>NC_066578.1:5203383-5514088 GCF_024679095.1 Eriocheir sinensis | reverse complement strand
AAAAAACACTGCTTACGGTCCTGCCTCTTAAGTGCCTCTCCGGTGCTGGCAGAGAGACAAGCAGACACAGAGAGAGAGAGAGAGAGATTTAGATAGATAGAAAGACAGTAAGAGTATTATACATTGACAACAGACAGACACAGGAAAAGACAGGACATACATGAACACAGAAGGCAGAGACAGACAAACAGAAAATGACAGGACAGAAAATGACGTAAACAGAAAAAAGAATAGAGAGAAAGACAAAAGGAGAGACAAACACACAACAAAAGGACAAGCACAGAGACACACAAAGACAAAAAAGAAAAACAACGACTAAGAAACACACCTAAAAAACACCAAAACAAGACGAACCAAGACAAAAACAACCAACCGGACAGACAGACAACCAAATGAAAAGACAACGAAGAAACGCAGACACAAAATGACACACACACACAGAAAGACACGGAAGGGACACATACGAGAACCCAGAAGTAAAACAAAAGACGCTGTAAAGATAAGAGGTCGTAACTTTAACAACTCGGGTCGTAGTCTCGCCGTGAATTAAGGAGGGAGCATCGGGGATCATGTTTCTTAATGGTCCCTCTAAGCGAGAACAATGAGAAAAAAATCATCCCTCCCACAAACCATTTCATAATATATATTAAAGCAATTGTGATCAGTTTATGTATCATCCATTTTGGGGGTTTATATCTTGGCACAAATTTGGCCCGTCGCTGCTGCTCGGTAAAGCCACAAATTTGGTCCGTCGCTGCTACCGGGGTAATGAGGGAGCAGCTGCCGCGTCGCCCAGTCTGTCAAAGGAAGGCACACGAGGGGCCACTAGGATTACGGGCACGAGGCGAGACTGAGGGTGAGGCAACGAGCGAAACACGAGCCTCTGGAAATGGAAATGACACTGGCGGAGACGAGAAAAGAAGGAGGAGGAGGAGGAGGTGGGGGAGAGGGGGTTGTGGGTGTGGGTGTGGGGGGTTGTGTGGGTGTGGGGGGTGAAGACGGCAAGAGAAGAGAGAGGTGAGTTTAGTAGACAAAAGCTGTATCGGTTTTATATACGGGAAGTGACTTTTTTGAGGACGCGAAAAAATTAGAAAAAGGATACATAGAAATAACGTTATGTGAACCATGCAAAAAAAACAAAAAAAACAAGGGAAAAAGAGAGAGAGAGAGAGAGAGAGAGAGAGAGAGAGAGAGAGAGAGAGAGAGAGAGAGAGAGAGAGAGAGAGAGAGAGAGAGAGAGAGAGAGGCAAGGTGTGATGTCAAATGTAAGAGACAAATGGCAAAAAAAAAAGAGAACAGGTGAATAGAAGATTAAGGAAACATAGAAACATGAAAGATCAGGCAACATAAAACCCGTTGACTTATAAAGAATTTGTCGGTTTAGTAATTTTATCTATCAGCCAATTACTTAAGTGACTTGTGTAACTAAATAGTGCACTTACTGCCCTTACTTACAGGAATGCTTACTTAACTCCTGCCACGGTTAAGTAACGGTTAATATATTGTTTTCAAAGGATCTGATCGTTTTCACACTACATTCTACCGCAGGAAACTTGTTGCAGTAGCGGACGACTCGGCTCGATAAAGAAAAATCCAAATGTTTGTCATCCATCACCTCGTCATAAATCTACATACAGTTGTAGCTCTTGTCAGGGTTATAACGTTAATCAGTTTGAGATGTTCTTCCTACAACAGCGGGCTTTTTTATAGCAGGCTTTTTTTATTAGCGGGCTTTTTTATAGCGGGCTTTTTTATAGCGGGCTTTTATATAACGGGTTTTTTTATTAGCGAGCTTTTTTTATTATTGTTTCCTTTTTTTGTGCCCTTGACCTGTATCCTTTGATGTAAAAAAAACGTATCAAGAATCGTGTCATATTAGCGGCGTGTTACTGAATTATCTCAAGCAATTCAATGTCCTTCCCACGCACAAGCCCACACGAACCCCCCTCCCTCCTCCCCTACGCAACCCTTCCCTTCCCTTTACCCCAACCCACACATAACCTCACCCCACACACACACAACACCCCTCCTCACACCCACCCACATATAACCCCCTCTCCCCACGCCGACAACCCCTTCTTCCCTCCTCCTTTTCCTCTCTATAGAAAGTGACGGGGAGGAAATGGAAGCAGGGGAGTTGGAGGAGAAGGAGGAAGAGAAGGCAGAGGAGAAGGGGAAGGAGGAGGAGAGGAAGAAAGAAGAGGAAGATGAGATGTTGGAGAAGGAAGAGAAATGGATAAGAAGAAAAATATGAAAGAAAACAAGGAGAAGGAAGAGGAGGCAGAGGAGAAGGGGAAGGAGGAGGAGAAGAACAAAGAAGATGAAGATGACATGTTGCAGGAAAAGAAAGAGGAAATGGATTACAAGAAAACTATAAAGGAAAACAAGAAGGAGGAAGAGAAGGCAGAGAAGGAGCAGGAAGAATAAAAGGTGACCAGAAGCACAGACGTTGTAAATGCTAACAGAGCGAGGCAAGGCGTGTTGATACAAGCGTCGGGAGGAGAAAAAATAACGCGCAAAAATAAGAGGGGAGAAAAATATTAAAAAAAAAATTCAAGAGTTATACAAGACCACACCTCACGGCAAAAAGATAAACACATTCACGCAAGACGAAAACAAAAAGGGAAAAAAAACAGCGAAGACAAAAAAAAGGTAAAGAAAGAACTCGAGGGGAAAATAAGCGAAAGGAGAAGAAAGGAAGGAAGGGAGGGGGAAGCAGTGCGCGAGCAGATAAAAAAAAAATATAAAAAAAACGCATAAGAGGGTTTGAAAAGGAAGGAGGAAGAAGACCACAAAGATGAGATCAGAGGAGAGGGATGCGGAAAGAGGATTGGTAATGTGGGCGACAGGAGAAAAATAAGATAGAAAGCAAAAGAGAAAGAAAAATATAAAGACAAAAGCGAGGATATTACGAAAACAGAAGCCCAGAAATACCGCTTATGATAGTGAAGAAGCGGAGGAAGAGGAAGGGAAACGAGACATAAGATAAAAGATAAATAAAATAGAGAGAGTAACGAGAATCAAAGAATAACATAGATAAATAACGAAGATCTAACAAAAACAGTCCCAGAAATACCGCTTATGAGAGTGAACAAGCGGAAGGAGAGAAAGGGAAACAAGACAGTATAAGAAAAGAGAAAATAAGATAGAGAGAAACAAGAATCAAAGAATAACAAAGACAAATAACGAAGATCTAACAAAAACAGTCCCAGAAATACCGCTTATGATAGTCAATAGGCCGAGGGAAGGAAGGGAAACGAGACGGCATAAGAAAAAAAAGATAAATAAGATAGAGAGAGAAACGAGAATTAAAGAACAACATAGACAAATAACGAAGATCTAACAAAAACAGTCCCAGAAATACCGCTTGTGAGTGAAGAGGCGGAGGGAGAGGACGGGAAACGAGACAGCATAAGAAAAGAGAGAAAATAGGAGAGAGAAAGAAACGAGAATCAAATAAAAACATAGACAAACAACGAAGATCTAACAAAAACAGTCCCAGAAATACCGCTTATGATAGTGAAGAGGCCGAGGGGGAGGAAGGGTAGGGAGGGAGACGAGAAAGTATAAGAGAACAAGGAATCCACGCATCATAGGACGAAACAAAGCCAGCGGGAAAGAAGCGGAACAAAACTGGTGATTGCGACGTGATGTAACCTAACGGAGGATGGATGCTGGAGGAGGAGGAGGAAAGAGGCTTGTTACAGAAAGCTTGCCGCGGGAAATGTAACTCAATACAGAAATGAAGAAAGAAAGAGGGAGAAGGAGGGAGGGAGAGGGACAGACAGACAGACAGGTGGACATATATAAGCAGAGAAGGAGAGAGAAATGGAGATAGAAAAAGACAGACGCAGAGAGAAGATAGACCATGCAAAAGAATGAAAGAAAGAAAAAAAGAGAGAGAGGGAAAGAGTGAGACAGACAGACGGACAGACAGACAAAGAGACAGATGCATATACAGAGAGCAAGAGAGACAGACAGACAGAGAAAGAGGAAGAAAGAAGAGAGAGAGAGAGAGAGAGAGAAAAAAAGACAGAGAGAGAGAGAGAGAGAGAGAGAGAGAGAGAGAGAGAGAGAGAGAGAGAGAGAGAGAGAGAGAGAGAGAGAGAGAGAGAGAGAGAGAGAGAGAAGAGAAAATAAACCATGCGAGAAAAAGAAAGAAAGAAAGAAAGAAAGGAAGAAAGAAAGAAACGAAAATACAAAGAAAAACAGACAGAGAAACAGAAAGAGAGAGACCGAGACAGATATAGACACAGACAGAGAAGGAGACAAAGAAAAAGAAGGGAAGAAAGAAAGGAATAAAAGAAGGAAGAAAGGAAGGCAGATAAGAAAGGAAGATAAAAAAGAAAGGGAGATAAAAGACAGACACAAACAAAAGAAAGAAAGAAAGAAACAGACAAACATACTGACAGAGAGAGAGAGAAAAAGAGACAAAAACAGACAGAGACAGAGAAAGAGAAGGAGAAAGACGCAATCGAGAGAAAAATATACCCAGCACGCGAACGAAAGAAGGAACCCAATAACGAAGAGGAAATTGAGTGAAAAGAGACGGGAGATTGAATAAGAAAGAAGCAATCTCAGTCGTCCAATGTATATATATATATATATATATATAGATATATATATATATATATATATATATATATATATATATATATATATAGAGAGAGAGAGATAGTGAGAGAGAGAGAGAGAGAGAGAGAGAGAGAGAGAGAGAGAGAGAGAGAGAGAGAGAGAGAGAGAGAGAGAGAGAGAGAGAGAGAGAGAGAGAGAGAGAGAGAGAGAGAGAGAGAGAGAGAGAGAGAGAGAGAGAGAGAGAGAGATAGGTCTCTCATTATGGAAAGACTTATAAAAAGAGATAAGAAGAGAGAGAGGAGAAGAAGAGAGGAGGAGGAGGAGGAGGAGGAGGAGGAGGAGGAGGAGGAGGAGGAGGAGGAAATGAAGGACGAGGACGAAAAGGAGGAGGAAAGGAAAAGAAAAAATCAAAGCAAACGAGGAAAAGAAAAAAGAAAAGAAATAAGAAAAAAAAGAAGAAAATTAAAGAAGAGGAGGAGAAGGAAGAGAAAGGTAAGAGTAGGTAAGAGAAAGAGGAGGTAGTGGAAGAGGAGGAGGAGGAGGAGGAGGAAGAAAAAAAATAGAAAACAGAAAAAGCATGAACAAAAAAAAGGAAAAAAAACAAATATTAGAGAAGAAGAAAAAGGAGACAGAAGAAAAGAAAGATTAATAATGTAACTGTCACAGCTTTTACACGAATTCGCTAAGAGCATTAAGTGTCGAAACAAAAGTCCGACTCAGAAAAATAAACGCCCTTGGAACAAACAAAGACGCAGGAACAACAACAACAACAACAACAACAACAGGAAGAAGAAGACGAAGAAGGAGAAGAAGAAGAAGAAGAACAACAACAACAACAACAACAAAAAGCAGAACAAGAACAAGAAGAACAAGAAGACTAACGATACTAACACTAATAACACCACTACCAATAACAGGGCAGCGCGGAGGGTTAGTTTTCAAGGACAGCGGGAGGCACTTCGTCGGGTCCAGAAGCCCTCCGATGATTTATGCCAAAGGTTCAGATTCTGACACGTATCGGGGTCCCATCACGACCATTTTCTAAGGCCACAGAGAAGATTAACCGGTAATAACAACATCAATCGTACCAACCATGTGCGCTGCTGAGAGGAAAAGCTTGTCAAGTCCAGTATTTCCGCTTCAAGATATTTTTTGTATAGTGAAGAATTCAGCTAAAAGACAAAAAAATATAAAATGAAAGAAACACTATACGGTCAAAGTTACTCTGAAGCAGAATTTACATTAACAATTGCTAACAAAAAAAAAATGCAAATGGTTGTGTTGGAACAGAAAAGCATAACCCTCACACGTGTATATTTTGTAGGTCATAGTCTCTTTAAATTCTAAATATAAAAAAAAGGTCCATTGTATTTAATCTTTTACATTTTTCTACCTTCAATGGACCGTCCTGCAGGGTACAATGGGTTACTGAAGCCATGAATGCGCTATTTTTATGTCGCGAGATTCATTTTCATTTGATTTCATTCAAATTTGATTGGCTTTGCATTCACTGGTTTTTGCGTCTAATTTCTCTATTGAGGCTGCGATGAAAAGGCATTACATGGTGGCTGAAAAGACTCATTAGGTTCCAGACTTCAAATGTTCGGTCACCGCTTCTCGCTGCTCAATAGTTTTTACTCGTGAATCTTGAACAAATTTTGGTTAATCCTGAAGGACAGCCTCAGATAATTTAGCATCCCTACAATATACGTGTCAAGGCTTGTTTGGTCACCGCTGCTCGCTGCTTCCAATAGCTTTTACTCGTGAATCTTGAACAAATTTTGGTTAATCCCGGACAGCCTCAGATATTAAGCATCCCAACAACATATGTGTCTAGGCTTGTTTGGTCACCGCTCCTAGCTGCTCAATAGTTTTTACTCGTGAATCTTGAACAAATTTTGGTTAATCCCGAAGGACAGTCTCAGATAATTTAGCATCTCAACAACATACGTGTCTGAGCTTAAGAACTCCATTGCTGGCGACGGGGGGGGGGTGGGGGTGGGGGGAGAAAGTAGTGACCTTGAAGTAGCTAGCACACACCTCACAGTATGAAAGAAAGAAATAAAAAAAGAAAGAAAGAAAGAAAGAAAGAAAGAAATGTAAACTAAATGAAGTATGGTAAACTATTTAAACTGCTTTCCTATCATATACACGACTACATCAGGTAATAAAAATGTCAATTAAGTGATGTAAGCAAGGTAGCCGAACACCTTTCCAATGACGTACACGACAAAAAAACGAAAAACGCCACAAAAACACAAAATGCACCGCCAGGAACGTCCCGTACTCCTCCAAACATATATACAAATAACGCTGTCCATTAAAACACTGAGATAATCGGGCGCGCAGGCATCCATGATACCTAAACTAAAACCAATTGGAAGTAGCTTAACAACGCTCAACAATTTCCGAACGTAATAACGGGGAATTACAATGGGGTAAAGTCATGTACACCGGATGTTTGTTTTGTGGCTAATGCATGCTAGTTTGTTAGTGTGTGTGTGTGTGTGTGTGTGTGTGTGTGTGTGTGTGTGTGTGTGTGTGTGTGTGTGTTGACGTAGCCTTCTTTCAACAGTTTATTGATAACTTTTACATAAGACACAAATAAAAAATAAACATGAAAATTACAAAAATACCCAAATATACACGTCATTCAGCAATCACATAGTCAAATATACACGTCACTCAGCATTCACGAAGTCAAATATACACGTCACTCAGCATTCACGAAGTCAAATATACACGTCACTCAGCATTCACGTAGTCAAATATACACGTCACTCAGCATTCACGAAGTCAAATATACACGTCACTCAGCATTCACGTAGTCAAATATACACGTCAATCAGCATTCACGTAGCCAAATATACACGTCAATCAGCATTCACGTAGTCAAATATACACGTCACTCAGCATTCACGTAGTCAAATATACACGTCGATCAGCATTCACGTAGTCAAATATACACGTCACTCAGCGTTCACGTAGCCAAATATACACGTCAATTTTCATATCTCACGTGGTTAAGAAAACATGCCACACATCTTCCTACAATGCAACGATGTACAACAATACCAGAAACACACACCGTCACAGACACACTAGTAAAGGGTGAGTGTTACTGAGCCAAGGCAAATTAGAAGCAGGCAACTGGGAGGAGATTTTACAAGGCTACCAAAATGGAGAGCCAATTAACGCAAGCTATACCCGATAAAGAATCAATTATTGCTCCGAATGGCCGAGTTGTACTTCAGCGGTAATGAGCCTTTAATCTCCAGCAATCGTGTTGGCTTCGTGTTGCGCTCGTGTGTCTCCCCGGTAATATTAACGGGAGATTACGACACTGGATAATTGGATTCGATGTTGGGGTTAATAATGCCGCGGTTGGTTGCGTTAATTTACTTGGATATATCTCAATCTCTTTCTCCTTATTGCTTCTACTTGCCTTTTCTCTTTCTCGGCGTCTCAAGTGTCTAGTGACTCATGAAGAAGGTGTTTACAGAACCCGCACACCTCCTTCTACCTGCTTCGTTTTCATAATAATAATAGTAATAACAACAATAATAATAATAATAATCAGGTGCGCTTCTTGGCTCTCCTAAATATTTTGTGAGGCGTCAAGTGGTTGTATTGTGCGTAAGGAATGATAGGATAGCGTATGGTTCTCTTCATGTTAAGCGGTGTTAGTGCAGAAGTTTGGTCTGTTTTTGGATTTTTTTATTTTTTTTACATCAAAGGAAACAGCACAAGGACACATAAAAACGAAACAATAAAAGAAGCCCGCTACTCGCTGCTCCTGTAAAGAATCCGAAGAGGTGGCCGAAAAATATCATACTTCGACTAGTAATGATATTTGTTGCTCTTTAGTGGATGCTTAATAGTTTTTCCTACATTACCTGCTCTAGATTCTTGTCACTTAAGAATCCAGGTCCACTTTCCTTCCTCTTTACAAGACTTTAATAGTACAAGACATGTCCGTCAGGCAATGTTATGAATGCATCACAAATCTTCTTAACCTCACTGTGACGTATGATGCCTCACTAAATGCCTTTCAGGTCTTCTAGCATTGCATGTCGTCGACTAACCTAACCTAACCTAACCAAACCTAACCTAGCCTAACCGAACCTAACCTAACCTAGCCTAACCTAACCCAACCTAACCTAACCTAACCAAGCATAGCCTAATCTAACCTATCCTAACCTAACCTAACCTAACCTAACCCCTAACATAACATAGCCGAACCTAACCTAACCTAGCCTAGCCTAAACTAACCCCTAATCTAACCTAATCTAACTTAACCTAGCCTAACCTAACCTAACCCCTAACCTAACCTAACCTAACCTAACCTAATGGAGCTTTTGCGAAGTATGTGTTGCAGATTTCAAAAGCGTGGTGAATACACTACGTACATATCCATCCATCTGTCTGTAAGTATATCAAGACACCTCCCACCCGAAACTGACCTCCCTTTTGGCCACTCTTTACTTCTGTCTGTTGTGGGAGCGGTGAGCAGCGGGCTTTTTTTTCTACTTCCTTTTTGTTGCCCTTGAGCCGTCTCCTTTGCTGCAAAAAAACGTCATTTCTGATATACCTTTACTTTTTCATCATTTGTTCAAGTAACTGACTTAAAAAAGCACTTCAAAAACTACTGCTTTTTTATCATTTATACAAGTAACTGACTCATAAAAGCACTTCAAAAACTACTGAATACTTTAGTAAATTCATGGAATGTCAGGCAGTAGAGTATTTATAACACACGACTTGACCGTAAAAAAAAAAAATACGCAAGTCGTTGGAATATGTGATAAAGTTGAAAAAATATATGAATTATAATCTCTCTCTCTCTCTCTCTCTCTCTCTCTCTCTCTCTCTCTCTCTCTCTCTCCGGAGGAAAAATCTCTCTCGCCACTCTCTCTCTCCTTCCTTCCCTTCCTTTCCTTTCCTTTCTTCCCCTCCCTTCCCTTCCCTTCCTTCCTTCCTTTCCCTTCCCTTCCCTTCCTTCTTTTCCCTTTCCTTTCCCTTCCCTTCCTTCCTTCCCTTCCTTTCCTTTCCTTTCCTTCCTTCCTTCCTTCCTTCCTTCCTTCCCTTCTTCCTTCCTTCCTTCCTTCCTTCCTTCCTTCCTTTCCTTCATTCTTCCTTCCTTCCCTTCCTTCTTCCTTCCCTTTCTTCTTCCTTCCCTTCCTTCTTCCTTCCCTTCCTTCCCCTTCCCTTCCCTTCCCTTCCTGTCCCTTCCTTTCCTTCCCTTCCTTCCCTTCCTTCCCTTCCTTCCTTCCCTTCCCTTCCGTTCCCTTTCTTTCCTTCCTTTCCCTTCCCTTCCTTCCCTTCCCTTCCCTTCCGTTCCCTTTCCTTCCCTTCCGTCCCCTTCCCTTCCCTTCCCTTCCTTCCTTCCTTCCCTTCCTTTCCTTCCTTCCTTTCCCTTCCTTCCTTCCTTCCTTCCTTCCCTTCCTTTCCTTCCTTCTTCCTTCCCTTCCTTCCTTTCCTTCCTTCCTTCCCTTCCCTTCCTTCCTTCCTTCCTTTCCCTTCCTTCCCTTCCTTCCCTTTCCTTCCTTCCTTCCTTCCTTCCCTTCCTTCCTTCCTTCCTTCCTTCCTTCCTTTCTTCCTTCCTTCCCTTCCTTCCTTCCTACCTTCCTTCCATCCTTCCTTCCTTCCTATCCTTGCGTCTTTAATCAATACGAGTTCCCGCGATGTCAATAGTCACCATCACCACCACCACCACCAACAACAACAACAATAACAACAACAACAACAATAATAATAATAATAATAATAATGATAATAGTAATAACAGCAACATAACAAAGCCACTAGTTACTGTTGCTGCTGCTGCTGACCATGCTATACTTGTTTACTAATAGTCGCCATGGTTTTTTTTTTTCTTCCTTTATCTCTTTCTTGTTTTCCTTTTTCCTTCCTTCCTTCGTTCCATCTTTCTTTCTTTCTACCTTATTTTTCATTCACTTTCTTTCTTCCATTCTTTTCTTTCTTTCTTTATCTCCTGACTTCTTTCTTCCCTTCCTTCTCGCTTTCTTTTTGTCGCATGGTATATTTGACTAGACTTTCGTGGGAATTTCGAGCATTTCCAGGGGTAGTTTTACGAGCTTTCTGGTAGAGTGACCTTTCTTCTGTACCATGAACCTAAAAAAACACTCATTAGAAACCAACTGATCTCCTTTGCGGCCTCTGGAAATAACTGATGCGAGAGGTGGAAGCATATCATAAGAATACCAACCTGAGACTACCCACAAGCTGTCCGGAAGACCAACTATCAACCCGGACTCTAGATTCTCTCAAAAAAAGAGGCTCAAATATAAATTCCGGGGGAGAGCATGAGTCAAGCAAGATGGCGCCACTGAAAACACTTGCCTGCGCCATAATGGGCTGGGGTGGAACATCAGGCCTCACCCAGAATGCCTACCCAGCCATAGGAGAAAAAACGTATAAAATAAACTTAACGTAACTAGATTTCAAGGAGATCTAAGAGATACGGGATTACCTTATTTCCCTCGAGTTTGTACATTTATTAATACACGGACGACGCTAAGGAAAGGAAGAAGATAAGGCGTGTTTCATTCATAATCTTGTTAGCAGAAAAAGTTAAGAATCACTAACTCAATCTCGGGTGTCTTATGCGATTTGTACGTCAACATCATCATCAGCATCAGCAGCAGCGTGTACCATTCACAGCAGAACATAGGCCTATCCAAAACTTTTCCTTTCATTCGATTAGCGCCTCTCGTTTCGTTGTTAGCGCTCCGTAAGCTTCTTAATTTCATCACATCATCTCCTGAGCGCCATCCCCTTGCGTCTTGTTTTTTATTTGTAACGGTTATTTTTTAAGTCTGTCACTTTTTTTGTTCATCTTCCTTATTTGGTTCATCTTTTTTTCATTTTGCTCATCTTTTTTTTCTTTATTTTGTTCATTTTTTTCATTTTTTCATTTTTTTTTTCATTTTGTTCTATTCTTCTACATTTTGTTTATCTTTTTTTCTTTTTGTTCCATTTTTTTTCATTTCGTTCATCTTTTTTTTCATTTTGTTCATCTTTTTTTCATTTTGTTCAACTTTTCTTTATTTTGTTCATTTTTTTCTTTTTTTTCATTTTGTTCTATTTTCTACATTTTATCCTTTTTTCATTTCGTTCATCTTTTTTTTCTTCATCTTTTTGTTCATTTTGTTCACTTCTTTTCATTTTCTTCACCTGCTTTTCTTCATCTATTTTACTTCATCTCCTTTTTTTGTATCGGTTTTTATCTAGACCGTCACTTCCCTCCATCTCTGTCGTCTCTCCCATCTCTTTCCATCCGAAATTGACCTCTCTATTCTAACCTCTCTTACTAACTACTTATTGCTGGAACAGAGCTTAGAGGGCTTTAGATAGACAGACAGACAGACAGATATATAGATAAGACAGACAGATAGATAGATAGATACAGATAGATATACACACATAAATATTTTCTGTATAAGTGCAGAACAACCACCACCACAAAGCCAGAAATACAAACTCGTAGAGCGAAGCCACAGAGACACACGGGATTATAGTAATGAATTAGCGAGGGCGGTTCATTTAACTCTCCTTGAAATGCTAAATGGTATATGCAGATTGAGTTACGTTTATTACCCTCGCCACCTGCCGCCCTGTTACCCAGCCCGCGGCCAGAACACAGACGGGGTTGGTACACTCGACAATTTCCACCTCGTAGGAGATAAAGTCTATGGGAATGTCAACCCACGAAGGACACGAAAAAAAATAGAAGGATAGAAACATGGAAACATGGACTAGCAGGCAGCAGGAAGCCTGTTGGCTCATTACTAGGCTGCCTGCGTTCAGTGATTTAATCAATCCGTTTGCCATAGGAGTGGCTTGCAGGGAAGGATTAAAGCACTTGTGTATCTACTCTTGGGAGCGTTCAGTTCACTCCCGATGCAGCAAAGTGGCGATCAATGCGTTTCTTGAAGGAGTTGATGGTCTCTGCGCTAACCACTTCTGCAGGAAGGCTGTTCCAGTGGCGAACAACTCTATTCGAGAAATAACTCCTGCCGATGTCGGTATTGCATCGCCTTGCTTGAATTGTTTTTCCGTTGTTTCTTGTTCTCAGGTTGGTTTGTAGCGTGAAGAGTTTGGAGTGATCAACGTTGCTGAGCTTGTTCAGGTACTTAAAGACTTGTATCATGTCTCCCCGCAGGCGTCTCTTTTCCAACGTGAAGAGGTTGAGTCGCTCGAGTCGCTCTTCATAGGGCTTCGTCCTCAGTGATGGTATCATCTTCGTGGCGCGGCGCTGTACTCTCTCAAGTAATTCAATGTCTTTCCTGTAATTAGGAGACCAGAATTGCACGGCGTATTCCAGGTGGGGCCTTACCAGCGAATTGAACAAGGATAACATAACTCCCGGCGTCTTGTATTCGAAGTTCCTCGATATGAACCCAAGCATTGTATTGGCTTTCTTACAGGCGGACTTGCAGTGTTTTATTTGTTTCAAGTCACTGCTGATGGTGACCCCGAGGTCTCTTTCCTCTTGCACAACATGTAGTGGTTCGCCACCCATGTGGTATGTGTGGTTGCTGTTTCTGGATCCGATATGCATTACTTTACATTTGGCAGTGTTGAAGGATATCTGCCATTTTTCTGACCACTGAGTGATCTGATCCAGGTCTCTCTGGATAATTTCGCAGTCTGCCGTTGTGAGGGCCTTCCCACCCACCTTTGTGTCGTCGGCAAATTTTGAAAGATTGGATTTCAATCCTAGTTCTAGGTCGTTGATATATATCATGAAAAGTATGGGTCCCAGCACTGACCCCTGTGGCACTCCACTTGTGACCGGGAGCCACTCGGAGGCCTGTCCGTTGAGTACAACTCGTTGTTTTCTTCCAGTGAGCCAGTCCTTGATCCACGCTGTCAGATTGCAGCCTAATCCCGCCGACTTGAGTTTCTTGAGGAGTCTTTCGTGTGGCACTTTGTCAAAGGCTTTCTGAAGTCTAGATATATAACATCGCTGGGGATATGATTATCCCAGTTTTCATAGATACCTTGGAAGAAGTCCAATAAATTGGTTAAGCATGAGCGCTTGTTCCTGAAACCGTGCTGAGCATCGGAAATGATGTTGTTGTCTTCAAGGAACCTAACGAGTTTGTCTCTGACGATCTTCTCGAGGATTTTTCCCGCCACAGAGGTCAGGCTGATTGGTCTGTAGTTTAGGGCCACAGTTTTGTCTCCCTTTTTGTAGATCGGAGTTACATTCGCTTGTTTCCAGTCTTTTGGGACTTTGTTTTGTTGTAGTGACAGATTGTAGATGGTGGTGAGTGGCTTGAGGATTTGCTGCTTGAGTTCCTTGAGCAGCCTGGGTGACAAGTCGTCGGGTCCGGTGGACTTGTTTGTCTCGAGTTTGTCTAGGTACTTCTTCACATCCCGTTCTTCGATTGTGCCAATTTCTAAGGAGTGATTCCCATCGGTGGGTTAGGGCTCTCGGGTACGGACTGGGTATTCTCGACCGTGAACACAGACGCGAAGTTTCTGTTTAGGATTTCGACCATTTGTCTACTGTCCTGTGTTAGTACGTCACTTTCATCTTTTAAGGGACCGATATTGCTTTTTGTCTTCTTTTTGGTTCTTATATACGTGAAGAACTTTTTCGGGTTGGACTTGGCTTCGCGTGCAATTTGCTTTTCATAGTCGCGTTTACGCTGGCGAATGAGTGTTCTGCAAGCTCTGAGGCTTTGATGGTATTGTTCGCGTGCCTCGTCAGTGCCGTTTTCTTTGAGCGAGTTGTATTTTCTCTTCTTTAAATTAATCGCCCGTCGAACCTGGGTAGTCATCCATGGTGGGCTTGTGGCATTATTTGTTCTCCTTGTCTTCATGGGAACAGTTGTTCTCTCTACCTCCAGGAGTTTGTTCTTGAAGCCATTCCACGCTCCGTCCACAGGAGTGTAGGTCATGGGTTCCCAAGTTGTCTGGGTTAGCAGCTCACGAGCGAAATTAAAATTGGCTCTTTTGTAGTCTGGAATCTTTGACGTGTTTTCGGTGAGTTCATGGTCTGTTCTGATATTTAGGCGGATTAGGTGATGGTCGCAACCATCCAGCTTTTCGCCGACTTGACATTCACGTGTGAGATCTGAATCACTCACGAGTACTAGGTCTAATATGTTATTTTCCCTCGTCGGTTGGGTAACAATCTGAGTAAGAAAAGTGTCTTCTAACATTTCGAGCAATCTGTTACCCTCCCGATCTCCAATCATCGTGGTCCAGTCAATGTTGGCACAGTTAAAGTCCCCGATAATGACTGATTGTTTGTATTGCGTTACGGTGTGGATTTCTTCGTACAGCGCTTCGTCGTCCGCTTCTTGTTGCTTTGGAGGTCTGTAAACGGTTCCAATCGTTATTTTGTTGTGCTTGCTAGTCTCCAGTTCAACATATACTGTGTCATATTTCTCTGAGTCCCTTTTGGTTACTTCCACGGCAGGGTATTTGTTCTTGACGTAACAGATAACACCTCCTCCTTTCTTGTGAAGTCTGTTTTTGTAGAAGCTCTCGTAGCCTGGAATTGAGAATTCGGTCATTAGGTGGTCAGAGGTGGCCCACGTTTCGGTGATGGCAATCACGTCCGGACTTTCTACGTCAACGTAGGCAAGTAACTCATCCCGTTTGGGTATTAAGCTCCGCGCGTTGGTGTATAGGACAGAAATGTCCTTCTTGACTTCAGTGCTTCGAGGCACAGTAGTCCGGTGTCTGCGTGTGTTTTCTGTTGGGGGCGTTGGTGTATGACGGGCGGGCTCTACTGGTTGGTTGTTTACGATACTTTGGTGCCTTTGGTACTTTGGTGAAGAAGAAGAAGGAAGAAGAACAAGAACAAGAAGAACAAGAACAAGAACAAGAACATGAACAAGAAGAACAAGAACAAAAACGAACAAGAAGAAGAAGAAGAAGAAGAAGAAGAAGGAGAAGAAGAAGAAGAAGAAGACGAAGAAGAAGACTTGCCAGCAGTTCTCATTGGTACAAGTGTCAGGCCGTTTCATGATCAGTCACATATAAGTTTCTAATCTTTGTGTACATGTAATTTATTTCGGCTCACCACAAAACTAAACAAGTCACGCGTTGGGAGACTTCCAGCACCGAGCCACAGTTTCGAAAGCCATCTTGTTGTGGCCGTTGTAGAGAGGATGATGTATAACAGGAGATGTGACGTCAGGTCCACAGATGGTGCTGAATAAGATGACACTGATCTTGATGCTCGAATTATTAATCTTTTGTTTTTTATGTGTGTTCAGATTATGTGCTAGAACGCGGCACTGAGTAGACCAAGCAAGTTGTCCTAAAATGTCTTATCACGAAAAATTAATAGCCAGAGAATCATCGTAACTGAGTGTCATGCGTGGTCTTCTTTATCACAGGAAATGAAATCTCCAAAACAATGTATATGTATCTTTAAGTCGCTCCCTGAAGGCAGTCGCCACCTAGAGCCACAACGATGAGGATGCTGCGAGCCGTGCTGCTGACGGGGTCTGTGCTGGTGCTGCTGGTGCTTCTGACCGCTCCGCATCAGGCCGAGGCCGCTTTGGCATGGGCAATCGTCAATGATCCAGGTAAGAGTTTATTGTTGCAGTAACAGGTAAAGTTCCTGTTCAGTAGCTTACAGTGATCATGTTCTTCACCCTCCAACTGTTTCATTAAATTTAATAATAGCAGGAACAATACCTACTGGAAGTTCTGACGCAAGTGAAAGAAAACTTTGGTGTGTACTTTTGAGAACAGAGGTTGAAACCTTCTCTTGTCCTTTCAGACCACCCCAACACGTGCCTTATAAAGGAATCTGGCATACGCGTGAAAGAAGGGCACACTTGGCAGATGCCGTACTGCGGGATGGCAGAATGCACAAAGTATTCAAGTGAAGGCATGGTCATTCGTTATGCGACGTGAGTACACCGCACTTTCCCTAAATCAGTTTCCTCGAGGTTGGGCGTTCTGTATCGTCTCCGCCAGTTCTTTTCCCCCTCCCAAATGTTGTCCATATGCAGGGGTCTTGTATACAACTCATCTGTAGCTCCACACATACAGCCAAATTAGACAGAGTGGAGTCAAAGGCTCTTCGTCTCATCAACTCTCTCTTACTAGCAGTTTCCTACCTCTTGAATTACGCCACAATGTTGCTTCTCTTTTTGTCTTCATTGCAAGAGTTAAACAGCATCACTATTTTATCCCTTCCGCTGGTAAACTCTGGAACACCTTCCTTCGTCTGTATTTCCTCCTGCCTATGACTTGAACTCTTCCAAGAGGAAAGAATCAAGACACCTCTCCACGAGAAATTGACTTCCCTTTTGGCCTCTCGTTCTATTTTTCTTTTGTTGGAGGAGCGTCTAGCGGGGTTTTTTTTTTTTTTTTTGTTGTTGTTAATTGCCCTTGAGCTGCCGCCCTTGCTGAAAAAAACAAATATTCAGCAGTCATATTTTAAAGTCGTTAAGAGTCTTCCTCCATCTGATGATTTCCTCATTATGCATTTTCCTCGTTTCATGTATCAAGGCATATTATGTTTTCACAAAAGTCTGTCCTCGGCAGGTGCGGTCTCATCGGTGTTGAGCCAGGCTGCAGACTGATCAAAGACAAGACACAGCCGTACCCGAGGTGCTGCGGGAAGGTGGTCTGCCCCTGACCTGCTCACCGTACACCATCGTGCCTGACCTGACCTGAACCAACTCTGACCTGACCTTCTGGCTGACCGAATTTTTGTCATTATCTGTTGTCAAAGATGCCTAATTGTTTGGAATCAGCATCTCTTTCAATGTAGACGCTTTCAAATCATAACACAGCAATACCACGACAGGTGTTTCAATGACCCTAAAGGTTTGCGGAATTCAGCGAGGTGTTACAGTGCTCGCCACAGCCACGGGAAGGCGAGGACCGTGGCGGTGACGTAATCTAAGAGCCGCTCAAACTTCCTCTTCTTTTTTTCTCCTTTCGCCATTTTTTTTTTCCTTTTCTTCGTCTCATTCTTCTTCTTCTTCTTCTTTTTCTTCTTCCTCTAATTTTCTTCCTTTTACTTGTTCTGGTTTTAATTGCTGTTCATGTTCTTGTTCTTGCTCTTGTTCTTCACTCCAGCCTGCAATATATTATTCTGCCATTCATGGGTTGATATTCCATTAGACATTTTCTCCGACGTGAAGGTGACGGTGATGGTGTGAAGCTTGCCGAGCACCACCGACACTGTTCTCTGGCCGCAGACTGGGTCATCATCGGCATCATCATCATCATCATCAACGTTATCATCATTTTCAGAGACAACCCTGTGAGGAGGTCGACTGGGCAAGGTGTCACATGTCCCCAAAGCCGGAGTTGGCACACACGGACTATGCAGGTTGTTGGCCTCGATTCAGTCTCACGGATTTGACACAAGTCTTTCCCGCGATTCCAGTAACCACATGAGTCATTTCCCTTCATGATCAGCCAAATGAACGCTTCTAATCTTTCTGTAGATGTAATTTATCTTGGCTCGCCAGTCACGCGTTGTTTGTCAGCGCTGCGCCTCTGTTTCCGAGGTCATCGTGCTGCCACCTTTGTAGAGAGGGAGAGGTACTATAGTTTTATAGTGTCATCATGTCCACAGTTGGTTTTGAATAAAGTGAAACGATGTTCCAATGATTAAACTTTTATTTTGAATGAGTGTTAAATACGTGCCAGTACGCTGCACTGAGTAAAGCAAGCAAGTTGTCCTAAAACGACTGATCACGAAAACATGACAGCCAGAGAAGCCTCGTAACTGAGTGTCTTCCGCAGTCCTCCTTATCACCGGAAATGAAATCCAGAAAGAAATGTATATATACATATATCTTCCGAGTCGCTCCCTGAAGGCAGTCGCCACCCAGAGCCACAACGATGGGGATGCTGCGACCCGTGCTGCTGACGGGGTCTGTGCTGGTGCTGCTGGTGCTTCTGCCAGCCCCGCCCCAGGCCGAGGCCGCCGCAACGAGTGAAATCGTCAATGATCCAGGTAAGAGTTTAGTGTTGCAGTAACAGGAAAAGTTCCTGTTCAGCAGCTTACAGTGATCTTGCTCTTCACCCTCCAACTGTTGCATTAAATCAAACAATAGTAAGAACAATACCTACTCGAAGTTCTGACGCAAGTGAAAAGACGCTGTGATGTATACTTCTGAGAACAGAACCTTCTTTTTGTGTCTCCAGACCACCCCAACACGTGCTTTATCAAGGAAGTTGGCATACGCGTGGAGGAGGGGCACAGCTTCCAGCTGCCGGGCTGCGCGGAGGTGTCCTGCGTGAAGGTTCCGGGAGTGGGCACGGCCATTACCTATGTCTCGTGAGTACACCGGACTTATGCAGCAGTCATATTTTGAAGCCATTAAAAGTTTTCCTCTATCTTATGATTTCCTCTTTTGCAACATTATCTCTCACAGAATGAGAATTAATACATGAAGGATCATTTTTATATGTGTGTGTGTGTGTGTGTGTGTGTGTGTGTGTGTGTGTGTGTGTGTATATATATATATATATATATATATATATATATATATATATATATATATATATATATATATATATATATATATATATTTATATATATATATATATATGGCTCTTTTTTCTAAAATTGTCAATTCCTGACGAATCTTCTGTGATTCAGGTATCAGGACAAATTGTTTTCATAACGCCTGCCCTTGACAGGTGCGGTGTCATCGCGCCGCCGCCTGGTTGCAGCGTCCTCCAGGACATGTCGCAGCCGTACCCGCAGTGCTGCGAGAAGGTGGTCTGCAACTAGCGGTGGCCGCCCCCGATAGAGCCCGCTACCTGTGACGCTCTTACCGAACACCATCGTGCCTGACCTGACCTGACCCAACTCAGACCTGACCTTCTACCTGACCGAATTTTTGTCTTTTTTTGTTGCTAAAGATGATTAATCGTTGTAAATAGCATGTCTTTTTTTTAATACCAGACGCTTTCAAACCATAAAACAGCAATACCACTACAGGTATTTTAATGACCCTAAAGGTTTGCGGAATCCAGCGAGGTGTTACGGTGCTCGCCACAGCCACGGGAAGGTAAGAAACGTGGTGGTGACGTTAGCTGAGAGCGATCCACCGCCGTCACGGCACGACCTTCACTTCACCTTGACGTGAGGGAGGACAGCACCTGGCAAGGGCTACCGGAAGTCGTCGCTGGACAAACACATCACATTTACATGACATCATACTCTCATCATCCCGATGCTGCACCTGACACCTGACGCTTATCTCCACGAGTTTCCTGTTTACTGTCTGGACTCGTAAGACACTCCTCCGTGCTTTACCCGCTAAGTGTTGTCGTATATATATCTGTTATCATGGAAGTTATCTCGTCTGCTGCGATTGGCACGGATTTGGTTTTCACTGGTATCCTGGTAACATATACTTCCAGGTCTTTCTCTGCCTCTGTGGTGGATAGTGGAGTGTTTCCCATGTGGTATTGCCTGGTAACATACACTTCCAGGTCTTTCTCTGTCTCTGTGGTTGATAGTGGAGTGTTTCCCATGTGGTATTGCCTGGTAACATACACTCCCAGGTCTTTCTCTGCCTCTGTGGTGGATAGTGGACTGTTTCCCATGTGGTATTGGTATGCTGGATATCCCCTCCCAATGTGCATGACTTTACGTTTTTCTTCATTGAATTGTAGCAGCCACTTTTTGTTCCATTCCTGTAGCTTGGTGATGTCTTCTTGTAGGAAATCCGCACTCAAGGGGTTAAGAGACCAAGGGGACGCCCACGCAAGTCATGGCTGGGGTTAGTCGATCGATCCTGCCGGGAGGGATTTAAGATTGATAGGCCGACTGGACCTCGTTCAAGTGAGTGAGTGATTGAGGTTAGGCGCCGCAACAGCCAGGGTCGAGCTTGTTCAAGGGGACCGTCAGAAGTATGGGCGGCGAGTGAGTGAAGTGACGAACCCCCGGAAGTATGCTCCCAGTTAGTAGTTAGAAATTATGAGCCAGAGCGAGGCGGTTCGAATCCCATTGGCGCCGCGTGACGTCAGGAATGGCATCCGGTCTGAGAGTCGTATTTTAAAACATTTCGTCGCCCAAGTTCACATATTTGACAAGGCTTTCGTAGGAGCTGTAGGCCTTTCCAGGGGTAGTTTTATGACCCTGGTGGTAGTTTGACACTTCTTCTGTGCCATGAACCTTAAAAAACACTCATGAAAAACAGATTGACCCCCTCTTTGACCTTTAGAAATAGTTGATGTGAGAAGCGATGGTGTCTTAAAATACGGCCCTTAATCCCCGAGCCACTACCCCTAAGGCATCGACCCTGCGTCAAGGTAAAGGCAAAGTTGGGAGTATATGCTATAACTGCGCGTGGCGGCGGTGCTCATCTCCGTTCCGTTGTCCTGTGGTGAGGGAGAGCCATTTAACCCGATACATGCCCTGAGTAACATCCGGGTGATTTGAAATAAGCATCCTAGTTACCACAGTCCTTCTTCCACAGGTTTCCCGAGGCACCCATGTATCGACCATCCCGAGAAGACAGATAAACAACTGGATGGGCTGCACACCGACTGTCCAGGCCGGGATTCGAAACCAGACTCGTAGTTAGGGACGTTAACCACTATACCGCGGAGGTGAATGGACATTTGTATATAAACATGGGTAAGACCTGTCGACAGAAATCATCACTATCGTCATCATCAGTATCATTATCATCATCTGTTAAAAAGTCAGATTCTCGTATAATCTCCTAAGAGGGTGGACGGTCGATGATACGTTTCCAACTACTTCTGCCCCTTACCCCAGCCTCTCCAATGCCCAAGTCTGCCAATTTCTCTTCAGCACACTGCCTCCACTCAATGCCCCTTGCCCCAGCCTCTCCAATGCCCAATTCTGCCAATTTCTCTTCAGCACACTGCCTCCACTCAATGCCCCTTGCCCCAGCCTCTCCAATGCCCAATTCTGCCAATTTCTCTTCAGCACACTGCCTCCATGTCTCCCTTGGTCTGCCTGGTGGGTGGCGACAGGATGAAGATAGATACCTTCGAGTGCCAGAGTTCCAGAGTAGCTCAAAACACGGGAGGAACCAAAGAAGTGCCGAGGGTTAAGAAAAGCCACCACCCACCACATTTCCGAAACCGCAACGAACGATAGATACCTTCGAGTGCCAGAGTTCCAGAGTAGCTTAAAACACGAGAGGGATCAAAGAAGTGGCGAGGGTGAAGAAAGTCCGAAACCGCAACGAACTTAAGGGAAAGCGTTGACGTGTAAAACCAACAATACAGAGGCAAGAAGAGGTCCGGCCAATCACGAGGCACCGAGAGACGAAAAAAAAAAAGTCGTATCACTGCGGAGGGTTTAAACAAATGAAGAAAAAAAGTTACCTGAGAGAAACTAGTCTGTCTAAAGGAATACATATTTTTTCAGCGGTTTAGAAAGGGGTAGGACAGGATGTAACAACGATATCAGGCTAGCCATAACCCAGAATAGATTAACCAACACGAACCAGAACATCAGAGTGCAAGACCTTTAGGGGAGAAACAGGGAAAGGAGGGGGAAGGTAGAGGTGGGAGGGTGGGAGGGAGGAGGAAGAGGGAAAGGAGGGAAAAGGAAAAGGAGGAAGGGAGCCGAGCCAGCTGACCCCCAACTTCAAGAGGGGAGCGAACATCAAGACACCTCACCTACCTAAGTTAACCCTCTCTTCTGGCCACTCATTCCGTTTTCTTTTACGAGGGAGAACTTAGCAGACTTTTTTTTATTATTTACCTTTTGTTTTTGCCCTTGAGCTGCTTGCCTTTGCTGTGATAAAGTAAACTAAGCCAAAATATTAATGAACGGTGGCTTAAGAGGAGGTAGTGTGTATATGGTTTATTTGGGTTTGAGAATATTAGGCAAAAAGGAGTTATAAAATGCGTTACGAGGTGTTTCATTACCAGATCTGAGTGGTATTAAAACTTTGAGGTTTGACGAAATGGGATAAAAAAAGGGAAGAAAAGGATGATCGGTCGGGGAGGAAAGAAGCGATGATGACACCCCTCTCTCTCCCTCCCCTCCCATCCCCTACCCTACGCTCCCCTCTCCCTTGTCTCTCATCCCCTCCCCCTACCCTTTAACCACTCCTCCCCTTCCCTCTGCCCCTCTCCTCCGTCCTGTCACTCACTCCCCCTTACCCTCACCCTCTCAACCCCCCCTCCCCTACCTACTCACTCCCCCTTCCATTACTTTCTCACCCCCTCCTCCCTTACCCGTTCTGTCCCCTTTCCCTTGCCTCTCCCCCTCTTTCCCCCTACTCTCTCAGCCCCCCCTTCCATTACCCTCTCAGCCCCAACCCCCTACTCTGTTACGCCCCCTCCCACTCACCCCCTCTCCTCCCCTCCCCCCTTACACTCGAACCCACCCTTCCCCCATCCCATCCCTCCACCCCCTCCCACTCTCCCCGCGACTGGACACCCCCCCCCCCGCAGCAGAGGTGAAACCCAATTTATACTTATATCTTATTCTTTCTTAATCCCGATAAGAAAGATGAAACGCTGAAAGTTTTGCCGAAGCCCCCGACATAAATCTGCTGAACTTTTGATAGTCCGTCAGAGTTAGCGCCGTGACCTTTTGGAGGAGGAACAGGGAAGGGAGGGAGGAGGAAGAAGGGAATGGAGGGAAAAGGAAAGGGAAGGAAGAAAGGAAGAAGGAAGAAGAAGAGGATAGGAGGAGTCAAAAAAGGAAGAAAGGAAGAATCAGAAAGAGAAGAATGGAGAGGAAGCAGAGACAGAATGACAAAAAAGGAACAGGCAAAAAGAGAATCCAGGAAAGCCACGAATCGATCAATAACACAAATGAAGGAAAGTATAAAAAAAAATACGCGTGACAAATGAAGATGTGGGTCGCCCTTTGCTAATCCTAATACTGCAACCAAGACCTTTATCTGTCACCTCACTGCTTGCCTTGTGTGACGAAAATGAGGTGAGGGAAAGGGAGAAAGAGAGAGAGAAAGGAAGAAAGGAAGACCGGGTGAGTGTGAAAGAGAAAATAAAAGATACAAGCAGAGAGGAACAAAAAAGAGGAGGGACAAAGAACGTTAAGAAAGAGAAGGAAGGAAGAGGAAAATATCAAAAAGAAGAAGAATACGGAGGAAGGGAGACGGAAACGCGGATATGAAGAAGCAGGATAAAGATGAGAAGGGAAGAAGGGGAGGGAAGGAGAAGGGTGGAAGAAGGGAAGGGTAGGAGAAAGAAGGAAGAAGGGAAGGTAAAAGTGGAGGAGAAGAGCAATGAAGAAGGGAAGGCAGAAGGAAAGAAGGGGAGGAAGGGAAGGGAAAGTAAGAGGAGGAAAGGGAAGGAAAGGGAAGAGAAAGGAAGGGAAGGGAAGGGAAGGGAAGGGAAGGAAAGGAAGGGAAGGGAAGGAAGGGAAGGAATGGAAGGGAAGGGAAGGGAAGGAAGGGAAGGAAAGGAAAGGAAGGGAAGGGAAGGAAGGGAAGGAATGGAAGGGAAGGAAGGTAAAGGGAAGGGAAGGGAAGGGAAGGGTAGGGAAGGGAAGGGAAGGGTAGGGTATTGAAGGGAAGGGAAGGGAAGGGAAGGGAAAGGTAAAGGCAAACAAGTGAAAGAAGTTAAAAGTAGGAAGCGAAAGAAAGAGATTACACACACACACACACACACACACACACACACACACACACACACACACACACACATATGCTTTCATTATCTTTCATCCTCATTCACACACTCCTCCAAAACTTCACGACACAAACGACCCTCTTCTCGTTCCTCCTCCTCCTCCTCCTCCTCCTCCTCCTCCTCCTCCTCCTCCTTAAACTTCCTCTTTCCTCTTCTTCTCTCGAATTCGTTGTCGCAAAATTATTCGCCAACTTAAAATTTAAATTGAAACCATTAATAACGTGAACACTACAGCGAGAGAGAGAGAGAGAGTGTGTGTACTGCAGGAGGGGAGGGAAAGCGTTACAGTAGTCTGAAATTGGTGAACTGAGAGAAAGACACGAGAGCAAAATTAAATATGTATGAGAACTGCGTGTGTGTGTGTGTGTGTGTGTGTGTGTGTGTGTGTGTGTGTGTGTGTGTGTGTGTGTGTGTGTGTGTGTGTGTGTGTTTAGGTGTGTGACAAACAGAAAGACAAAGACAAAAATTATAAATGGTGGCAGCGCTGGGATCATATATTTCACACATCCCTAGATACATGACACCTACATACCAGAGCCTTACAAGAGTAGGTGTGTGTGTGTGTGTGTGTGTGTGTGTGTGTGTGTGTGTGTGTGTGTGTGTGTGTGTGTGTGTGTGTGTGTGTGTGTGTTTTGCAGATAAAGATGCAGCTCACGGGCAAAACTATAAACGAAAAACAAAAATGCCGACTAAGCGCTGCTCCTATAAAGAAAACGGAACGAAAGGCCAGGAGAGAGGGTCACTTCATGCTCCCCTATCGAAAACAGGTCAAGTCGTAGGCAAGAGGAAATCCAGACAAAGGAAGGACTGCTTCAGAGTTCCAGAGAGAAATTAATTAGGAAGAAGTTAAAGAAAGAGATATAATACTGAAGGAAGACGGTAAGGAGATCTTGGCTTGTAAGAACAGAGAAGGAGATATAAGACTACAAGGTTAAGAGAACTGAATTACGACGAAAAGAAGTTAAAGAAAAAGAAGTATTAGTAAAAGAAGACATTTAGATGATAATACAGAAAGAGAAACTGGAAAATGATGATGAGACGAATTAGAAAGACGAAGAAGGGAAGGCGATAGAAATGAGGTGAATAGGAAATGAGGGAAGGCGAGGGTCGAGGGATGTGGACCAAGAGTTAAAAAAAAGAGAATGAAAGTGAATTGCATAGTGAAAGTTTGCTGGAAATGAGGGACCTTGATGTGTGTGTGTGTGTGTGTGTGTGTGTGTGTGTGTGTGTGTGTGTGTGTGTGTGTGTGTGTGTGTGTGTGTGTGTGTGTGTGTGTGTGTGTGTGTGTGTGTGTGTGTGTGTGTGTGACAGACAGATAGACAAAAATCATAAATGGTGGCAGCGGTGGGATCATATATTTCACACATTCCTAGATACATGACACCTACACACCAGTGCCTTACAAGAGTGTGCGTGTGCGTGTGTGTGCGTGTGTGTGTGTGCAAGAAACAGATAACAGCCGCGTCAAGGTTCACGGCTGTAATGCTAATGCGGACATACATCTCAATAAGCGAGATTAAACGCCTGCCTAAAAGAAATAATAACATGACGGCGTTCAACAAATTTGAGCGATCCAGGTATATTTATGGGCGGATCATTAGCGCGGGGGATTGATGAGTGCACGAAGCCCCAACGCATGCTGGGAAGAGATTACCCGCCGCTGATACACGACTGAGGGGGAAAATCTACAAGCGAAAAAATCATCTCAGGGTTAACTAAAGGTGACTGGCAGACTGTTGTACCTTGTGTCCTCTGTAGTGAGCTCTATGCCCTCAATAACTGATAGAATTAGGGATGTGCTGTTGATCACGACAATGGTTAACGACAAAATTCTCTCTCTCTCTCTCTCTCTCTCTCTCTCTCTCTCTCTCTCTCTCTCTCTCTCTCTCTCTCTCTCTCTCTCTCTCTCTCTCTCTGTCTAACTCTTTTTGAAATATATGTCAAGACGAAGGCAAGGAAATGATCGTTGCAATGGCTTTTGAACCTATCTCTTTGTCTCTTCTCCTACATATGTTGAAATGGAGGCGACTAAATGATCGTGGAAATGGTTAATGGTCAATGAAAAAGTTCCTATTTCTCAAACTACCGGCTTATAGCTTTACCCTTCTGTATATCTAAGGCTTTTGAATCTATCTCTTTCTCTCTTTCTTCTACTGTGTTGAAATGGAGGCGAGTAAATGATCTTGGTAAAAGTTTAGTGAGGATTTTTTTTATCTCAGTGTCTCTCTTCAACATGTCTAAATGGAAGCAAATTCACGAACCAACATAATTACACAGGAGTAAGTGTTCCTCTTCACTCACGTTCTAAAGCTGATGAACATTTTCCTGATATGCGACGACATTAATCATGAGAAGTTAAGAAAAACGAGGAATTTAATGGCTCGCCTAACTATTCAAATTGGAAATGAACTCTGTCTGCACTGCTCTAAGTTTTGACGAAATTCATGAAAGACAAACCTCATATAGTTTCTTATATCGCGTACCAACATTCTCGTGCCCACAGATTTGGAAACATAGACAAATACAGATACAGCCAAGATAGAAAAATAGGTTAACAGATAAGATAGATATATGTATAAGTTGGAAAGTTTCGTTTAGTCGGCGAAACATCTGTGGTCACATGCCGGAGAGAGACAGAAGGGGAAGGAATTATAGGAGAAGGGAACAGAACGATTAATACCTGGTACCCATTCACTGCTGGGTGGACAGGGGCGTAGGGTATCGGAAAAGCCGCCCAAATTTTTCCACTCCACCCGGGAATCGAACCTGGGCTCTCTCGGTTGTGAGCAAAGTGTGCTAACCACTGCACCACGAAGCCCTCAGATAAATGTATAGTTAGATAGATAACCAGATACGTAGATGGATAGATGGAAATGACAATATTGATGAGTGAGTTCTGCATTTCTATAAGGTTCCATGTACAGTATATAATTCAGGAAAGTCAAACCTCACGTACGGTCTATTATCACGTACTGACAAATAAAGATAAAGAGATAACCAGATAAACATGATTAGATATATAAATAGATGGATGTGTAAATAAACTGATATATAGTTGGATAGATACAGGCAAACAAAAAACAGGAAGATAAAGACATATATACACAACAAAACAGAAGCGGGGTCAACATTCTCGTGTCCATCAGTCAGGACAGATAGACAAATAAAGATATAGCCTAGAGTGCCCTAGACAGATAAACAGGTAAAAAGAAAACACAGGTAGACAGGCAAACACAAAACAGAAAGATAAAGACATATTTACACAAAAAAACAGAGGCAGGGTCAACGTTCTCGTGTCCGTCAGTCAGGAAAGATAGACAAATAAAGATATAGCCTAGACAGATAAACAGGTTAACAGATTAGACAGGTAGACAGACAAACACAAAACAGGAAGATAAACATATTTCCACAACAAAACAGAAGCGGGGTCAACATTCTCGCGTCCGCCAGTCAGGAAAGATAGAAGCCTCCGCGTTAAGACCCCAGGACGCACGAACGGTCAGGAGGGGTGAGGCTTGGCCGGCGTGAGCTGCATCGCTAACCAGGGAAGGTCCTCGCTCAAACCTTTGCCTGTGATGAGAACCAGTAAAGCTGTCGGCCCCGCATTGAGTTACCCTTCTGACGATCATGTAGTCTTTCTTTCTACAGCAAAGGGAGGCAGCTCAAGGGGAAAAACTGAGATAGCAACAGATACAGCCCGTTAGATGCTGCTCCGGACATTAGCAGAAAGAGCGAGAGGTCAAAAGCGAGATCAATTTCGGGTGGAAAGGTGTCAGATACTCTCCTCTTGAATGGGTAGTGCTTGCTTTAAATGTATTCCCCGGCGAGTATGTGGTGAGGTATTGTTTTGAGTTGGTGTGTGGCAATGTTATGAAAAGAAGAGGAAGAAAAATAAGCATTAGTAGTGTGTTTTAACTTATGATAGGGGAAAGTTTGGTTGTTTTTAGTGTGTGTGTGTGTGTGTGTGTGTCAGTATATATGTCTGTCTGAGGAAAAAGAAAAAGAAGAAGAAGAAGAAAAAGACGAGCAAGAACAAGAAGAAGAACAAAAACGAGAACAAAAACAAGAAGAACAAGAAAATAAGAAAAAAAGAAAGAAAGCAACACAGAATAAGAAACAAAAATAAACAAACAAAAAATGGAAAAGAAAAAAAAACAGGAATAAAACCAACAACCTCGACACTAAACCCACACAACTCCACCTCACCTCCCCCCCCCCCCCCACACACCCACACACACACACACACACACACACACACAAGCAAGTACGATAACATAACAAGAAAACCAAAAAAAAAAAGAAAAGGAGGCAGATCACGAACCCAAATAACAACAACAACAACAACCACAACAACCAGGACTCCAAACCCACAACTCCACCACATCACAACCTTCCCAAAAGCCCCTCAAGGAAGATACGAGTAATTCACCAAACCGCCCGATAAGATATGATGGAGCGGACCAAGCATGCATTTGTTTCCGCGGCCCCTCGTTAATATCACTTTGCAGGCAGACTCATTAATGCCGCCTAACCCATTAATCGGGAGTGACATAAATCAGCCAGACATCGTAAGGCCACTCGGGGCAAGGGATGGAGGGTCAGTATTTGCAAGTGACCGTCCGGGTTTCAAATTAGGACAGCAAAGCGGGCCAGTGGAAAAGTGGAGTGACGTTGCTTTGGTTATCGTTGAGATGCGGTCAGAATTCTCTCTCTCTCTCTCTCTCTCTCTCTCTCTCTCTCTCTCTCTCTCTCTCTCTCTCTCTCTCTCTCTCTCTTTTTTATTACAATTCTTTTCCTTTTTTTCCTTTTCTTTTCTCTTCATTTCTGTTTTCTCCCTTCCCTTCCCTTCCCTTCTCTGCTCTTCCCTCCCCTGCCCTTCCCTTCCTTTCCCTTCCCTTCCCTTCTCTTCCCTTCCCTTCCTTTCCCTGCCCTGCCTTACCCTTCCTTTCCCTTCCCTTCCCTTCCTTTCCCTGCCCTGCCCTTCCCTTCCTTTCCCTTCCCTTCCCTTCTCTTCCCTTCCCTCCCTTTCCCTGCCCTGCCTTACCCTTCCTTTCCCTCCCCTTCCCTTCCTTTCCCTGCCCTGCCCTTCCCTTCCTTTCCCTTCCCTTCCCTTCACTTCCCTTCCCTTCCTTTCCCTCCCTTCCCTTCCCTTCCTTCCCTTCCCGTCTTCCCTTCTTCCCTTCTCTCACTTCAGTTCTCTTCTCTCCCCCTCACTCTCTTGGTCCAAAAAAAAAAAAAAGCATACACAAGCCATACTTTTTTCCAACCCAGCCACTCCATTAATCAAGCGAGTGAAAAGGGCAAGAGGCGAGCGACGAGGAGCGAAAACACAGACACAGTTGTTCCCTTCAGCGGCGATGAATTGCACGAGGAACAGGCAAATAAGAGTAAGGCAAAAATGGCCCACGGCACAATACCAGCGGAAACACTAACTGGGCTGGAGGAGGAGATGGCGTACACAAACACACACATACACATACACGCACACCCACACCCTTTCACCCCCCCACCCCCACCCCCACACACCCACACAAACACAATCATCATATTTGTTTTGTACAGCAAGGGAAGCAGCTCAAGGGCAAAAGACAAAAACACAGCAACAAAAACTCCCGCTAGACGCTTCTCCAATAAAGGAAATCAGAACGAACGGCCAAAAAAGAGGTCGGTTTTTGGTGAATATGTGTCTTGATGCTCTCCTCTTTATCAACGTCATCTATCATCTTCAATAGCCTTTCCCAATGTTCTTTACCTCCTCGATCTGATACTTGTCAACTCATTCTCTCGTCCTGTTCCGGTGAGGACTCCAATTCCAATCCTCCGTCTGGTTTTCATCTGCCTCTCCTAATCTCTTTAAAAAAAATTCTGGGTCTCCACTCTGTTGCTTAAGCTGTCCATCCGTTATCACTTCTACACTTGATATGACCCGCCCTAGCCCATACATCATTCCAAACAAAACAATGAACTGTCAATTATTCCGTAATGAATGCACCATTGCGACACGACACTGTCATTGTAGTTTAATAAAAGTGACCGTTCAATCCACAATGATGGCCCGGAAAGTTTTTTGGAAAGTTTCGTTTAGTCGGCGCAACATCTGAGGTCCTATGACGGAAAAAGAAACAGACCCCAGGAGACGGGACACAACCCCCGATTAATACCTGGTACCCATTCACTGCTGGGTGGATCAAACCCGGGCTCTCTTGGTTGAGTTGAGTGTGCTAACCACTGCACCACGAAGCCCCCGTGCGGGTCGTGGCTCACAATCTAACCACGTAATCCTCTTCTAATTATTCCCAGTGTATATCCCGGCAAAATGTATGACGATTTTGTGACTGTATTACACCCAACCTAGCAGTATCAGGACACCTCTTCTCATGTAGTTGACTGCTCTTTCGGCCACCTCTTCGGATTTTTTTTACAGGAGCAGCGAGTAGCGGGCTTTTTTTTATTGTTTCCTTTTTTTGTGTGCCCTTGTGCTGTCACCTTTGCTGTAAAAAAAAAAAATGGGTCGAATTCTGAACTTATTTACAGTGCAGGAACATGCGGGCCGGAAAGAGCATCAAACCGTACCATGGAGAGCCTAATGCTGTTCTATAGTTGACGCGCAATGTGCAAACTTGTTATTGTCGCGTGCAAGCCGCCGTGTTTTGGCCGTACGGTTCATCAGGCCGCCGTGCACACCCAATCAAAGTGTCCACGTCATTGTATGGGAAAACAGTTCATAATAATAATAATAATCTGCCCACCTGTGAAAGCTGGTGGTGGTGGTGGTGGTGGTGAGTCTTGTTGATGTTTCGTCGTTGTTTTTGTCATCTTTGAAACTCTTGTCGTTCTTGTTGTTGATGTTCGTTATTTTCTCTTGCTGAGGTGAAAAAAGGAAAGCAGAATTAATATCATGGCTAATTAATGTCTGTTGAACTTAATACAGGTAAACAATGAATGAAAACAAGGTAGATTGATATGTGTAAGTCTAACGGTCTCTCATTATCTAATTACCAGTATCTATCTATCTATCTATCTATCTATCTATCCATCCGTGTGTCTTTTACCGTATAGGAGGCGGCTCAAGACCAAAAAAGAAAGGAAACAAGAACTCCTGCTGGCGCTGCTCCTTAAAAAGTGTAGCTACATTGAGAGATTCCCAGAAGACAAGATCCGAAAAAAGGTGATGAGGTCGTGGGCGAGAGGAAAGACGGTCGGATAAATGCTGAAGAATTGGAGAGTATTTAATAGATATAGACAGACAGACAGAGATAGATAGATAGATAGATGGATAGATATAGATATTGATATAGATAAAGAGATAGGTAAGTACGCGCAAATATAATAATAAAAAGGAGAGAGAGAACAAAATAAAGAAAAGGAGAAGAAAAGGAAAATATATAAAAGAAATACGAAGAGGGAAAGAAAAAGGAAAGAAATAATCTTGAAAACAAAGAAGAGGAGAGAAAGGAGATAAGAATATGAAAATGAGAGAGAGGAAGAGCATTAGAAAGAGAAAAAAGAGAAGGGAAAATATGAAAAAAGGAAAAAAAATAGAAAGGAAAAAAGGAAACGGACATCAAAAAGGAAAAAACAAAACAAAACAAAAAAACAAACCAAAACAATTAATTGAGGACACGAAGGAGGCGAAGAGGAATAACATCAATGGCATAACACAACAACAAGGACAAAGTTTCAAGAGGAGGAGGGCAAAACAAACTATGCGAGCTGTTCCCAAGACACCGATCACACGGCCCACTGCCTCCCATCCAGGCGGCCGCAACAACCTCCCCGGGACTCACGCTCCGACGACCCACAACCACTGTTTACGATTGACGAGACTCCTGAACCTTCGCTTTTTTTCCCCTCGTACCGTCGATGTGTCCCTTCTACCGCCCCGTGAGTGACCGTGAGGCAATAGATATACTTGTACTTCCAGATGAGATTGTTTTATTTCTTGCTGATATTGATAAGTTTAGAACAAAAGACAACACCAACAACCTTCGCTTTGTTCCCTTCGTACCGTCGATGTGTCCCTTCTACCGCCCCGTGAGTGACCGTGAGGGAATAGATATACTTGTACTTCCAGATGAGATTGTTTTATTTCTTGCTTGATATTGATAAGTTTAGAACAAAAGACAACACCAACAGCCTTCGCTTTTTTCCCCTCGTACCGTCGATGTGTCCCTTCTACCGCCCCGTGAGTGACCGTGAGGCAATAGATATACTTGTACTTCCAGATGAGATTGTTTTATTTCTTGCTGATATTGATAAGTTTAGAACAAAAGACAACACCAACAACCTTCGCTTTGTTCCCTTCGTACCGTCGATGTGTCCCTTCTACAACCTCGTGAGTGACCGTGAGGCAATAGATATACTTGTACTTCCAGATGAGATTGTTTTATTTCTTGCTTGATATTGATAAGTTTAGAACAAAAGACAACACCAACAACCTTCGCTTTGTTCCCTTCGTACCGTCGATGTGTCCCTTCTACAACCTCGTGAGTGACCCTGAGGCAATAGATATACTTGTACTTCCAGATGAGATTGTTTTATTTCTTGCTTGATATTGATAAGTTTAGAACAAAAGACAACACCAACAACCTTCGCTTTGTTCCCTTCGTACCGTCGATGTGTCCCTTCTACAACCTCGTGAGTGTAATAGATACAATTGTACCCCCAGAGGACATTGTTTTTCGTGTTGACTTTGATGAGTTTAGAGCAAAAGTCATAGCCCACCTGTTAACTCACTACTGCAAGCACTATCCCTAACTGACTGAGCGATGTAATACTGAAGAAGGGGTTGCAATCCTGACAGTTCACTTTCATTTTCCAGATAGCGACGACAAACTGCAGCCTCTTTTAAAGTTTGCCGAGCACATTGAACTAATCTGAGACTCACTCTAGTAAACTCACGGGTACATCCAAGGTCCTTCAATTTCCCCAAGAAGAAACAGTAAGGTTACGTCTCGAGATTCTCCTTGACCTGAAGTGACGCTTGAGCTCAGCCCCAACAAACTTATGTTCAATTGCAAGTAATTTTGCGCTCCAGAAAAGCTTGAAGATCTAAACTTTTAAAGGATCATCCAACGAGTACTTACGAGGATTTGCTTAAGCTCTACAATGGCCAGCCTCTGATACCAAAAACCTCATACTATATTGCTATTGTTGCTACTACTACTACTACTACTACTACTACTACCACCAATATGTTCTTTTTTTGTCATCACTATAACCAGAAATATATATAAGTACACAAGCAGAAATACATACATATACACACAGAATTTAGCAAGCACACACACACACACACACACACACACGAACCCACCCTCACCCCAGCACCTGACCTCATACACGCACAGTTCGCTCCTACAACCAGAGAGCATAAATGTGTTTATCAAAGGAGGCCGAGCGCGTACAGTCACCCAGTGGACAATAGCCTACCACGCTGACAGTCGCACTTCACCTGGTCGCATTAAGCCCGCCGCCACATGCCAGCTGCGTCAGGCTACCTCACTACAAAGGGAAATCCAGCGACGCATTGCCCTTCTGACACACGGCTCGCAAAGGACACGTGAGGAAGAAGAGGAGGAGGAGGAGGAGGTGAAGGACGAAGAGATGAAGAAGGAGGAAGAGGAGGAGAAGCAAGAAGTAGGAAATGGAAGAGGAGGAGAAGCAAGGAAAAGGAAGGAGAGGAGGAGGTGTTGGAGGAAGAGGTGTGGGAAAAACAGAAGTAGGAAGAAGTGAAGGAAGAACAGATGTAGAAGGAAGAGAAGGAGGAGGTAGGAGAAGAAAGAGATGTAGAAGGAAGAGAAGGAAGAGGTAGGAGAAGAAAGAGATGTAGAAGGAAGAGGAAGAGGCAAAGGAAGAGAAGGAGAAGGAAGAGGAATAGGAGGAGGGCCGAGTTTACCTCCTACTTGGCCCTCGACGCTCACTGGCTCACGGATCAAAGTCAGCTTCGGGTTGGCGTCTCAAAGCGCGCGAGCACAACAAAGGACGCGACGTCGACCCGAGTCGCCTTGATGCCTCCTGTCGCGCGTTCTCACCCGCTCCTCGCCACCACTCGACTGTTTCTTATCTCTAAACGTAATGAATTGTCCCTAGATCAAAGAACGTTTTAGTGCATACTTCTACTAAAAATGCGAAGTCCTAACGCACTTCTTCATTATAACTCTTCAGTGAAACGCTTACTTTCTTCAACGATGACAACGATGACACTGCAGAAAGATATATTTTTCTTTTACTGTGAGTAACGATGACTGTCATTATTCGTTTGTTTTCTAAAGTAATCAGTCACAAACTATATATTGAAGTCATTGCATTGGTGACATTGTTTTGGCCTAAGAGAGCACGTTGCCATCAGTCGCTATATACAAATACAGAGATTGCTCACTGCCTTATTCATACTGAAAGCACGACTGTCTGTTTGAAAGGATTCGTAAAGTTGTATCCTTCATCAAAACATTTTGCTACCACGTATGTAGCAAGCAGAATGTTTGCTACGACCTTAAGTTATGGTAAGTGCAACAGCGTGCCCGCAATTCTGGTAAAACCCAAAGGGACTGTCTGCCGTGCATCACCAGAATATTCAGTTATTATGTATTTATTTGGACGAAGTTACTACAGCGTCTGCACTTCTCCCACGATATTGAAAATTGAATTGCTCTCGAAACACATCACACAAATAAGTGATGAGGAAATTTAACGTCAATAGAGCACAATCTTGCAGGCAGGGAAATGGTTTTAGAATTTAGGTTAATAATACAGAATAAGCGAATTAGTGGAATTGTAAGAAAACGAGAAAGGAAGCAAAGTCAGGGAAATGGTTTTAGAATTTAGCTTAATGATACAGAATAAGCGAATTAGTGGAATTGTAAGAAAACGAGAAAGGAAGCAAAGTCAGGGAAATGGTTTTAGAATTTAGCTTAATAATACAGAATAAGCGAATTAGTGGAATTGTAAGAAAACGAGAAAGGAAGCAAAGTCAGGGAAATGGTTTTAGAATTTAGCTTAATAATACAGAATAAGCGAATTAGTGGAATTGTAAGAAAACGAGAAAGGAAGGAAATGATAAATTAAGTTAAATTGAATTGGTATGACCAAGTAATGACTCCCTAGATGGCTGATATTAAAAAAAATGCATCTCCTAGGCTAGTCTGTTAAATAAATCATACATACACAAAAAAAAATAAGATAACTACAGCTTCACAAAGGATATCAAGCTAACAACAAACACATGGATAGGTAGATAGGTCTTAGGTATGGATAGGTAAACACTACTATGCCCGCCGCGCGCCGCCACCCACCTCCGCTTAACTTAACCTTACCCCCGCCACCTTGCACTTTATCCACCTGTATCTACGCCATCCTTGGGCTTATCTGTCACCTGATCACCTCCTGGCCACGCCGAAGCCTTGGCAAACACGATAATGAGGTCGAGGATCGCGCACGTCAAACGACACTTAACAAAAACAATGGGTAAAATAGATCACTGACGGCTGACATGTCCTCCCTCCCGTCCCTCCTCGCCGCTGTGTCCAGTGTCCACGCTCCGGGGCTTCGTGTGAGCTGCCGCGATGACGTCACAGTTCACGCCAGTCCCCGACCGATCACAAGCCTTCTTTTCATCCCGACCCCGCCCTCGTGATCTTAGGGTTTGATATTTTACAAGACTATTATAATTAAGTTTTTTTTTCATATATCCTTCGTGTGATTTTGATATATTACAAATAGTTACAGGAAGAACACTGTTGCTATTGGAAGTCACGTGGGCTGCCGTTTCTATGGTAACGAGAAACACGAGCTTAAAGAAAACGAGAGACATGTTTTAGGGAATACTATCTCAAACACGCACACCCTTAACTATTCTTTACTTCAGTGACAGACTAACCAAAGCACAGATATCATAGTTATTTCTCACTCCACGGGGCTGTTTTTTGTTGTTGTTGTTGTTGTTTCTCTCTCTCTTTGCGTGTGTGTGTGTGTGTGTGTGTGTGTGTGTGTGTGTGTGTCCTTCCTCATCACGACCTTTTTTTTTTTTTTTGTATGTATATGAGTTCGCTTTCCCATCACGGTAGTTCAGTAATGCCGTAAATGTATTGGTGCCGAAGACGAGGCGGCGCTACGACCAACAATGCCGTGGTGGATCGTCCGTCTACGAGTGTCTCTGAGCGCACAAACTTGTCACGGTAGAGACAACATTTGCCTTGCCCTCCGTCCATTCCACTCGCCTAGCGCTCTACCGATGGCCAGTGGAATGTGTGGGTGTGTGGGTGTGTAGGGGTGAGTGGGGGGGCTGTGGGTGTGAGGGGAAGGGGGAAATCCATCGAACAAATCCATAGTCAACCAAACCTCAAATATTCTCTTCAGTCACCCACATTACCACCAATCCGTTTTCATTTAGTAAATTACAAGTCCTATCGATTATGGGGTACTTTAAAAACACATATTCTAAAAACTATATATTCAACTTTTCCCTCCAAACTTTTTACCAGTGAATGCAAGACCGCCGACAGCATAACAGCTCCAGCCTGACAGTAACCCGCTGTCAGTGTGCGGGGGAGACAAGCCTCGGGGAGACGTGAAGGGGTTAACAACGTCAGGGTCTGAGGCAACACGCAGACATGCTCGAGCAGTCTGGCTGGGAGGGAAGCCGCGAGCAGTGAGGAAGCGTTGTAAGCCTCGCCAGTCAACGCGGTACACAACTTTTGCAATTCTTTTCCCTTCTGCTTGCACGGCCGATATGTGGGTTTGTGCTTACTGTCTGTTATTTTTCATTGTTTTTGTTGAAGGAGGAATATTTTTTTGTTATTTTTCATTGGTTTTGTCAAAGGAGGAATATTTTTTTGTATTTTTGTTATTTTTTCATTGTTTATTAAAGAAGGAATTTTTTTTTCATTGGTTTTGTCAAAGAAGGAATATTTTTTTGTTATTTTTCATTATTTTTGTTAGGAAATGAATATTTTTTGGTTATTTTTATTGTTTTTTGTTGTTGTTTTTTATGAGTATTCTTGTTAATTTTAATGCTTTCGTCGAACAAGGAATTTTTTTGTTATCTTTTATTGTTTTTGTTAATTAAGGACGGCATATGTTTGTTTGTTTTTGTTATTTTCTATTGTCTTTGTTAAGGAATGAATCCAAACACTAAATAAAATGGCAACAGCATTTTTCCATAACCACATCTCACACTGGGTCTTCCCAACACACGCTCAAAGGCCAACGCGACGGAGATGAGCACCGAGGCCACGCGCAGCTGCACCGTATGACCCCCAAACTTTGCCTTTACCTTTCCATCTCCTTGCACACAGAGAGGGTCGTTCATGCTCTGACTATTCACAACAAACATCAATGGTTCATCGCAGCCTCCGCGTACCTCTCCCAAGTGTAATTAACAGTCAGGCGAACTTTGATTGGCTGTTGACACTCTATCATTACCTCGCCTAACCCTGTCTACGGTCCCCCTCACACTCCCACAGACCTGCCTTTCCGCTGTGTGCCTGGACGCTGCCTCACTCAGCTGTCCCTTCCTTTCCCTCCCCGCTTGAAGTGCCAGCTTGCGGATAACTACTTACCTCTTAAAGAACTCACGTATGACTACTTAGTTCATGTTTGTAATAGAGTGTTGCATGTTGTCTCTCCCTATGGTTGTCCTAGACTCAAGCAGCATCCACAGTAACATCACTCAAAGTCTGTTAAGGGTTTGATATGATAAACAACGGAGCTCGCAGAATCTGACTATTACGGCAGCCCTCAAATATGCCTCGACTGTCTTCCTCAGCATGCAAACTCATACTAAGGCAATACCAATAACTTGTGAGTTGTTTGATCTCCTCCGCGTTTGTTTTTGGAGCACCAGTAAATACACAAACGTATACATAATTACGCCGATAGAATTTGTTATTTTTGTAGCTTATGTAACACTAATATTACTACAGGAAATATATTTAGATTTCATTTATATATATATCTGTTAAAGCATGAACCTTGTGGCATTTTTTACATTATTGGAATGTCCTCAAACTAAGAAAAGAAAAAAAAAGTTTCCGTTTTTTTTTTTTTTTTTTGCGCTACCGACAAAAATTGATCAGTTGAGCTTTTTTTGCATTGAGGAAAAGAATTTCGCCATAATTCTAAAACATATTCTGCCCTTTTATGTTTTCCCGGCACCAGGCAGCCGTATGAAGCGTGCTGTGTGCATTTTATCCCGGCACGAATATCAAATACGGATAAATTAATTAAAGTATGAATAACAACCAAGCTTTGCAAATTGGAGCTTAAACACCCGGCAATTATGAACACTAACGGAAATGTATCGTAGCAAATATTAATAGCGACAATAAAACGAAAGCCTTGATTTATATAATATGAAAATGGATAAAACACGCCACTAAATCCGCGGTTGAGGTCACTGTGAACGGGAATGACAGTTTAACACACTCATTTACGACCCTGTTAGTAGTTGAGTGGATCACTTAACACCAAACTGACCCCACACGGTAATACTGACGGTCATTTACACTCCACGACAACACAACCAACCAAGACACCACCACGACTCAACAAACCTTAGCATGATACTTTTACACACTCAGTTACGACCCTGTTCAGTAGTTGAGTGGATCACCTAACACGAGACGGGCCTCAAAGGATAACACGGGCGACCTGCGGCCTGCTCTCTACAACTATATAATGGACCTTAGCATAACACTTTCACACACTCCGCTACGACCTTTAAAGAAGACGACCTAACACCAGCCTGGCCCCACACGGTAATAGAGAACGGTCTTATATACCCAATCCCTCCCACAATGCCTCAAGCCTAAGCATAGACAGGCCTCATACGGCAATACGGACGGTCCTTTGTACTCGTTCTGCATCACGCTGGCCTCAAATGGGGATACTGACGGCCATACCCATCCATTCCCGCAACAAAAACGGTAATACGGGCGAGCGGCCACTTACATCCACTTCCCACCACAATACATCGAGAGCAGGGAAAGGCCGGCACAGAGGAGAAACAGGAGAGAGACAAAGACACAAAGGACTCTGGCAAGGAGTCTTAGACCCAAATCAGGGATGGGATGATGGTTCCTTTCGTTTGTGCAGACACGCATATGCAAGCCTCTATTATCCGCCTTGGGGAAGCTGTGTTAACGCTTACCTATACTGGGCTGCACTGGACACATAAAAAATCACCAACAAGTATTTATAAGTAAGTAAACATTCTTGCCTCATCAGAAGCTATTTTTATAGGAAATACTAGGAAATTGAAAATAAGAAAATGCCCAAAACAACATACAAAAAACATAAAATAAAACATTACAAAAATAGCGCCGAGTTTATCCCTGGCGTGCAGCAGGAGCGCGTTTTGCTGCCACACGGATCCAGCAGACAAGGCCGCCGAGCCTCTCCACCAGGCGGCGTCGATCGCGAGCTCCAACGCAAGCCGAGGCTCCGCGCTGCTCCCTAAAGCGGATCAGCGATCGGCCCATTGTCTCCACACAAAGAACCCGAGGAAGCAAAGTTTATCGCCGAGAAAAGAACAATCTCAATGGGCAAGGCAATAATCTCCCAGTACTGAGAACCTCCGCGCCACAGCTTGTAAAGAGCCTCGGGGCGCGCGGGGCTGCAGGGAGGGTGCCGCGCAGTATTGAGTGGCTATGGATTTTTGCGGCGCCCGTCCGTCCGCTCTCTAATCATGAATTAATGAATTAATAAGCAAGCTGATTTGCGGTTAAATAATTTACGTGATCATTATAAAAACATTTCTACGGTCAGTGTAGCTTTAATATCCTGAATACAGTAGATATTAATGATGAAAAATAAACAGATACCTAACAACAATTAGATTATTAGTATTGTAATTAAACTAGTAATAACCAATACTAATACTAATACTAATAATAATAATAATGTGACAAGAATGTATCATCATTCTTCTTCTTCTTCTTCTTCTTCTTATTATTATTATTATTATTATTATTATTATTATTATTATTATTATTATTATTACCAGTACTATTATCATCATCATTTTTACAATTATCATCATTATTTTTACTACTACAACCACTACTACTACTACTACTACTACTACTACTACTACTATGAAAAGGAGGTCAAAGGAGCTACGAATCGGTTCCTTCCCCACTAAATTCACCGATACATCTCCAGGGGCCTCAGGAAGCTCGGCACCGTCACGGAAAATAGGTACGCCAAGGCCAAACGTGAGATGCAGCATTTGGAACGTCAGAAAATCAACAAGAAACTGGAATTGGGATAACGGTAACATTTGGCAGAAAAGTCATTGATGGGTACTAACAGACGCTTCCTCCTCTCATGCACATCAACTATTCCCAAAGGTCAAAGAGGGAATTAGTCACGTTCTAATGAGTGTTTTTTTTAGGTTCACGGTACGGAAGGAGGGTCATACTACCACCGGGGTCACAAGACTATCCCTGGAAACGCCCCAGAACTCCTACGAAAGCCTTGTCAAATATGTGTGCTTGGGGGCTGAGATATGCCCGATTGCCTCATAAACTGTCCCTTTACCTATCATACTTTTCGAGATATTGTGCTTTTGTATGGATCATCTAATACCATTGTGAGTGGGAAAACGCACCACCTATATCCTAACAGTGTGATTTAAGCAGCCATGACAAAATTCCCCTTAAATAGAAGTGTTTACATGATGTTAATTTGAGTCAGTACCCAGAATCGTTTGGGAATTGTGAAAGGCACATAAATATGTCGATTACTTCTCTCATTTGCCCTTGAACTGCTTCCTCTGCTTAAAAAAAAAGTGCTTAGCGGGCTTTGTTGTTTCCATTTGGTTTTGAACGAACGCTTTCCTTACCGATTCCCACGTTTATCATTGTTCTCCAGCGGCATTCGTACATACGCGAGGGTCAGACAGAGCAAAGCATAGGAGAGCCTCCCACTTGCAACGGGGCCACATCTCTCCACTCCCAAGATGAAGAATAAAACGCTCCACACCTCACCCAGGAAGAACAATCAGCACAGAACATGGGAGCCGGAAAGATTTAGCAAGCATTTTATTTCCTCTAGCCTTTGACCTGCCTGCTTGTAGTGCTCAACGAGAGAACGAGAGAGGGAAAAAAAACGACGGGGGTGTAAGACGAGGAAATGAAGCCTTCCATCACGCGGGATTATCTTGCCCTCACACGCGCCCTTCAGCTTATTCTTCTCTTTATTTCTGGCCATCTCTCTCCCCTCCGACACAATTTAGCCCAGGTGACATTCTTCTGTACTGTATCGCTTGTTCTTCCTCTTCCCTGTTCATTTCTCCCTCTCCTGATTCTGTTCTTTCCCTCCCCATTTCTGTTCCTTGTTCCTTCCCTCCCCACTCTTCCTCCCTACTCCTCCTTCCTCTTCCCTCTTTCCCCACTCCTCTTTCCTGTCCCTTCCCTCCCCACTCCAGTTCCTTCGTTTCTGCCCTCGTCCCGCCCGTGGAGAGAGGCAGGCACGCGGGCAAATAGACAGAGCACGCAGGTAGGATGCTCCACCTGCGTTTTTCCTGTCCCGTAAAAACTTGTTGTTATCCTGACGAAAGCGTTACGCCACTTCACATCCTCTGTTCGCCTTTGTTTTCTTTTATAACTCTCTCTCTCTCTCTCTCTCTCTCTCTCTCTCTCTCTCTCTCTCTCTCTCTCTCTCTCTCTCTCTCTCTCTCTCTCTCTCTCTCTCTCTCTCTTGTTTTTTAGGTAATGTCTGTAGCGCCGGTAGGGTCTCCTGAGGGACCGGCCTCTTGAATGACACAGACCGGTTAGGTAGTGGCGCAGGCGAATTTAATTTATAGTGGCTGCCGTGATGTATGAGTCGCATCTCTCTCTCTCTTTACCTACCTATCTATCTATCTATCTATCTATCTATCTATCTATCTATCAGTGCCCACTCATTTCGTTCCATCTCTTGGGAGTTAGAATATAAAAGATTCCTTGACTCCCAATCTCTCTCTCTCTCTCTCTCTCTCTCTCTCTCTCTCTCTCTCTCTCTCTCTCTCTCTCTCTCTATCTATCTATCTATCTATCTATCACTGCCCAATCATCTCGTTTCCTCTCTTGGGAGTTAGAATATAAAAGATTCCGTGACTCTCTCTCTCTCTCTCTCTCTCTCTCTCTCTCTCTCTCTCTCTCCGTCAGCCGTCAAGGTCCCGGCCTCCCAAGCGTCCTAAGAAGTCCTATTGACAGACTGCCTCTCCTCCGCCCTCGCTCCCTGCCCCCGAGCGCCCTTCGTCAACACACATAGCAATACAAATCCGTCGAGATTTCTGGGATTCGTTACAAGTTGACTTCAAGTTCCCAGAAGCGCATTGGGTCGAGTCTGCGAGTGGGCCGCTACGGGTATTAATTTTCGAGGAATCACCTTCTTTGTGCAAGTAAAAAAGCATCGATATTTATTTTTCCGTGTAAGATTTTGATTCTGACTAAACGCAGATTATTAGCGTTAAGTTTGTTGTTGTTTTTACATAGCACGGGTAAGTTCGGTGGGCGGAAAGGTGGCCAGTGAAAATGTCAACCGTTCGGGCACTAATAGGCTAACAGGTTAATCGTCTGTCTCTCGTTTAAGACCTAATTCCACAGTCCAACACTTTTTTAACAGCAAGGGAGGCAGCTCAAGGGCAAAAAACAAAAACAGCAACAGAAAAAGCCCGCTAGACGCTGCTCTAACAAACGACAAAAGAACGTGAGGTCAGAATAGAGGTCAATTTCGGGTGGAGAGGCGTCATGAGACTTTCCTCGTTACCGCCCGAACCAAGCTATACAATCCCACACAATCCGCAATGATGAGGTTTTCCATGCAGCACCGAGAACTTAAAAGATGTCTGATATAGCCTCCTCTAATACCTTATCTTATACATGAACACAAAGCACAATACAATATTTTCGAAGTCTTTAGTATTGGTTTGGGAGCTTACTAAACCATCATGTCAAACTGCGGAACTGGCCCTTAGTAAATCCCGTCTCACAGGGGCCTACAGATACTAATATGACAATGGTTTGCTTTAATAGTGACGTAACTTTGTGCTGTCATAACCTAATTGCTTCCAAATGCTTCAGCGGACAGGATTAACCAGCAGGCGGTGATTAGGAGCAGGGAAATACACATTGTTCTTAATTGGTACTATGGAAGACAGAAATATTAAGACCGAATCGAAGGAAAATATAATCTCTCAAAATGATATTCCTCTCCCTGAAAACAATTACCAACAGCTATTTTTTTAACATCGAAGTAACATGAACTCCACAATCATATTAAGACCGAATAGGAGGAAAATATAATCTCTCAAAATGATATTCCTCTCCCTGAAAACAATTACCAACAGCTATTTTTTTAACATCAAATTAACATGAACTCCACAATCACCAAGCCTTCAGTTCACCGAAGCCACGTCTCGAGGACTTGACATCTCCACCAGTTGTGACGAGCGAGCTTCCCATCAGTAAGCTAAATGATTTCCCCGACTAATACGTGTTTCCATTACACACATTACATATTAGCGGGAGTTATGAATCCAGGTCAGATATCCTGCTCAGTGCGGCCGATGCGTCATGAATGTAATTTCTCTCAAAGCGATTAAACAGACATAACCAATTTCCAAACTATCATCGTAACATACAGAGCTGATTGGACTGCTTTATATTTTCACGGCAAAGGAAGCAACTCAAGGGGAGAAACAAACAACGGTTAACAAAAAGACTCCACTAAGCGTTACTCCCGTATAAAAAGAACAAAATGAGTGATCAGTAGAGGGTCATTTTCGATGGGAGCGGTGTTTTGATACTCCCCTCCTGCTTTAAGTTGTGACAGAAAGGGGAATCACAATAAAGGCAACTGAACTTTCTATCTACGGTGATCAGGAGAAGTAGAGAGCAAGAGAAGGAAAGTCTGGAGAAGTGAGGAAATCGGAGTACGAGCAGAAAGGTGACTCACAATAAGGGCATCTGAACCTTCTATCTACGAGGATCTGGAGGAGGAGGAGAGAGCATGAGGAGGAAAGTCTAGAGAAGTGGTGTGCGCTTAGAGAATAGGAATGAGCCAGGAGAAAAATGAAAATTCACGAGTGATTGAGAGGATGGGAGAGAAACGGCGTGCTGGTGAGGTATAGAGTTCTTGAAAGCTATGTGTAGTCTTTCTTGGTTATGATTCCCGATATCCAAAGGAGTAGCGAGAAAAATATACACGTAGGAATGGGAGGAGAGGAAAACAGAGTACACGAGTGATTGAGAGGAGGACTGAGAGAGGGAGTACTGGTGAGCTGTAGAGGAGGAATTGCTTTACGAAGTCTCCCCTAGGTACAATTCGCGATACACACAGTAGCAGCGAGAAAAATAGAAAACATGTGTGAGTGAGAGAAGAAAAAAACATTATACGCGTGTGGGTGAGAGGACAGCGGAAAGGTGAAACGATGGGCCGTGGAGGGTTGTGGAAAGCTTTATTAATTTTCCCTTAGGCACGATTCCCGATACACAAAGGAGTAGAGAGAAAAACAATGTGATATGTGAATGAGGAGAGAGAAACAGAATATACGTGTGAAAGCGAGGATAGCAAAGAGGTATATTGGTGGACTCAAGAGGATTGTCAAAAGTTTTATGCAGTCTCCCTTACGTATGATTCCCGATACACATTAAGGAGTAAGGTGAAGGTGACAAGACGCTGACGGTTTATGGTACACAGTAATCGTGGTCTTTCGCGATCAAAAAAAGCTTTAATCATATATGTGTTAGTGATATTCAACATTAAGGTTTGTGACATGATTCAGGTTAACTAATCCTCTTACTATTTCAATTTACTCCAATTCAGTTAACTAACAATCAAGGTGGCGCTGCGGTCGACAAAATCAAAGCTTCTGTACAGATGATACTAGCTAACTAATGCTAGACATGTTACACACACAACCAACAGAATAACCACACTTCATCTCTCATATCATCAGCAGAAACACAGAAAATTATATTGTGCGTCTAAATCATCGTCAAAAATCCCACCGCTGCCACCATTTATACTTTTCCGCACAACTTTTCTCCCTATTCACGCTGTCGCCGCCAACGCCACCGCAAAGCCAACACAGCCACGCTCACCACCACCACCACCACTACCGGCACCCTAAAAACCGGGGTCCGATTACTCCCCTTCCTCATGCCGTGAAGTACGCGCGAGTTCATGGCAGGGAGGGCGAGGGCGTGAGGCAAACAGGCGTCTAGCTTCGACCCTCCTCCAGCGAGAATACTGTATGAGAACCCAGAGCTTCCGCTAATCCCAGGGCGACAGATCAAAGACTGGAGAGAGAGGGTGGCGAGGCAAAGGATATGGAAACAAAAATGGAGAAAAAATTGGAGTGCAACGAGAAATGCAAGGGAATGGAGGGCTGTACGAGTAGCAACGGAGAGAGAAAGAACAGAGAGAGAGAGAGAGAGAGAGAGAGAGAGAGAGAGAGAGAGAGAGAGAGAGAGAGAGAAAGAGGGGACAAGGCAGACACTTAAGCCCTGGATACACAGTGCCCGTCCGAGACATCAAGAGAGGACGAGAGAGAGACAAGTGGCCGGAACGGAAAACTGAGCTGCAACGTTGATGACCTGAGGTACTCTTGTGTGACCCGTCTCTCTCTCTCTCTCTCTCTCTCTCTCTCTCTCTCTCTCTCTCTCTCTCTCTCTCTGGAATAACTTTTGCATTAATTCGTATTGTTCAATGTTTGCAAAGCCCGATGTTCATAGTTGTTTGTGTGTGTGTGTGTGTGTGTGTGTGTGTGTGTGTGTGTGTGTGTGTGTGTGTGTGTGTGTGTCGAGAAATTATATATTCTGGCTGCCTTTACAAGTGAGTTAGTCCTCGTTACACCGAACTCGTTAACCCCAACACGCTCACTTCACTGTTTAATGTTTCCTCGCTCTGGTACACTGACGACCGGGAGGCGAATTTTGGCCCTGTCACGCGCGGCATTTCTTTCCTATTCCATCTGTTTGAAAGAGTGAAGGACGGATAGCGCACGCAACAACAACAACAACAACAACCACACCAAATGACTAACCACTGATGAACCAAAAGGAGAATAGGAATAATTTAGTGGAAGTTTTGTCCGTTGCTCTCCATTCCATTAGTTTTAAAAGAGTACAGGCCGGGCAACACAAGCAACAACAACAACAACCATACCAAATGACTAACCACGGATAAACCAAAAGGAGGTCAGTAATAATTTAGTGGAGGTTTTGTCCATTGCAGTCCATTCCATGAGTTTTATAAGAGTTAAGGTCTAACAATGCAAGCACAACCTCCCCGCCACATAGCCAGCAGAGGGCGAACCAAGAGAAGCTGAAGATTAATATAGTGGAGGTTTTGTCCCATTGCCTTGTGGGGGGACGCCACCGCTCGCTTGACATTCCACAGTGCATCAAAAGGAGGTGGAGAGTAACTTAGTGGTTTTGTTCTGTTGCCGTGCGAGAGAAAAGCAAAACAGTGACGGGAGTTTTTTTTGTCCTGACGGTCCAGCCTGATTGTTCCCTCTCTCTCTCCTTTCCCGGACGTGAGGGCAAAGGGAAAGGGGGAGTCACTAGTACCGATCTGAGGCAGCCGCAGCGTCCATGAACCAGTCGATTTATTTCTTCATTTCTTCTTTCTCTCTCTCCTTCACCCATTCTTTGCTCCTTCTTCTTCTTTCTCTTCTGTTTCCGTCCTTTCTCCTTCTTCTTCTCCTTCTTCCCTTCTTTTCTACTTTTTCTTTATGTCACTCTTCCATTCTTTCATCCTTTTTCTTCTTTCTCTGCTTCTGTTCTTTAGTCCTCCTTGTTCTTTCTCTCTTTCTTTCATTATTTAATCATTCTTCTTCTTTCTCTCCTTTCTCCATTCTTTACCCCTCCTTGTTCTTTCTCTCCTTTCTTCCATTCTTTACTTCTCCTTGCTCTTCATTACCTCTTGCAGTCTCCTCACGTTTTTCTCTTTCAGACTTCTTACTTTCTTATGTTCTTATGTTCTTCTTCTTTACCATTTTCTTAGCCTTTCCCTAGTTTCATCTTCCTTCCTTCCTTCTTCTTCTTCTTCTTCTTCATTTCTTTTCTTATTTTCTCTTTCCTTTTCTTTTTCTTCGTTTTCTTCGATTTTTCTATTTCTTTTATTTTTTTACTCCTCCTCCTCCTCCTCCTCCTAGTCCTCTTCCTCCTCCTACTACTCCTCTTTCCTCCTCTTCTTCCTCTTTCCCCTCCTCCTCCTTCTCCTCCTACTCCTCCTTCACCCCCTCCTCCTCCTTCTAATCTTCTTCTTCTTCTTCTTCTTCTTCTTCTTCTTCTTCTTCTTCTTCCTCCTCCTCCTCCTCCTCCTCCTCCTCCTAATCTTCTTCTTCTTCTTCTTCTTCTTCTTCTTCTTCCTTCCCTCCTCCTCCTCCTCCTCCTCCTCCTCCTCCTCTTCTTCGTACCCTATTAATAAATAGATTTGCAATGGAAATGCTTTGTTTTCCCGAAGAGATGTATATAAATGATGCAAATCTGAATTCAGGAGGAGGGCAAAAACATATCATACTAATTTATTTATTATCTTAATGAACTTTGCATTGAGATGATTATTATTATTATGATGAAGAAAAGTTTAATATTGAAGAAGTGGATGAATATATAAATGGGTCTCACACACACATACACACACACTCAAATACAACACACATATACACACACACACACACACACAAACACACATACACACACATACACAAACACAACACACACACACACACACACACACACACACACACACACACACACATATATAAACACAACACAAATATACACACATACACAAACACATATACATACACACAGAGAAACAAACACACACACACACACACACACACACACACACACACACACACGACTCTGTTTTCCCCGCCCTGCACACACGGAATACTGTGATGGCGTCCACAATTTCCACTTTGTTACTACGTGAACTATAATTTTCCTGCCCGCCCTTTGATCGGCTGAGCGAGGACTTTCCAGCACAGGATATGAAGCCCCGCGCAGAGAGAGAGAGAGAGAGAGAGAGAGAGAGAGAGAGAGAGAGAGAGAGAGAGAGAGAATAAGACATACAAGCGTACTAACAGACAAACGGACGCATTGATTGACTGACTGACTGACTGAAAGAGATAGACAGACAGATAGGGGCAGACAAACAGACAAACAAACACACACAATGAAACAAACACAAAAACAGAGAGAGAGAGAGAGAGAGAGAGAGAGAGAGAGAGAGAGAGAGAGAGAGAGAGAGAGAGGAAGAGAGAAGAAGAGAGATAGAGAATAGAGAAAGAAAGAGAAACAAAGAAATCCGGGGAATAAAAATACAGAGCCGGACATGCAAATACATTCAGACATAGAGCAACAAAAACAAACACAATCGGAGGGACAAAGATGCGGACAAAGACGGACAAGCAGAAAGCACCAACAAAGACTTTTCTTCCCCTCCTCCATAAAATTTTATTACGCATCAGATCTTCTTTTACGCTGAAATAGAGTAAACAGGAAAGCAGGAACCGAGGATATTGCTTCGGGCAGGAGGAGGAGGAGGAAGAGGAGAAGGAGGAGGAGGAGAAAAGCGGACATCACGTCACTGGCCAAGAAGAGAAAGGAGGAAAAAGTTAACGAGGAAAAAGTATGTATTAACCAAGGACAGTTTAGCTTATAAGTGGAGGGAAGAAATGGACGGAAGAAATAAGGAAAGAAAAAAGAAGAAAATTAATGGACAGAAAAAATACGGAAAGAAAAAAGTAAGTAAGTAAGAAATGGAAGGAAGGAAAAGTCACGAATAAAATAAAACAGAAAAAGTATAAAGTAGCCAAGAACAATTTAGCTTATAAGTGGAAGGAAGAAATATGGGAACGAAAAAAAAGGACGAGGAAGGAGGAGGAGGAGGAGGAGGAGGAGGAGGACGAGAAAAAGGACGAGGAGGAGGAGGAGGAAGAGGACGAAAAGGACGAAGAGGAAGAGAAGGAGGACCAGGAAGAAGAGGAAGAGGAGGACGAGGACGAAGACGAGGAGGAGGAAGAGGAGGAGGAGGAGGAGGAGGAGGACTACTATTCTCTGCTCAATGGCTAGTTTTTTCTTTTTCTTTCTCGTGTTTTCTTCTTATATTTTTTTTCTCTTCGTTTGTTTTCTTCAAGTAACTCATCCGTTAAAAGCTTCGTTTCACTGCAGAACATAAACTCGGTGATGACGGCCCCGCAAAAGCTTCCTCACTTTGCTATATTCACCGCTACACATGAAGAGCTCGTGTTTGTGGTCCGTCCCCAAAGAGCCTCGCCAAGCTGAATTACGACCTGAAAGAGCAGGGAGGATGTGGCCCAAGAAGTCTCCTACGATGGACGGGGCAAGGAAGATACAGCTGCGAGACTAACCCTGAAACCTTTTACCCTGAACACACAGCCTGACACACATAAGTAACATAAAAGTTGGAAAGTTTCGTTTAGTCGGCGCAACATCTGTGGTCATATGCCGGAGAGAGACAGGAGGGGGAAGGAATTATAGGAGAAGGGAACAGATACCAGGAGACAGGACACAACCCCCGATTAATACCTGGTACCCATTCACTGCTGGGTGGACAGGGGCGTAGGGTATCGGAAAAGCCGCCCAAATTGTTCCACTCCGCCCGGGATATAAGTAACATAACATACACGAACTGATGTCTCTAGACTAAGATGTTGCTGCGAGACTAACCGGAAACCTATTACACGGGACACGGCGCCTGACACTATAATACCGTCTAAACCCTTCACACTATACACAGCGCCTGGCACAATTTTTACCATGAACAAAGAACCGGACACACTAATTTGATCTTAAACTTGCACACTAATTCGATCTAAAACTTGAAGGTTAAATACTGCGCCCTAACATACTAACTCCGATCACACTAAACACAACACCAGACACACTAACTCCGCCTCAACCTTTCACACTAAATACGGCGACTTACATACTAATTCCATCACGTCTCCTCCCGAAATTGACCCCTCTTTCGGCCACCTCTTGATTCTTTTTATGAGCAGCGAGTAGCGGGCTTTTTTATTATTGTTTCCTTTTTTTGTGCCCTTGAGCTGTCTCCTTTGTTGTAAAAAAAAAATAATAATAAACAATACCTCCAAGGGACAGGAATCACATGCTTTACAGAAAACACGATTCCCGGACGTTGATAAAAAGAAATACCCGCCACACTAATCCTGCCACTGCCTTAACGAGCATCGTGTACATCCAAGAAGAAGGAATCAGATGCCTTACACAACATACGATTCACGGACGATGACCAAAAAGAGCCCAGCTGACGTCTCTATCCATTCTAGGACCACGGGAGGGACTGGTTGTGTGTCTTATCGCGTGGTTCAAACAGGCTCTTCAAGCAACCTCGAGGATCTCTGAGCATTCGACCGCCGAGGAGCTTTTACATCAAGCACTCAGCGGCACGGAAGACTCGCAGATGTGGAAAACCAGATGGACTGACCGACGAGGAGAGGAAAAAGAAACTATAAAAACCGAGAGCGAGAAGGGAGATGAAGAACAGAAAGACGGAGGAGAAAAGGAGAATGAAGAGACTGAGGAAGAGAAAGCTACCGAAGATAAGAAAACGAAAACGGAGATGAAGAACAGAAAGACGGAGGAGAAAAGAAGAAAGAAGGAGACTGGATGGATAAGAAAGCTGCCGAAGATAAAATAAAACCAATAAACGAGAAAGAAAAGGGAGATGAAAAACAGAGAAAGGGATAAGAAAATAAGAAAGAAGGAGAGTGGGGTGGATAAAAAAGCTACTGACGAAGGAAATACAGAGAAACCCCCCCAAAAAAAACGAGAAAGGAGAAGAGAAGCAGACGAAGAAAAGAAAAGAAGACCGAGGGAGAATTGGTGGATAAGAAAACTACCAAAGATTAAAAAGAAATCAAGAAAACGAAAAGGGAGATGAGAAAGAGAAAGAGGGAGGAGAAAATGAAAATGAAGAGACTGAGAATATAAAAAAAACTGCAGAGGATAAAGGAAAGGAGAAAGAACAAAACAGAATGATAAGTTAACGTAGGAAATGGACAGCGAGATTTATAGCAAGTGAAATAGAGAAAGACTTCGCAGACAACATGGCGAGCAAGGAAAATAAAAATAATAGTAAGTAATGAGAGAAAATGGAGGAAAATAAGGAACAGGAGGCGGAGGAGGAGAAACGAGGGAGCGAAGGAAAAAGGGAAGGAAAACATAATGAAAACGAATAAAGGAAGAAAGAAAAAGAAAAAGCGAGAGAGAACAAGAAAGTCGATGAAGAGATAAGATGAAAATAATGGTCTCTTTCCACACGAAGACTCTATATTGAGAGCAATAAAGATAGATAGATAGATAGAGAGACAGACAAACAGAAAGACAGACAGACAGACAGACAGACAGACACTCGGATGGAACAAAACAATCTTGGAATTATCTTTGAGGAACAATTTTCATCTTCCTCACAAAGTTAATGGTCATGATGTCGGTTACTGTGCCATTAAGAGTCTGCTTCAAACGAGGAGGAGGAGGAGGAGGAGGAGGAGGAGGACGGCAACCTACGACGACAACGAAAAAGTAAAGGAAAGAAGAAGAAGAAGAAGAAGAAGAAGAAGAAGAAGAAGAAGAAAAGATTGATCAATTAGTAAGTGAATCATTTCAAAATATTAGTCAGTCCATCAGTTAGTAAATTAATGAAATGATCAGCTAATTCATCAGTCATTTTATCCATCAATTAATCATTCAATTCATCAGTCACTTTATCAATCAGTTAATCAATTCATCTGTCATTTTATCAATCAATCAGTTAATCAAACCATCAGTCAGTCAATCAATCCATGAGCCATTTTATCAATTGGTTAATCAATCAATCCATCAGTCATTTCATCAATCAATCAATCAATCAATTCATCAGTCACTCAATCAATCAATCAGTTAATCAATCCATCGGCCAGTCAATCAGTCAATCAGCCAACTCGTCAGTCAGTGCAACAATTAATCAACAAACTGAAGTAAGTAACAACGCCACATGACAGCACTTCATCAAAGGGTTCAGTTTTACTTCGCTCTGTCCATCCGTTTCGCTGCTCGGGAGGCCTGTGGTGCGGGCGGGGAGGGCCTGGCAGATTCATTAGGGGCGTGAGGTCGTGGCGCCACTTCTGCTGTCGTTTGGTGCCGAATACTTCTCAAAAATACAGACAGTACAAATGACAGTTATATAATTAAGAGTGACTAATAAAAATCATAAAAATGATAACCCTTTAAAATGGAGAAATTTAGTTGGCAAGTTCAACAAACATATAGTATCACTGGAAGATAACATAACTAGCAACATTGCTACTTAGTGACATCAATGAGATGAAATAAGATAAAGATATAGCATATCGGCTATTAGTAGTCTCTGCTTTGGTTTTCTGTGTTCTGTAAAAAGTTTTGGTTTTGTCTTATTTCTGTATAATCACAGTGCTCCCTGAAGATGTCGATGCGCTTGTGCAGCCCCCAGGCGGCGGGGTCACGGGGGTACAGCTCCATGTGGGAGACCACGCCAGGGGGCAGGTCGTACTTGTCCTTGGGGTCAACCTGACGGTCGAGCATGGTGTAGGCCATGGTGGTGAGGTTGCCGTAGTACTTGCGGTTGGGGCTGTAGTAAGACGACTGGATGATGTCACCAAGGATTTCGATGCCGTTGTCATTTTCGATATTGATCTTTTCTCCCTGCACCCCGGTGCTCCGCTTCACCGAGGTCGCTGAACTAAGGGTTCATTGATGACCTGGACAGCATGAGGGTAATCAATCTTCCACTAATCGGCTATGGAGAAAAAATTATATCATCTTGTGGTGGGACTTGAACCCGTGTCCCAAGATCACTATATCTGCGCGCTGACCACTTGACCAGTGCCTTGCCCCACAATACGGACCACCGCGCGCGCGCGCGTTTTTTTTTGTGTGTGGGGGGGAGGGGGGGGGAGGTACAGTCGACGATAGAGTGTCACGGTTTTCAGAATGTTTATCCTGGTGGCGGTATCTGGCAACTATACCACGGTGACGCATTCACTGGCGATGTTAGTGACGCGTTTCAGTGTGTACCGTGTGTGTGTGACCGTGAAATTATAATATTGTATAATATTATATTATATTATAATATAATGCAGCTAGAAATATACCAGATTACATGAATTCAATTTAGAAATGCGATAATGAATGTCTTCTACATGATGATGATGATGATGGCGAGGTAAAACATCACGAACAGTCTGAAACACTTTTTCTTATTAAACTTTGAAAATACAGTGTGCAATGCTGTCCTTCGCAGAGGCAGGCAGTGACTAATGCTCCTTACCATCAAACAGGAAATAGGCTTGAGGGTCTGTTTAACTCGCAGCCTTAATTCCCGTCACTATCAAGCCTCAAAGACAATTCAGATCATCAAAAATCTAAAATTATTTATCCGTGAAGATTACGTAATATCTAAGTATAAATACGTGTGTGTGTGTGTGTGTGTGTGTGTGTGTGTGTGTCGCTGACTAGCTGACCCCTTGTCGCTGATGGACATGTCTCCCGTCCCCACCCAACCTCTCTCTCTCTCTCTCTCTCTCTCTCTCTCTCTCTTTTTTTTTAGGTATTAAAAATTATACGTTTCCACAGCCACTGACGTGACAGCTCAACTGCAGTGCCTGCGGACATAAGGGCTTTGATAGAATACCGCTGCTCCAGCCAAGGCCCGCGGTCGACGGCGCCATCATATGAACGTTTATAGCCTATTATTACGTATAATTTTTTTTATAAAGAACAAGATCTCGGCTGTCAGGAAGTTTTTGTTTTTGGTTTAAAGGCATAACAATCTCCCCTAATAAGTGCAGTATATTTTTAAATGTATCATAGTTTGATAAACAACTTAGAGTTGCTCTTGACTAAATTTGATCGAAACTAAAAGCTCGTGTCAAAATATAGCGACAGAGCCTAAAGAAAAAATATTTATTAAGCGTTAGCGACGGGCACTTTTGATAAATATCTATCTTAAAATTATGTAGAGTGCACCTGTGACCACCGATCACCACAACAGTACGATTTCGATAGGATATAATAATTTTCATGTCGCGTGGAGGGGTTGCCAGATGTCGCTTTCTGAACGAAACTTACTGGACAGTGTGTCACTACTCTATAGCCGACTGTACATGAAACAAGTACAAAAAGCGGGATGTGAAGAAGGGCTCTGACGTTGCACGGGAAGGTTGGGGTGGGATGACGGCGCTTGGGGGCGATGGAGGTGGCGGTGGAGAGCAGGTGGTGCCGTGGAGGGGGAAAAGGGCGGCCTCTTCATGATGACGATCAATTCATCAGTCACTTAATCAATCAATTAATCAATTCATCAGTCACTTTATCAATCAATTCATCAATTCATCAGTCCAGGGTCAATCCACGGAGGGAGCGAACCTTTGTCTGCAACTAACCCAGTCAAGATTAAGGTGGTGTAAACAGAACCAATATACGTGAACTTTGTCATTGAATGTAAATGTAGACGTAAATTTTACGGTTCCAAATATGTGTGTGTGTGTGTGTGTGTGTGTGTGTGTGTGTATGCGAGGGCGTGTACGAGGGCGTGTGCGTGGGCGTTTGTGTTTCAGTGGTTAAAACCATTTTCTGCACAACTCTCATTTTTTCTAAACCCTACTTGAATGATATGACATTATTGTCATTGATGCCCATCTAGATGGTGCACCATTCAAGATATTACTCGCGACAGGGCAAGGCGGGACACTTGAACCTTTCGTTGACATTTCATGAAAAAGTCCTTCCAATAACAATAATAAAAAGGTTTTTCTTCCTGCAGCAACATCCATATGGGCAAAGACAACGACTCATACTGAGGTTGAATGATATAGTCAACGGATTAGGGCACATAGTACGCATAAACATAGGCTGTTTAGAATTGAAAGAAAACATTTCGATATTTCTTTATTAATCCTCTTGTAATCCATCTCTTTCTCTTTTTGATGTCATAGAATGTATAGGGTGAGCATTGGGAAGATGGTGAAATCACTGAAAAAACAAGTATGGAAATACAGAATAGTACACAACGCACACCACCGAAGAATCAGCAGAAATACATCCTGAAAATGGAAGACCAAAGATGCCTGAAAACATCTTTGACAAAAGCAGTATATATTGAAAAGATGTTACGATTTTACTGCAAGTTAAGATGAGATGTTGAATGAGATGGTATACATATCCGCCATCTTCCGGCATCAAGGATCACAGAAGAATCCACCAGTCTCCAAGAGATTTACTGGCGGGGCAGGGCGATGAAGACGTTGTGGTTGTAGACCTTGATCATGGTCTCCTTGAAGTTGGGCACCTCGTAGAAGGTCTGCTTGTCAGGGATGCGACGGTCCAGCGGGTAGCCGAAGGGCCTCTTGTCGGGCTGGACGCCGTGCACGCCATAGTGGTGGTACTTCTTCATGGTGATGATGCTCTCATCGTTGACGTCCTCAGCAGCGTCAGTGACGGCCACCAACAGCCTGAACTGCACGCCCTCCTCGTTACCCTTGGGCAGCAGCAGCCTCTCGGGGATGCCGGTGGCGCTCTCGTACATCTCGAGGTTCTGGCGAGCCTCGGTCTTCTCGACGAGAGTCTTGTAGGTGAGGGGATCAGGCACGGTGATGGAAGCCTCTGAGCTCTTGCGGACGATGTCGTTGCTGCCCGGAGTCACTATGAAACAAGAACAAATAACAATGTTAGTTACACTACGAAATGAAGATTTGATAGCAAAGTTTTAGATTGCCTTCTTCAAGCAGAAACGATCAACTAATTAATTTGCAAATACTTCATATCACTGACTAAAACTTACGAGTCTTGACGAAGAGGTCCATCTCGATGGCGAGCCAGCGGCCCTCGTCGAAGGGGATGAGAGCACCATTACCGTCGCGGTAGGGCATGGCTAGGATGCGAATGACAGCCTTCTTGGGAGAGCCGTTGTTGTTCTGCACCTTGATCTGGTAAGAGAACTCCTTGTGGTTGAGACGAGGTGTGGAGGCGTAGATGTCGAAGAACTCGGTTTGAGTGTTGTTGTCATTGAAAGCGTTGACCAAGTCCCACTTGTACTCCTCAAAGTAGGTTTCGAGGGTGCCCTGGATCTGGACGTCGGTGACGGCAATTCCGGTGAACTCGAGCTGTTCCTTGGTGTAAGGAGGAAGAGAGTCAATGTGCTTCCTGAAGATGTTGTCGATGCGCTTGTGCAGCCTCCAGGCGGCGGGGTCACGGGGGTACAGCTCCATGTGGCCAACCACGCCAGGGGGCAGGTCGTACTTGTCCTTGGGGTCAACCTGACGATCGAGCATGGTGTAGGCCAGGGTGGTGAGGTTGCCGTAGTACTTGCGGTTGGGGCTGTAGTAAGACGACTGGATGATGTCACCAAGGATTGCGATGCCGTTGTCATTTTCGATATTGATCTTTTCTCCCTGGTCGCTTTCCACATAGCCGTGGGCAATGGCGTCGTAGATACGGTCCTCCTTGTGGACAAGCTCGTGGATTTTGCCTACCCTGTCGACGTCCTGCAGCTGGATGTCGTCGTTGCGGATGGGGAAGGGAGCGCCGAACTTGTAGGTGGTCTGCGGAGCAAAGCCCTCGTGCAGGGGCTCGTCCAGTTTCAGCTCCTCGAGGAGGGGCATGTAGTTGGAGATGCGCTCAGCGTCGTAGCGGTTGAGGAGCTGGTGGTAGGCGTAGAAGAAGTTCTCTCCCTTCCTGTCAATGCGGTAGCCGTAGGTGTTCTTCCACCAGAATGGGTTTTCCAGGTGCATCATGAAGTGGTGAGTGCCAATGCCGAGGTCCTCACGGTAGTAGGCGACTCTCTGTTCCATGTCGTTGAGGTTGCCAGTGAAGTTGTTCTGGAAGACCATGTTCCTCAGCTTCATCTCGTGGGCTTCGTAGGCTTGCTCGATGACCTGGGCCTTGGTGAAGTAGTGGGGCTTGACTTCGTAGACAGCGGGCAGCACGACGTGCTGTGTGAGAGGGGAGTGTTTGACGGCATGGTAGGCGGCGTAGAGGAATTCCTCCTCGTTGACTCGCTCCCTGAAGTAGGCGGCGTTGCTGGAGAAGCAGTTCCAGTCCTTGCACTGCATGAACACCTCGAACAGCATGATTGCCTCCTCCAGGTGGCGTTTGTTGGTGGCGGCAGCGCAGTGCTTCTTCTCCAGCAGACGTTCGTGTGTGAACTCGTACATGAGCCTACGGACGGCGACGCCTCCGTCCTTGTACATGGAGGTATCCTCCACTGGGTTGAAGGTCATGGCCTTCTCCAGCAGGTTGCTGTCGCGGATTGGCTCGAAGATTTTGTAGAAGGCGTAGTTCACGTCACGTTGTATCTGGTAGTCATCTGTCGTGAATCAAATATTAATATATACATTTAAGTAGCTACAGGATTTATAATAATCCTAAGCTAGTATTTAAAGTGTTACCTAAAAGAACGTTCTATGATGATTTTATACTGCGTGTATAAGAAATTATTACATTTATTCCCAATTTTTCAATAATGCGACAATAAAAAATCAAAGCACATTAGTGTGTGTGTGTGTGTGTGTGTGTGTTTGTGTGTGCATTCCTTCAGGCTATGTAAATATGTGGAAGAGAAAAATATTTAAATCAAGAACATCACCACATATGCACTATAGTTTACCTGCTGGGGCATCCGACATAAACCCAACGCCGGGCCAGGCAGCGGCGGCGCCGAGGGCCACGAGAGCAAACACAACCAGGACCTTCATGCTGGAGCTAGTGCTGCCTCTGCTAACCTGCTGCCGTCTTATATACCCAGCGGGCCACGGGTGTTAGGGGCGGAGTGGTCGGGGGGCGCGCGATAACTGTTTCCACTGGGATGCCTTAGTAACAAATTTGTTTTATTTTTCGTAGTTGCCTGGCGTTGTTGATTTTTTACTGATACCACTGCAAGCGTTCCTCCTGAACCTGATGACTCATTTGAGGCACTTCAGACGCTTCAACATGGTCTTGAGTGTGCCAACTGCTGATGTTCCTTCTCGTCGAAAGGGCAGGGGTCGGGACTGACGGCTGAGTTGGTGATGAGGAATATGTTACTCTTGGGACAAATATTATAAAGCAGAGCTCAAATTGCGACTGTTGCTGAATGCTATTTCAACCACATTTGATACAGTGCGTATGTTTAAATGTGATTTTTGCTATTATTATCATTTTTGTTTTCATTATTATCATTACTATTACTATTATTATTATTATTATTATTATTATTATTATTATTATTATTATTATCATTATTATTATTATTATTACTATTCTAACCTACTAACATCAGATGGTGGTGGTGACTTTTCTTAATGGTGTTTCTGAAGCTCCTCGTTATCACTACCGTCATCGTTACCATCACTGATATAATGGCAATAGCGATCGTGTGATGCAGGTGAGGAACGAGGACCGTGGTCGTGACAGCAGTGGTAGTCGTCCTTGTAGAGCCGTTTGATAGCCTTATTTCACTAACGGGAAGGCGCTACATCTTGGTCGATATACCAAAACTATTGTTTAAAGATTCAAATATGTTTTCAAGATCTAAAGATACATTTTCACGAGCATTGCCTACGTCCTGCAATGCCTAGAAGTCGCCACCGTCAGCATGCTTGGTATTCACGAGGGGAAGCGATTCATGGTTCCCTCCCCGAAAGAGCTTCGAGCTGCATGGTGACGAATCTTCGGGTACGGATGGAACCTCAAATAACACCTACATATAAACGCACCCGGGAGGCGGAGTGAAACCCTCAACTAACACCAAGTACCAAGTCACTGCTCTCAGACGTGAGCCGAGTGTGTTCACCATTGCACTTGCAGTACGTGTGTGTGGGGGGAGGGTTGTTTGCGTGTGACTGTGTGTGTGTGTGTGTGTGTGTGTGTGTGTGTGTGTGTGTGTGTTTCAAAAATCTTATTGTGAACACCGGGCGTAAGTTAAATGATGTGTATTGTCACGTGTTAGTGATGACTAACAATGCTCGGCACACAGCCTCTTAAGGATAAACTTCCACCCCTCCGATGTGTTTTTGAGAACGAAGGAAGGAACGAAGAAATACCAAAGGAAACACGAAATCATCAAAGACGTTCTGGACGGAATAAACTATAATTATTGTTAATACCATTTCGAATCTGTATTATCTAACTAACAACTTACATCACTTCCTGTAACTATGCCATTAGCCTCTGCAGTGCACTGAACAAGTGATCTGATCTGACGCCTGTTTCTGTATGACAAGCACTTACAACAAGCAATGACACCTTACATTTTTTTTTTTAATTTAAATAACGGTCACTTGTTAAATACTTTCTCTGCTTTGTTTGTTATGTGTATGCATGCATGAATGCATGTACTGATGGATGGAATTACATAGGCATAGGTGTATGTAAGTGTTTAGGTATGTATGTTAATAGGTATAAATGTGTTTGTTTAAAAATGTACGTATGTCTGTGTGTGTGTGTGTGTGTGTGTGTGTGTGTGTGTGTGTGTGTGTATATATATATATATATATATATATATATATATATATATATATATATATATATATATATATATATATATATATATATATATATATATATATATATATATATATATATATATATATATATATATATATATATATATATATATATATATATATATATATATATATATATATATATATATATATATATATATATATATATATATATATATATATATATATATATATATATATATATATATATATATATATATATATATATATATATATATATATATATATATATATATATATATATATATATATATATATATATATATATGAGTTAGTATCTTGGAATGTACGTATGTAAGTATAGCACGCATCAAAATGTTTTATATAATCACTCATTCTTGATATCAAGTTGAAATTCGACAAAAAGCGAGAACGCAACAGTTATCTGGACACCTTCAATGCGAGATATCACTCAAGCACCGCCCCACGCTCCCGGACCATCCCCAACTCAACGCACCACACCCGGCACCCGCGGGGTATATAAGCCAGCAACAGACAATCACAGGCAGCACAAGCTCCAGCATGAAGGTCCTAGTTGTGTTTTCTCTGGTGGCCCTCAGCGCCGCAGCCGCCGTGTCCGGCTATATGTCGGATGAGCCGGACGGTGAGTTCATATTCTGGTGTACTCAGTCATTATAACTAAACAATAAAGTCACTCATGACATCGATCATGCATGAACACAGCTTTTAAATATACATATAAAAACAAAAATACAACAAAAGGTATTAACAGTAAACTACTACTATTTCTTTCAGGCATTCCCACACAACAAAAGCAACATGACATGAACTACGCCTTCTACAAGATCTTCGAGCCAATCCGCGACAACAACATGCTTGAGAAGGCCATGACCTTCAACCCAGTGTCGAATACCTCCATGTACAAGGACGGAGGCGTCGCCGTCCGGATGCTCATGGACGAGTTCACGCACAAACGTCTGCTGGAGAAGAAGCACTGGGCTGCCGCCACCAACAAACGCCACCTGGAGGAGGCAATCATGCTGTTCGAGGTGTTCATGCAGTGCAAGGACTGGAACTGCTTCTCCAGCAACGCCGCCTACTTCAGGGAGCGAGTCAACGAGGAAGAATTCCTCTTCGCCGCCTACCATGCCGTCAAACACTCCCCACTCACACAGAACGTCGTGCTGCCAGCCGTCTACGAAGTCAAGCCCCACTACTTCACCAAGGCCCAGGTCATCGAGAAAGCCTACGAGGCCCACGAGATGAAGCTGAGGAACATGGTCTTCCAGAACAACTTCACTGGCACTCCCAACGACATGGAACAGAGAGTCGCCTACTACCGTGAGGACCTCGGAATTGGCACTCACCACTTCATGATCCACCTGGAAAACCCATTCTGGTGGAAGGACACCTATGGCTACCGCATTGACAGGAAGGGAGAGAACTTCTTCTACGCCCACCACCAGCTCCTCAACCGCTACGACGCCGAGCGCATCTCCAACTACATGCCCCTCCTCGAGGAGCTGAAACTGGACGAGCCCCTGCACGAGGGCTTTGCTCCCCAGACCACCTACAAGTTCGGCGCTCCCTTCCCCATCCGCAACGACGACATCCAGCTGCAGGACGTCGACAGGGTCGGCAAAATCCAAGAGCTTGTCCACAAGGAGGACCGTATCCACGACGCCATTGCCCACGGCTATGTGGAGAACGAGAAGGGAAACAAAATCAACATCGAAAATGACAACGGCATCGCAGTCCTGGGTGACATCATCCAGTCGTCTAACTACAGCCCCAACCGCAAGTACTACGGCAACCTCACCACCATGGCCTACACCATGCTCGACCGTCAGGTTGACCCCAAGGACAAATACGACCTGCCCCCTGGCGTGGTCGCCCACATGGAGCTGTACCCCCGCGACCCCGCCGCCTGGAGGCTGTACAAGCGAATCGACAACATCTTCAGGGAGCACATTGACTCTCTTCCTCCTTACACCAAGGAACAGCTCGAGTTCACCGGAATTGCCGTCACCGACGTCCAGATCCAGGGCACCCTCGAAACCTACTTTGAGGAGTACAAGTGGGACTTGGTCAACGCTCTCAATGACAACAACACTCAAACCGAGTTCTTCGACATCTACGCCTCAACACCTCGTCTCAACCACAAGGAGTTCTCCTACCAGATCAAGGTGCTGAACAACAACGGCGCTCCCAAGAAGGCTGTCATTCGCATCCTCGCCATGCCCTACCGCGACGGCAACGGTGTTCTCATCCCCTTCGACGAGGGCCGATGGCTCGCCATCGAGATGGACCTCTTCGTCAAGACTCGTAAGTTTTACCCAATAGTATGACCTATTCCAAATTACTAGTTAGTTTATATTTGTTACTTACAAAAGACTAGCAAAAACTATTCCATGTAACTCTTCTTTTCGTCCAGTAACCAACATTGTTATGTATTCTTCCTTCACAGTGACTCCGGGCAGCAACGACATCGTCCGCAAGAGCTCAGAGGCCTCCATCACCGTGCCAGATGTCCCCACCTTCAAAACTCTCGTTGAGAAGACCAACGCTCAGGAGAACCTCGAGAAGTACCAGAGCGCCACCGGCATCCCCAACAGGATGCTGCTGCCCAAGGGTAACGAGGAGGGCGTGCAGTTCAGGCTGTGGGTGGCCGTCACTGACGCTGCTGAGGACGTCAACGATGAGAGCATCATCACCATGAAGAAGTACCACCACTATGGCGTGCACGGCGTCCAGCCCGACAAGAGGCCCTTCGGCTACCCGCTGGACCGTCGCATCCCTGACAAGCAGACCTTCTACGAGGTGCCCAACTTCAAGGAGACCATGATCAAGGTCTACAACCATGGCGTCTTCATCGCCCTGCCCCGCCAATAAATCTTATCGTGGAGTCTGATCATCTTGGATCATCCGCATTTGCAGCTTCCCAATTCCTGTTAACGAATTTTCCATACAAAATCCTATTACAATATGCTCCTGGCACCAAAATAAATTAGATCCTTTCTAATACACTGAGTTTGCTTGTTTTTTCCAGTAAGTCAAGAATGGTAAAAAAATTGTGTTCTGTAATGTTTTCAGCACACAAGATCCTCGATACGAAGGGACGGCCTGAAAGGAATATGAACACTCAGAGAACTGATCCTAATCATGATTGCAAGAGTTTTTAGAGACGTAAAACAATCAAAACAAATTATTATGACTCGTTAATTAAGATGAGAATATACTAGACCCGTGCAAGTGAACACTATAAGGATTTGTCTTGTCTACGTATGAGAAGAAGGTATTACCATGACGCGTTGCAGTTCCGGACACCTATTTATCACACAACCAACTTTCCTTTTTGGGGAGGAGGGTGGGAATGTGTTCTCATCCGCCTTTAGCAAATACATTAGGGAAAGGGTTGTATGCCAACACTACAACTCTCTCTCTCTCTCTCTCTCTGATATGATATGATCACGCGCTGGACTCGTGATCTCCAGAGAGAACCCTCCCCGAATGAGCTTGGAGTTCAGGTGATGGATTCACATCTGGGTGGACAGGGGGCACAGATTTAATAAGGAGACTGCCCATCCATCTCGTCTCAGTCCAGGAATTGATCCCGGGACCTTTCGGTTGTAAAGCGAGCGTGTTAACCACTTTTGTATGTGTTGCCTATAGCGACGGAAGACTCTCCTGAGGGGTCTGGTGGATGATCCCCGCCTATTAGTGGCATAGGCGAGTTTTATTTAAAGTGGCTGCCATGTTATATAAGACTTGCTTTGACCAAGCTGCACCCCGGTGCTCCGCTTCACCGAGGTCGCTGAACTAAGGGTTCATTGATGACCTGGACAGCATGAGGGTAATCAATCTTCCACTAATCGGCTATGGAGAAAAAATTATAGCATCTTGTGGTGGGACTTGAACCCGCGTCCCAGGATCACTACATCTGCGCGCTGACCACTTGCCTAGTGCCTTGCCCTGCATTACGGAGGTCCGCGCGCGCACGTGCGTGTGTGTGTGTGGGAGGGGGGGGGGGGAGGGGGGAGGTACATGAAACAAGTACGAAAAACGGGATGTGAAGGACTGACGTTCCACGGGAAGGTTGGGGGGGGACGGCGCTTGGGGGTGATGGAGGTGGCGGTGGAGAGCAGGTGGTGCCGTGGAGGGGGAAAAGGGCGGCCTCTGCATGATGACGATCAATTCATCAGTCACTTTATCAATCAATTAATCAATTCATCAGTCACTTTATCAATCAATTCAGCAATTCATCAGTCACTTTATCAATCAATTCAGCAATTCATCAGTCACTTTATCAATCAATTCATCAATTCATCAGTCACTTTATCAATCAATTCATCAATTCATCAGTCACTTTATCAATCAATTAATCAATTCATCAGTCACTTTATCAATCAATTCATCAATTCATCAATCACTCAATCAATCAATCAGTTAATCAATCCATCGGCCAGTCAATCAGTCAATCAGCCAACTCGTCAGTCAGTGCAACAATTAATCAACAAACTGAAGTAAGTAACAACGCCACATAACAGCACTTCATCAAAGGGTTCAGTTTTACTTCGCTCTGTCCATCCATTTCGCTGCTCGGGAGGCCTGTGGTGCGGGCGGGGAGGGCCTGGCAGATTCATTAGGGGCGTGAGGTCGTGGCGCCACAACTGCTGTCGTTTGGAGCCGAATACTTCTCAGAAATACTGACAGTACAAATGACAGTTATCTAATTAAGAGTGACTAACAAAAACATAAAAATGATAAATATAATAATCCTTTAAAATGGAGAAATTTAGTTGGCAAGTTCAACAAACATATAGTATCACTGGAAGATAACATAACTAGCAACAAAGCTACTTAGTGACATCAATGAGATTAAATAAGATAAAGATAAGATAACGCTTCACATCTTTGATAACACCGCGTCCCTGCGTGAACACTGCACCCCCCCCCCCCCCTCACCCCTTCCTTCATTGAAACGTGCAAATAATTTGATCCTCAGTCCAGGGGAGAGCGAGGCCAGTCTTTATTATCAGCCTGATGAAGGGACAACACAATAATATAATGAACGGCATGGTTTTCATAACACGGCAGTATCACTACGATGAATGGGTGTCCTAAGAAAAGCACTTGTGAAATACTAATAAACAGCTAGATCGTATGGAAAATATTGAAGTGTGCTTTATTCCGAGAAATACATGGGATATACCGCAGGCCATGACAGCATTCTCCCTGCAGTCTGTCATGAAACGAGTGCTGAGATAAGGAGGTCGCAAGGGTTCAAGTAGGGCTTCACCTCCCTGGTGATAAGGTTGTCCAGTATTAATGGAGAAATATGAATCTTCATGATCGGAAATAATTCTAGAGTTTTGTAAAAAAGGTACACCGAGTCGTCCTTCGATTGGGCCGAGTAATGCTCCTTCGTGAGACGGCCATAGACAATAATGAACATGTCAACTGGCCTTTTTGGTGTCTTTCCCAGGTAGCATAAAAACGGTCGATAGTTACCGAAGCGGCGAGCACGGTGACCTTTTCCTATTCGGACAACAGCGTCGCCAGGCGTCAGTGAAGGCGTTTGGTGGTTATACAAAATTGCCTTAACATTCATCGGTAGATTCCGTTGTCAATTATATTTTCTGTGTATATTTTACTAAGACAAGGTTATAGCCAACCCCAGCAGGTGACACGTCAGGCACTCGTCAACAGAATGGCACCGGCAGCGTCTGCTGATGTAACCGGTCTGTGGACAACCACCTCCTGAGATCTTGTTATTGATTAGGTACATCTGCATCCTCGCCATGGGTGAGGCCCATAGCCATTCCACAAAGGTCCAGGGTCAATCCACGGAGGGGGAGAACCTTTGTCTGCAACTAACCCAGTCAAGATTAACGTGGTGTAAACAGAGCAAATATACGTGAACTTTGTCGATGAATGTAAATGTAGACGTAACTTTTACGTTACCAAATGTATGTGTATGTGTCTGTGTGTGTGTGTGTGTGTGTGTGTGTGTGTGTGTGTGTGTGTGTGTGTGTGTGTAATAATAATAATAATAATAATAATAATAATAATAATAATAATAATAATAATAATAATAATAATAATAATAATAATAATAATCGGTTTATTAAGAGGTAGCAGCTGTTAAGCTGAAAATATACATGTTACAAACACAATATTGAAGTACAATAAAAAGGATAAAAGTACAATATGAAAGAGGTATCGGGGGTCTGTGGTAAACACTGGGAAAGTTATGATGAAAATGTTTACGGCGGGGGGGGAGGAGGTGCGGTGGTGGAATGCAGTGCGTTTGTGCGGTAGTCTTCCGGGTGGCGGGTCAGGTGTTATGCCCCAGGTCAGCCCCCAGTCAGAAAGGGTCAGGTCGTGGCTGATGGGGGGCGGGATGCAGGTTGAGGCGGTTTCGACCGTCACTCAGTTTATGGGCTTAGCGTAGATCTTCTAATCTGCATCCGGCCGGCGAGACAAGAAGGGAAGAGGATGACAAGCGAGAGAGTAGGCGTGGGAACGTCTGTCGTCATGCACCTGGTCTGCACTGCCTTTTATGTTGAGGGGAGTGCTGGTTGCCTCACCCATGAGTCCACCTGAGTGACGGGCCTCAACACTGCACTGCACCTGAACCGACTTAACCCAGCCGGATGATGGTCGGGCTGGTGTACCTGGGAGGACCTGGGGAGTCGGCCGGATGGTAAGGCAGCGGCGGCGTCACACTGGCCATTATCTCTTCAGTGTCTTAACGGCACCACAAACGCACTGCACTCACTGTCTGTCAAGGCGATGAAGCTTGATGGCACAAAAGTATCTTACGGAGTTGGGATTTTGATGAAATGGGAGAGGGGGAAGTAGGGGAAGAGGAAGGGGGGGGGCCAGCAGGCTGGCCCCTGGCTGCTCCTTTCTGAGCCCCGCGGACCACGTCTGACCTCGGTCAGATCTGTGCGTGCGTGTGTGCGTGTGCGTGTGCGTGTGTGTTTCAGTGGTTAAAACCATTTTCTGTACAACTCTCATTTTTTCTAAACCCTACTTGAATGATATGGCATTATTGTCATTGATGCCCATCTAGATGGTGCACCATTCAAGATATTACTCGCGACAGGGTAAGGCGGGACACTTGAACCTATCGTTGACATTTCATGAAAAAGTCCTTCCAATAACAATAATAAAAAAAGTTTCCCTTCCTGCAGCAACATCCATATGGGCAAAGACAACGACTCATACTGAGGTTGAATGATATAGTCAACGGATTAGGGCACATAGTACGCATAAACATAGGCTGTTTAGAATTGAAAGAAAACATTTCGATATTTCTTTATTAATCCTCTTGAAATCCATCTCTTTCTCTTTTTGATGTCATAGAATGTATAGGGTGAGCATTGGGAAGATGGTGAAATCACTGAAAAAACAAGTATGGAAATACAGAATAGTACACAACGCATACCACCGAAGAATCAGCAGAAATACATCCTGAAAATGGAAGACCAAAGATGCCTGAAAACATCTTTGACAAAAGCAGTATATATTGAAAAGATGTTACGAATTTACTGCAAGTTAAGATGAGATGTTGAATGAGATGGTATACATATCCGCCTTCTTACGGCATCAAGGATCACAGAAGAATCCACCAGTCTCCAAAAGATTTACTGGCGGGGCAGGGCGATGTAGACGTTGTGGTTGTAGACCTTGACCATGGTCTCCTTGAAGTTGGGCACCTCGTAGAAGGTCTGCTTGTCAGGGATGCGACGGTCCAGCGGGTAGCCGAAGGGCCTCTTGTCGGGCTGGACGCCGTGCACGCCATAGTGGTGGTACTTCTTCATGGTGATGATGCTCTCATCGTTGACGTCCTCAGCAGCGTCAGTGACGGCCACCAACAGCCTGAACTGCACGCCCTCCTCGTTACCCTTGGGCAGCAGCAGCCTCTCGGGGATGCCGGTGGCGCTCTCGTACATCTCGAGGTTCTGGCGAGCCTCGGTCTTCTCGACGAGAGTCTTGTAGGTGAGGGGATCAGGCACGGTGATGGAGGCCTCCGAGCTCTTGCGGACGATGTCGTTGCTGCCCGGAGTCACTATGAAACAAGAACAAATAACAATGTTAGTTACACTGCGAGATGAAGATTGGATAGCAAAGTTTTAGATTGCCTTCTTCAAGCAGAAACGATCAACTAATTAATTTGCAAATACTTCATATCACTGACTAAAACTTACGAGTCTTGACGAAGAGGTCCATCTCGATGGCGAGCCAGCGGCCCTCGTCGAAGGGGATGAGAGCACCATTACCGTCGCGGTAGGGCATGGCGAGGATGCGAATGACAGCCTTCTTGGGAGAGCCGTTGTTGTTTTGCACCTTGATCTGGTAGGAGAACTCCTTGTGGTTGAGACGAGGTGTGGAGGCGTAGATGTCGAAGAACTCGGTTTCAGTGTTGTTGTCATTGAAAGCGTTGACCAAGTCCCACTTGTACTCCTCAAAGTAGGTTTCGAGGGTGCCCTGGATCTGGACGTCGGTGACGGCAATTCCGGTGAACTCGAGCTGTTCCTTGGTGTAAGGAGGAAGAGAGTCAATGTGCTTCCTGAAGATGTTGTCGATGCGCTTGTGCAGCCTCCAGGCGGCGGGGTCACGGGGGTACAGCTCCATGTGGCCGACCACGCCAGGGGGCAGGTCGTACTTGTCCTTGGGGTCAACCTGACGGTCGAGCATGGTGTAGGCCAGGGTGGTGAGGTTGCCGTAGTACTTGCGGTTGGGGCTGTAGTAAGACGACTGGATGATGTCACCAAGGATTGCGATGCCGTTGTCATTTTCGATATTGATCTTTTCTCCCTGGTCGCTTTCCACATAGCCGTGGGCAATGGCGTCGTAGATACGGTCCTCCTTGTGGACAAGCTCGTGGATTTTGCCGACCCTGTCGACGTCCTGCAGCTGGATATCGTCGTTGCGGATGGGGAAGGGAGCGCCGAACTTGTAGGTGGTCTGCGGAGCAAAGCCCTCGTGCAGGGGCTCGTCCAGTTTCAGCTCCTCGAGGAGGGGCATGTAGTTGGAGATGCGCTCGGCGTCGTAGCGGTTGAGGAGCTGGTGGTAGGCGTAGAAGAAGTTCTCTCCCTTCCTGTCAATGCGGTAGCCGTAGGTGTTCTTCCACCAGAATGGGTTTTCCAGGTGGATCATGAAGTGGTGAGTGCCAATGCCGAGGTCCTCACGGTAGTAGGCGACTCTCTGTTCCATGTCGTTGAGGTTGCCAGTGAAGTTGTTCTGGAAGACCATGTTCCTCAGCTTCATCTCGTGGGCTTCGTAGGCTTGCTCGATGACCTGGGCCTTGGTGAAGTAGTGGGGCTTGACTTCGTAGACGGCGGGCAGCACGACGTTCTGTGTGAGAGGGGAGTGTTTGATGGCATGGTAGGCGGCGTAGAGGAATTCCTCCTCGTTGACTCGCTCCCTGAAGTAGGCGGCGTTGCTGGAGAAGCAGTTCCAGTCCTTGCACTGCATGAACACCTCGAACAGCATGATTGCCTCCTCCAGGTGGCGTTTGTTGGTGGCGGCAGCGCAGTGCTTCTTCTCCAGCAGACGTTCGTGTGTGAACTCGTACATGAGCCTCCGGACGGCGACGCCTCCGTCCTTGTACATGGAGGTATCCGCCACTGGGTTGAAGGTCATGGCCTTCTCCAGCAGGTTGCTGTCGCGGATTGGCTCGAAGATTTTGTAGAAGGCGTAGTTCACGTCACGTTGTATCTGGTAGTCATCTGTCGTGAATCAAATATTGATATATACATTTAAGTAGCTACAGGATTTATAATAATCCTAAGCTAGTATTTAAAGTGTTACCTAAAAGAACGTTCTATGATGATTTTATACTGCGTGTATAAGAAATTATTACATTTATTCCCAATTTTTCAATAATGCGACAATAAAAAATCAAAGCACATTAGTGTGTGTGTGTGTGTGTGTGTGTGTGTGTGTGTGTGTGTGTGTGCATTCCTTCAGGCTATGTAAATATGTGGAAGAGAAAAATATTTAAATCAAGAACATCACCACATATGCACTATAGTTTACCTGCTGGGGCATCCGACATAAACCCAACGCCGGGCCAGGCAGCGGCGGCGCCGAGGGCCACGAGAGCAAACACAACCAGGACCTTCATGCTGGAGCTAGTGCTGCCTCTGCTAACCTGCAGCCGTCTTATATACCCAGCGGGCCACGGGTGTTAGGGGCGGAGTGGTCGGGGGGCGCGCGATAACTGTTTCCACTGGGATGCCTTAGTAACAAATTTGTTTTATTTTTCGTAGTTGCCTGGCGTTGTTGATTTTTTTACTGATACCACTGCAAGCGTTCCTCCTGAACCTGATGACTCATTTGAGGCACTTCAGATGCTTCAACATGGTCTTGAGTGTGCCAACTGCTGATGTTCCTTGTCGTCGAAAGGGCAGGGGTCGGGACTGACGGCTGAGTTGGTGATGAGGAATATGTTACTCTTGGGACAAATATTATAAAGCAGAGCTCAAATTGCGACTGTTGCTGAATGCTATTTCAGCCACATTTGATACAGTACGTATGTTTAAATGTGATTTTTGCTATTATTATCATTTTTGTTTTCATTATTATCATTACTATTATTATTATTATTATTATTATTATTATTATTATTATTATTATTATTATTATTATTATTATTATTATTATTATTATTATTATTATTATTATTATTATTATTATTATTACTATTCTAACCTACTAACATCAGATGGTGGTGGTGACTTTTCTTAATGGTGTTTCTGAAGCTCCTCGTTATCACTACCGTCATCGTTACCATCACTGATATAATGGCAATAGCGATCGTGTGATGCAGGTGAGGAACGAGGAGCGTGGTCGTGACAGCAGTGGTAGTCGTCCATGTAGAGCCGTTTGATAGCCTTATTTCACTAACGGGAAGGCGCTACATCTTGGTCGATATACCAAAACTATTGTTTAAAGATTCAAATATGTCTTCAAGATCTAAAGCTACATTTTCACGAGCATTGCCTACGTCCTGCAATGCCTAGAAGTCGCCAACGTCAGCATGCTTGGTATTCACGAGGGGAAGCGATTCATGGTTCCCTCCCCGAAAAAGCTTCGAGCTGCATGGTGACGAATCTTCGGGTACGGATGGAACCTCAAATAACACCTACATATAAACGCACCCGGGAGGCGCTCCCGTGGGGCGGAGTGAAACCCTCAACTAACACCAAATACCAAGTCACTGCTCTCAGACGTGAGCCGAGTGTGTTCACCATTGCACTTGCAGTACGTGTGTGTGTGTTTGTGTGTGTGTGTGTGTGTGTGTGTGTGTGTGTGTGTGTGTGTGTGTGTGTGTGTGTGTGTGTGTGTGTGTGTGTGTGTGTGTGTGTGTGTGTGTGTGTGTGTGTGTGTGTGTGTGTGTGTGTGTGTGTGTGTATATATATATATATATATATATATATATATATATATATATATATATATATATATATATATATATATATATATATATATATATATATATATATATATATATATATATATATATATATATATATATATATATATATATATATATATATATATATATATATATATATATATATATATATATATATATATATATATATATATATATATATATATATATATATATATATATATATATATATATATATATATATATATATATATATATATATATATATATATATATATAAAAGTCAGTATGTTGGAATGTACGTATGTAAGTATAGCACGCATCAAAATGTTTTATATAATCACTCATTCTTGATATCAAGTTGAAATTCGACAAAAAGCGAGAAAGCAACAGTTATCTGGACACCTTCAATGCGAGATATCACTCAAGCACCGCCCCACGCTCCCGGACCATCCCCAACTCAACGCACCACACCCGGCACCCGCGGGGTATATAAGCCAGCAACAGACAAGCACAGGCAGCACAAGCTCCAGCATGAAGGTCCTAGTTGTGTTTTCTCTGGTGGCCCTCAGCGCCGCAGCCGCCGTGTCCGGCTATATGTCGGATGAGCCGGACGGTGAGTTCATATTCTGCTGTACTCAGTCATTATAATTAAGCAATAAAGTCACTCATGACATCGATCATGCATGAACACAGCTTTTAAATATACATATAATAACAAAAATACAACAAAAGGTATAAACAGTAAACTACTACTATTTCTTTCAGGCGTTCCCACACAACAGAAGCAACATGACATGAACTACGCCTTCTACAAGATCTTCGAGCCAATCCGCGACAACAACATGCTTGAGAAGGCCATGACCTTCAACCCAGTGTCAAATACCTCCATGTACAAGGACGGAGGCGTCGCCGTCCGGATGCTCATGGACGAGTTCACGCACAAACGTCTGCTGGAGAAGAAGCACTGGGCTGCCGCCACCAACAAACGCCACCTGGAGGAGGCAATCATGCTGTTCGAGGTGCTCATGCAGTGCAAGGACTGGAACTGCTTCTCCAGCAACGCCGCCTACTTTAGGGAGCGAGTCAACGAGGAGGAATTCCTCTACGCCACCTACCATGCCATCAAACACTCCCCTCTCACACAGAACGTCGTGCTGCCAGCCGTCTACGAAGTCAAGCCCCACTACTTCGCCAAGGCCCAGGTCATCGAGAAAGCCTATGAGGCCCACGAGATGAAGCTGAGGAACATGGTCTTCCAGAACAACTTCACTGGCACTCCCAACGACATGGAACAGAGAGTCGCCTACTACCGTGAGGACCTCGGCATTGGCACTCACCACTTCATGATCCACCTGGAAAACCCATTCTGGTGGAAGGACACCTACGGCTACCGCATTGACAGGAAGGGAGAGAACTTCTTCTACGCCTACCACCAGCTCCTCAACCGCTACGACGCCGAGCGCATCTCCAACTACATGCCCCTCCTCAAGGAGCTGAAACTGGACGAGCCCCTGCACGAGGGCTTTGCTCCCCAGACCACCTACAAGTTCGGCGCTCCCTTCCCCATCCGCAACGACGACATCCAGCTGCAGGACGTCGACAGGGTCGGCAAAATCCACGAGCTTGTCCACAAGGAGGACCGCATCTACGACGCCATTGCCCACGGCTATGTGGAGAACGAGAAGGGAAACAAAATCAACATCGAAAATGACAACGGCATCGCAGTCCTGGGTGACATCATCCAGTCGTCTTACTACAGCCCCAACCGCAAGTACTACGGCAACCTCACCACCCTGGCCTACACCATGCTCGACCGTCAGGTTGACCCCAAGGACAAGTACGACCTGCCCCCTGGCGTGGTCGCCCACATGGAGCTGTACCCCCGCGACCCCGCCGCATGGAGGCTGCAAAAGCGCATCGACAACATCTTCAGGGAGCATATTGACTCTCTTCCTCCTTACACCAAGGAACAGCTCGAGTTCACCGGAATTGCCGTCACCGACGTCCAGATCCAGGGCACCCTCGAAACCTACTTTGAGGAGTACAAGTGGGACTTGGTCAACGCTCTCAATGACAACAACACTCAAACCGAGTTCTTCGACATCTACGCCTCCACACCTCGTCTCAACCACAAGGAGTTCTCCTACCAGATCAAGGTGCTGAACAACAACGGCGCTCCCAAGAAGGCTGTCATTCGCATCCTCGCCATGCCCTACCGCGATGGCAACGGTGTTCTCATCCCCTTCGACGAGGGCCGCTGGCTCGCCATTGAGATGGACCTCTTCGTCAAGACTCGTAAGTTTTACCCAATAGTATGACCTATTCCAAATTACTAGTTAGTTTATATTTGTTACTTACAGAAGACTAGCAAAAACTATTCCATGTAACTCTTCTTTTCGTCCAGTAACTAACATTGTTATGTATTCTTCCTTCACAGTGACTCCGGGCAACAACGACATCGTCCGCAAGAGCTCAGAGGCCTCCATCACCGTGCCAGATGTCCCCACCTTCAAAACTCTCGTTGAGAAGACCAACGCTCAGGAGAACCTCGAGAAGTACCAGAGCGCCACCGGCATCCCCAACAGGATGCTGCTGCCCAAGGGTAACGAGGAGGGCGTGCAGTTCAGGCTGTTGGTGGCCGTCACTGACGCTGCTGAGGACGTCAACGATGAGAGCATCATCACCATGAAGAAGTACCACCACTATGGCGTGCACGGCGTCCAGCCCGACAAGAGGCCCTTCGGCTACCCGCTGGACCGTCGCATCCCTGACAAGCAGACCTTCTACGAGGTGCCCAACTTCAAGGAGACCATGATCAAGGTCTACAACCGTGGCGTCTTCATCGCCCTGCCCCGCCAATAAATCTTATCGTGGAGTCTGATCATCTTGGATCACCCGCATTCTGCAACTTCCCAATTCCTGTTAACGACTTTTCCATACAAAATCCTATTACAATATGCTCCTGGCACCAAAATAAATTAGATCCTTTCTAATACACTGAGTTTGCTTGTTTTTCCAGTAAGTCAAGAATGGTAAGAAAATTGTGTTCTGTAATGTTTTCAGCACACAAGATCCTCGATACGAAGGGACGGCCTGAAAGGAATATGAACACTTAGAGAACTGATCCTAATCATGATTGCAAGAGTTTTTAGAGACGTAAAACAATCAAAACAAATTATTATGACTCGTTAATTAAAATGAGAATATACTAGACCCGTGCAAGTGAACACTATAAGGATTTGTCTTGTCTACGTATGAGAAGAAGGTATTAACACGATGCGTTGCAGTTCCGGACACCTATTTATCACACAACCAACTTTCCTTTTTGGGGAGGAGGGTGGGAATGTGTTCTCATCCGCCTTTAGCAAATACATTAGGGAAAGGGTTGTATGCCAACACTACAACTCTCTCTCTCTCTCTCTCTCTCTCTCTCTCTCTCTCTGATATGATATGATCACGCGCTGGACTCGTGATCTCCAGAGAGAACCCTCCCCGAATGAGCTTGGAGTTCAGGTGATGGATTCACTTCTGGGTGGACAGGGGGCACAGATTTAATAAGGAGACTGCCCATCCATCTCGTCTCAGTCCAGGAATTGATCCCGGGACCTTTCGGTTGTAAAGCGAGCGTGTTAACCACTTTTGTATGTGTTGCCTATAGCGACGGAAGACTCTCCTGAGGGGTCTGGTGGATGATCCCCGCCTATTAGTGGTGGATGATCTCCTAGCCTTCTTAACTGACTCTTGGTCATCCTCTCTTAGCCGTTTCGGTGAAACTTTTGCTATTGCGCTGGACATATCAAAAGCTTTTGATAGGGTCTGGCACAAATCTTTGCTTTCAAAACTACCCTCCTACGGTTTCTATCCTTCTCTCTGTACCTTTATCTCCAGTTTCCTTTCTGACCGTTCTATTTCTGCCGTGGTAGACGGTCACTGTTCTTCTCCTAAATCTATTAACAGTGGTGTCCCACAGGGTTCTGTCCTATCTCCCACTCTTTTTCTGTTGTTCATTGATGATCTTCTTTCCAAAACGAACTGTCCTATCCATTCCTACGCCGATGATTCCACTCTGCATTATTCAACTTCTTTGAATAGAAGACCCCCCCTTCAGGAACTTAACGACTCAAGGCTGGAGACTGCAGAACGCTTAGCCTCAGACCTTACTATTATTTCCGATTGGGGCAAGAAGAACCTGGTGTCCTTCAACGCCTCAACAACACAGTGTCTCCACCTATCCACTCGACACAATCTTCCAAACAACTATCCCTATTCTTTGACAACACCCAGCTATCACCTTCCTCAACACTAAACATTCTCGGTCTATCCTTAACTCAAAATCTCAACTGGAAACTTCATATCTCATCTCTTACTAAATCAGCTTCCTCGAGGCTGGGCGTTTTGTACCGTCTCCGCCAGTTCTTCTCCCCTGCACAGTTGCTGTCCATACAGGGCCTTGTCCGCCCTCGTATGGAGTATGCATCTCATGTGTGGGGGGGCTCCACTCACACAGCTCTTCTGGACAGAGTGGAGGCTAAGGCTCTTCGTCTCATCAGCTCTCCTCCTCATACTGATAGTCTTCTACCTCTTAAATTCCGCCGCAATGTTGCCTCTCTTTCTATCTTCTATCGATATTTCCACGCTGACTGCTCTTCTGAACTTGCTAACTGCATGCCTCCCCCTCATGGCCGCTGCACTCGACTTTCTACTCATGCTCATCCCTATACTGTCCAAACCCCTTATGCAAGAGTTAACCAGCATCTTCACTCTTTCATCCCTCACGCTGGTAAACTCTGGAACAATCTTCCTTCATCTGTATTTCCTCCTGCCTACGACTTAAACTCTTTCAAGAGGAGGGTATCAGGACACCTCTCCTCCCGAAACTGACCTATCTTTCGGCCACCTCTTTGGATTCTTTTTAGGAGCAGTGAGTAGCGGGCTTTTTTTTTTATTAATGTTTGCTTTTTGTGTGCCCTTGAACTGTCTCCTTTGCTGTAAAAAAAAAAAAAAAAAAAAAATAGGCGAGTTTTATTTAAAGTGGCTGCCATGTTATGTAAGACTTGCTTTGACCAAGCTGCACCCCGGTGCTCCGCTTCACCGAGGTCGCTGAACTAAGGGTTCATTGATGACCTGGACAGCATGAGGGTAATCAATCTTCCACTAATCGGCTATGGAGAAAAAATTATAGCATCTTGTGGTGGGACTTGAACCCGTGTCCAAGGATCACAACATCTGCGCGCTGACCACTTGCCTAGTGCCTTGCCCTGCATTACGGAGGTCCGCGCGGGCACGCGCGTGTGTGTGTGTGTGTGGGGAGGGGTACATGAAACAAGTACGAAAGACGGGATGTGAAGAAGGACTGACGTTTCACGGGAAGGTTGTGGGGGGGGGCGGGTGACGGCGCTTGGGGGTGATGGAGGTGGCGGTGGAGAGCAGGTGGTGCCGTGGAGGGGGAAAAGGGCGGCCTCTTCATGATGACGATCAATTCATCAGTCACTTTATCAATCAATTAATCAATTCATCAGTCACTTTATCAATCAATTCATCAATTCATCAGTCACTTTATCAATCAATTCATCAATTCATCAGTCACTTTATCAATCAATTCATCAATTCATCAGTCACTTTATCAATCAATTCATCAATTCATCAGTCACTTTATCAATCAATTCATCAATTCATCAGTCACTTTATCAATCAATTCATCAATACATCAATCACTCAATCAATCAATCAGTTAATCAATCCATCGGCCAGTCAATCAGTCAATCAGCCAACTCGTCAGTCAGTGCAACAATTAATCAACAAACTGAAGTAAGTTACAACGCCACATGACAGCACTTCATCAAAGGGTTCAGTTTTACTTCGCTCTGTCCATCCATTTCGCTGCTCGGGAGGCCTGTGGTGCGGGCGGGGAGGGGCTGGCAGATTCATTAGGGGCGTGAGGTCGTGGCGCCACAACTGCTGTCGTTTGGTGCCGAATACTTCTCAGAAATACTGACAGTACAAATGACAGTTATATAATTAAGAGTGACTAACAAAAACATAAAAATGATAAATATAAAAACCCTTTAAAATGGAGAAATTTAGTTGGCAAGTTCAACAAACATATAGTATCACTGGAAGATAACATAACTAGCAACAACCCTACTTAGTGACATCAATGAGATGAAATAAGATAAAGATAAGATATCGCTTCACATCTTTGATAACACCGCGTCCCTGCGTGAACACTGCACCCCCCCCCCCTCACCCCTTCCTTCATTGAAACGTGCAAATAATTTGATCCTCAGTCCAGGAGAGAGCGAGGCCAGTCTTTATTATCAGCCTGATGAAGGGACAACACAATAATATAATGAACGGCATGGTTTTCATAACACGGCAGTATCACTACGATGAATGGGTGTCCTAAGAAAAGCACTTGTGAAATACTAATAAACAGCTAGATCGTATGGAAAATATTGAAGTGTTCTTTATTCCGAGAAATACATGGGATATACCGCAGGCCATGACAGCATTCTCCCTGCAGTCTGTCATGAAACGAGTGCTGAGATAAGAAGGTCGCAAGGGTTCAAGTAGGGCTTCACCTCCCTGGTGATAAGGTTCTCCAGTATTAATGGAGAAATATGAATCTTCATGATCGGAAATAATTCTAGAGTTTTGTAAAAAAGGTACACCGAGTCGTCCTTCGATTGGGCCGAGTAATGCTCCTTCGTGAGACGGCCATAGACAATAATGAACATGTCAACTGGCCTTTTTGGTGTCTTTCCCAGGTAGCATAAAAACGGTCGATAGTTACCGAAGCGGCGAGCACGGTGACCTTTTCCTATTCGGACAACAGCGTCGCCAGGCGTCAGTGAAGGCGTTTGGTGGTTATACAAAATTGCCTTAACATTCATCGGTAGATTCCGTTGTCAATTATATTTTCTGTGTATATTTTACTAAGACAAGGTTATAGCCAACCCCAGTAGGTGACACGTCAGGCACTCGTCAACAGAATGGCACCGGCAGCGTCTGCTGATGTAACCGGTCTGTGGACAACCACCTCCTGAGATCTTGTTATTGATTAGGTACATCTGCATCCTCCCCATGGGTGAGGCCCATAGCCATTCCACAAAGGTCCAGGGTCAATCCACGGAGGGGGAGAACCTTTGTCTGCAACTAACCCAGTCAAGATTAACGTGGTATAAACAGAGCGAATATACGTGAACTTTGTCGATGAATGTAAATGTAGACGTAACTTTTACGTAATCAAATGTGTGTGTGTGTGTGTGTGTGTGTGTGTGTGTGTGTGTGTGTGTGTGTGTGTGTGTGTGTGATAATAATAATAATAATAATAATAATAATAATAATAATAATAATAATAATAATAATAATAATAATAATAATCGGTTTATTAAGAGGTAGCAGCTGTTAAGCTGAAAATATACATGTTACAAATACAATATTGAAGTAAAATAAAAAGGATAAAAGTACAATATGAAAGAGGTATCGGAGGTCTGTGGTAAACACTGGGAAAGTTGTGATGAAAATGTTTAGGGCGGGGGGGGGGGGGGGGGGTGCGGTGGTGGAATGCAGTGCGTTTGTGCGGTGGTCTTCCTGGTGGTGGGTCAGTTGTTAAGCCCCAGGTCAACCCCCAGTCAGAAAGGGTCAGGTCGCGGCTGATGGGGGGCGGGGTGCAGGTAGAGGCGGTTTCGACCGTCACTCAGTTTATGGGCTTAGCGTAGATCTTCTAATCTGCATCCAGCCGGCGAGACAAGAAGGGAAGAGGATGACAAGCGAGAGAGTAGGCGTGGGAACGTCTGTCGTCATGCACCTGGTCTGCACTGCCTTTTATGTTGAGGGGAGTGCTGATTGCCTCACCCATGACTCCACCTGAGTGACGGGCCTCAACACTGCACTGCACCTGAACCGACTTAACCCAGCCGGATGATGGTCGGGCTGGTGTACCTGGGAGGACCTGGGGAGTCGGCCGGATGGTATGGCCGCGGCGGCGTCACACTGGCCATTACCTCTTCAGTGTCTTAACGGCACCACAAACGCACTGCACTCACTGTCTGTCACCGCGATAAAGCTTGATGGCATAAAAGTATCTTACGGAGTTGGTATTTTGATGAAATGGGAGAGGGGGTAGTAGGGGAAGGGGGAGAGGGGGGGCCAGCAGGCTGGCCCCTGGCTGCTCCTTTCGGAGCCCCGTGGACCACGTCTGGCCTCGGTCAGATCTGGGCGTGCGTGTGTGCGTGTGCGTGGGCGTTTGTGTTTCAGTGGTTAAAACAATTTTCTGCACAACTCTCATTTTTTCTAAACCCTACTTGAATGATATGGCATTATTGTCATTGATGCCCATCTAGATGGTGCACCATTCAAGATATTACTCGCGACAGGGCAAGGCGGGACACTTGAACCTTTCGTTGACATTTCATGAAAAAGTCCTTCCAATAACAATAATAAAAAGGTTTTTCTTCCTGCAGCAACATCCATATGGGCAAAGACAACGACTCATACTGAGGTTGAATGATATAGTCAACGGATTAGGGCACATAGTACGCATAAACATAGGCTGTTTAGAATTGAAAGAAAACATTTCGATATTTCTTTATTAATCCTCTTGTAATCCATCTCTTTCTCTTTTTGATGTCATAGAATGTATAGGGTGAGCATTGGAAAGAGGGCGAAATCACTGAAAAAACAAATATGGAAATACAGAATAGTACACAACGCACACCACCGAAGAATCGGCAGAAATACATCCTGAAAATGGAAGACCAAAGATGCCTGAAAACATCTTTGACAAAAGCAGTATATATTGAAAAGATGTTACGAATTTACTGCAAGTTAAGATGAGATGTTGAATGAGATGGTATACATATCCGCCTTCTTACGGCATCAAGGATCACAGAAGAATCCACCAGTCTCCAAGAGATTTACTGGCGGGGCAGGGAGATGTAGACGTTGTGGTTGTAGACCTTGACCATGGTCTCCTTGAAGTTGGGCACCTCGTAGAAGGTCTGCTTGTCAGGGATGCGACGGTCCAGCGGGTAGCCGAAGGGCCTCTTGTCGGGCTGGACGCCGTGCACGCCATAGTGGTGGTACTTCTTCATGGTGATGATGCTCTCATCGTTGACGTCCTCAGCAGCGTCAGTGACGGCCACCCACAGCCTGAACTGCACGCCCTCCTCGTTACCCTTGGGCAGCAGCAGCCTCTCGGGGATGCCGGTGGCGCTCTCGTACATCTCGAGGTTCTCGCGAGCCTCGGTCTTCTCGACGAGAGTCTTGAAGGTGAGGGGATCAGGCACGGTGATGGAAGCCTCTGAGCTCTTGCGGACGATGTCGTTGCTGCCCGGAGTCACTATGAAACAAGAACAAATAACAATGTTAGTTACACTTCGAGATGAAGATTGGATAGCAAAGTTTTAGATTGCCTTCTTCAAGCAGAAACGATCAACTAATTAATTTGCAAATACTTCATATCACTGACTAAAACTTACGAGTCTTGACGAAGAGGTCCATCTCGATGGCGAGCCAGCGGCCCTCGTCGAAGGGGATGAGAGCACCGTTGCCGTCGCGGTAGGGCATGGCGAGGATGCGAATGACAGCCTTCTTGGGAGCGCCGTTGTTGTTCTGCACCTTGATCTGGTAGGAGAACTCCTTGTGGTTGAGACGAGGTGTGGAGGCATATATGTCGAAGAACTCGGTTTCAGTGTTGTTGTCATTGAAAGCATTGACCAAGTCCCACTTGTACTCCTCAAAGTAGGTTTCGAGGGTGCCCTGGATCTGGACGTCGGTGACGGCAATTCCGGTGAACTCGAGCTGTTCCTTGGTGTAAGGAGGAAGAGAGTCAATGTGCTTCCTGAAGATGTTGTCGATGCGCTTGTGCAGCCTCCAGGCGGCGGGGTCGCGGGGGTATAGCTCCATGTGGCCGACCACGCCAGGGGGCAGGTCGTACTTGTCCTTGGGGTCAACCTGACGGTCGAGCATGGTGTAGGCCAGGGTGGTGAGGTTGCCGTAGTACTTGCGGTTGGGGCTGTAGTAAGACGACTGGATGATGTCACCCAGGATTGCGATGCCGTTGTCATTTTCGATACTGATCTTTTCTCCCTGGTCGCTCTCCACATAGCCGTGGGCAATGGCGTCGTAGATACGGTCCTCCTTGTGGACAAGCTCGTGGATTTTGCCGACCCTGTCGACGTCCTGCAGCTGGATATCGTCGTTGCGGATGGGGAAGGGAGCGCCGAACTTGTAGGTGGTCTGCGGAGCAAAGCCTTCGTGCAGGGGCTCGTCCAGTTTCAGCTCCTTGAGGAGGGGCATGTAGTTGGAGATGCGCTCGGCGTCGTAGCGGTTGAGGAGCTGGTGGTAGGCGTAGAAGAAGTTCTCTCCCTTCCTGTCAATGCGGTAGCCGTAGGTGTTCTTCCACCAGAATGGGTTTTCCAGGTGCATCATGAAGTGGTGAGTGCCAATGCCGAGGTCCTCACGGTAGTAGGCGACTCTCTGTTCCATGTCGTTGAGGTTGCCAGTGAAGTTGTTCTGGAAGACCATGTTCCTCAGCTTCATCTCGTGTGCCTCGTAGGCTTGCTCGATGACCTGGGCCTTGGTGAAGTAGTGGGGCTTGACTTCGTAGACGGCTGGCAGCACGACGTGCTGTGTGAAAGGGGAGTGTTTGATGGCATGGTAGGTGGCGAAGAGGAACTCCTCCTCGTTGACTCGCTCCCTGAAGTAGGCGCCGTTGCTGGAGAAGCAGTTCCAGTCCTTGCACTGCATGAACACCTCGAACAGCATGACTGCCTCCTCCAGGTGGCGTTTGTTGGTGGCGGCAGCGCAGTGCTTCTTCTCCAGCAGACGTTCGTGTGTGAACTCGTACATGAGCCTCCGGACGGCGACGCCTCCGTCCTTGTACATGGAGGTATCCGCCACTGGGTTGAAGGTCATGGCCTTCTCCAGCAGGTTGCTGTCGCGGATTGGCTCGAAGATCTTGTAGAAGGCGTAGTTCACGTCACGTTGTATCTGGTAGTCATCTGTCGTGAATCAAATATTGATATATACATTTAAGTAGCTACAGGATTTATAATAATCCTAAGCTAGTATTTAAAGTGTTACCTAAAAGAACGTTCTATGATGATTTTATACTGCGTGTATAAGAAATTATTACATTTATTCCCAATTTTTCAATAATGCGACAATAAAAAATCAACACATTAGTGTGTGTGTGTGTGTGTGTGTGTGTGTGTGTGTGTGTGTGTGTGTGTGTGTGTGTGTGTGTGCATTCCTTCAGGCTATGTAAATATGTGGAAGAGAAAAATATTTAAATCAAGAACATCACCACATATGCACTATAGTTTACCTGCTGGGGCATCCGACATAAACCCAACGCCGGGCCAGGCAGCGGCGCCGAGGGCCACGAGAGCAAACACAACCAGGACCTTCATGCTGGAGCTAGTGCTGCCTCTGCTAACCTGCAGCCGTCTTATATACCCAGCGGGCCACGGGTGTTAGGGGCGGAGTGGTCGGGGGGCGCGCGATAACTGTTTCCACTGGGATGCCTTAGTAACAAATTTGTTTTATTTTTCGTAGTTGCCTGGCGTTGTTGATTTTTTTACTGATACCACTGCAAGCGTTCCTCCTGAACCTGATGACTCATTTGAGGCACTTCAGACGCTTCAACATGGTCTTGAGTGTGCCAACTGCTGATGTTCCTTGTCGTCGAAAGGGCAGGGGTCGGGACTGACGGCTGAGTTGGTGATGAGAAATATGTTGCTCTTGGGACAAATATTATAAAGCAGAGCTCAAATTGCGACTGTTGCTGAATGCTATTTCAGCCACATTTGATACAGTGCGTATGTTTAAATGTGATTTTTGTTATTATTATCATTTTTGTTTTCATTATTATCATTACTATTATTATTATTATTATTATTATTATTATTATTATTATTATTATTATTATTATTATAATTATCATTATTATTATTATTATTATTATTATTATTATTATTATCATTATATTATTATTATTACTATTCTAACCTACTAACATCAGATGGTGGTGTTGACTTTTCTTAATGGTGTTTCTGAAGCTCCTCGTTATCACTACCGTCATCGTTACCATCACTGATATAATGGCAATAGCGATCGTGTGATGCAGGTGAGGAACGAGGAGCGTGGTCGTGACAGCAGTGGTAGTCGTCCATGTAGAGCCGTTTGATAGCCTTATTTCACTAACGGGAAGGCGCTACATCTTGGTCGATATACCAAAACTATTGTTTAAAGATTCAAATATGTCTTCAAGATCTAAAGCTACATTTTCACGAGCATTGCCTACGTCCTGCAATGCCTAGAAGTCGCCAACGTCAGCATGCTTGGTATTCACGAGGGGAAGCGATTCATGGTTCCCTCCCCGAAAGAGCTTCGAGCGCGCATGGTGACGAATCTTCGGGTACGGCTGGAACCTCGCATCACACTCGAAACGCACCGGGAAGGCGCTCCCGTGACCAGAGCACGCCAGCCCTCCATGGGCGAGCGGGCCGGGTGGCTCTTCCGCGGCGGTGAGGTTGACCTGCTTGGTTAGCCTTGCTTTGGGCTTCCCCGCTGCGGTTAAGTTGACTGCTCGGTTGCTCGCCCGTGTCCTGCTACGGGCTGCTACTGGGCCCGGGTCTCCGTCGCTGCTCGCCGGCTGATACCCGTGGCTGTGGCGGCGGCGGAGGCGTCCCTTCAACCGCCCCGAGATTGCATCGCTCGTCCCCTTTTGCAGGGCCGCCTTTGTGCAAAGGCCCTGTCCCCTTTTCAGGGGTAAATCTTAAAAGCGCTCCCGTGAGACGGAGTGAAACCTTCAACTAACACCAAATACCAAATCACTGCTCTCAGACGTGAGCCGAGTGTGTTCACCATTGCATTTGCAGTACGTGTGTGTGTGTGTGTGGGGGGGGGGGGGTTGTTTGTGTGTGTGTGTGTGTGTGTGTGTGTGTTTCAAAAATCTTATTGTGAACACCGGGCGTAAGTTAAATGATGTGTATTTTCACGTGTTAGTGATGACTAACAATGCTCGGCACACAGCCTCAAGAGGATAAACTTCCACCCCTCCGATGTGTTTATGAGAACGAAGGAAGGAACGAAGGAATACCAGAGGAAACACGAAATCATCAAAGACGTTCTAGACGGAATAAACTATCATTATTTTTAATACCATTTCGAATCTGTATTATCTAACTAACAACTTACATCACTTCCTGTAACTATGCCATTAGCCTCTGCAGTGCACTGAACAAGTGATCTGATCTGACGCCTGTTTATGTATGACAAGCACTTACGACAAGCAATGACACCTTACATTTTTTTTTAATTTAAATAACGGTCACTTGTTAAATACTTTCTCTGCTTTGTTTGTTATGTGTATGCATGCATGAATGCATGCACTGATGGATGGAATTACATAGGCATAGGTGTATGTAAGTGTTTAGGTATGTATGTTAATAGGTATAAATGTGTTTGTTTAAGAATGTACGTATGTGTGTGTGTGTGTGTGTGTGTGTGTGTGTGTGTGTGTGTGTGTGTGTGTGTGTGTGTGTGTGTGTGTGTGTGTGTGTGTGTGTGTGTGTGTGTGTGTCTGAGTGTGTGCGTGTGTGTGTGTGTGTGTGTGTATATATATATATATATATATATATATATATATATATATATATATATATATATATATATATAGAGAGAGAGAGAGAGAGAGAGAGTATGTGGGAATGTACGTATGTAAGTATAAAACGCATCAAAATGTTTTATATAATCACTCATTCTTGATATCAAGTTGAAATTCGACAAAAAGCGAGAAAGCAACAGTTATCTGGACACCTTCAATGCGAGATATCACTCAAGCACCGCCCCACGCTCCCGGACCATCCCCAACTCAACGCACCACACCCGGCACCCGCGGGGTATATAAGCCAGCAACAGACAAGCACAGGCAGCACAAGCTCCAGCATGAAGGTCCTAGTTGTGTTTTCTCTGGTGGCCCTCAGCGCCGCAGCCGCCGTGTCCGGCTATATGTCGGATGAGCCGGACGGTGAGTTCATATTCTGCTGTACTCAGTCATTATAACTAAACAATAAAGTCACTCATGACATCGATCATGCATGAACACAGCTTTTAAATATACATATAATAACAAAAATACAACAAACGTTATTGACGGTAAATTATTACTATTTATTTCAGGCGTTTCCACACAACAGAAGCAATATGACATGACCTACGCCTTCTACAAGATCTTCGAGCCAATCCGCGACAACAACATGCTTGAGAAGGCCATGACCTTCAACCCAGTGGAGGATACCTCCATGTACAAGGACGGAGGCGTCGCCGTCCGGAAGCTCATGTACGAGTTCACACACGAACGTCTGCTGGAGAAGAAGCACTGGGCTGCCGCCACCAACAAACGCCACCTGGAGGAGGCAATCATGCTGTTCGAGGTGTTCATGCAGTGCAAGGACTGGAACTGCTTCTCCAGCAACGCCGCCTACTTCAGGGAGCGAGTCAACGAGGAGGAGTTCCTCTACGCCGCCTACCATGCCATCAAACACTCCCCTTTCACACAGAACGTCGTGCTGCCAGCCGTCTACGAAGTCAAGCCCCACTACTTCACCAAGGCCCAGGTCATCGACCAAGCCTACGAGGCCCACGAGATGAAGCTGAAGAACATGGTCTTCCAGAACAACTTCACTGGTAATCCCAACGACATGGAACAGAGAGTCGCCTACTACCGTGAGGACCTCGGAATTGGAACTCACCACTTCATGATCCACCTGGAAAACCCATTCTGGTGGAAGGACACCTACGGCTACCGCATTGACAGGAAGGGAGAGAACTTCTTCTACGCCTACCACCAGCTCCTCAACCGCTACGACGCCGAGCGCATCTCCAACTACATGCCCCTCCTCGAGGAGCTGAAACTGGACGAGCCCCTGCACGAGGGCTTTGCTCCCCAGACCACCTACAAGTTCGGCGCTCCCTTCCCCATCCGCAACGACGACATCAAGCTGCAGGACGTCGACAGGGTCGGCAAAATCCACGAGCTTGTCCACATGGAGGACCGTATCTACGACGCCATTGCTCACGGTTATGTGGAGAACGAGCAGGGAAACAAAATCAACATCGAAAATGACAACGGCATCGAAATCCTGGGTGACATCATCCAGTCGTCTTACTACAGCCCCAACCGCAAGTACTACGGCAACCTCACCACCATGGCCTACACCATGCTCGATCGTCAGGTTGACCCCAAGGACAAGTACGACCTGCCCCCTGGCGTGGTCGCCCACATGGAGCTGTACCCCCGCGACCCCGCCGCCTGGAGGCTGCAAAAGCGCATCGACAACATCTTCAGGAAGCACATTGACTCTCTTCCTCCTTACACCAAGGAACAGCTCGAGTTCACCGGAATTGCCGTCACCGACGTCCAGATCCAGGGCACCCTCGAAACCTACTTTGAGGAGTACAAGTGGGACTTGGTCAACGCTTTCAATGACAACAACACTGAAACCGAGTTCTTCGACATCTACGCCTCCACACCTCGTCTCAACCACAAGGAGTTCTCCTACCAGATCAAGGTGCAGAACAACAACGGCGCTCCCAAGAAGGCTGTCATTCGCATCCTCGCCATGCCCTACCGCGACGGCAACGGTGTTCTCATCCCCTTCGACGAGGGCCGCTGGCTCGCCATTGAGATGGACCTCTTCGTCAAGACTCGTAAGTTTTACCCAATAGTATGACCTATTCCAAATTACTAGTTAGTTTATATTTGTTACTTACAAAAGACTAGCAAAAACTATTCCATGTAACTCTTCATTTCGTCCAGTAACTAACATTGTTATTTATTCTTCCTTCACAGTGACTCCGGGCAGCAACGACATCGTCCGCAAGAGCTCAGAGGCCTCCATCACCGTGCCAGATGTCCCCACCTTCAAAACTCTCGTCGAGAAGACCATGGCTCAGGAGAACCTCCAGAAGTACCAGAGCGCCACCGGCATCCCCGAGAGGCTGCTGCTGCCCAAGGGTAACGAGGAGGGCGTGCAGTTCAGGCTGTTGGTGGCCGTCACTGACGCTGCTGAGGACGTCAACGATGAGAGCATCATCACCATGAAGAAGTACCACCACTATGGCGTGCACGGCGTCCAGCCCGACAAGAGGCCCTTCGGCTACCCGCTGGACCGTCGCATCCCTGACAAGCAGACCTTCTACGAGGTGCCTAACTTCAAGGAGACCATGATCAAGGTCTACAACCATGGCGTCTTCATCGCCCTGCCCCGCCAGTAAATCTTATCGTGGAGTCTGATCATCTTGGATCATCCGCATTTGCAGCTTCCCAATTCCTGTTAACGACTTTTCCATACAAAATCCTATTACAATATGCTCCTGGCACCAAAATAAATTAGATCCTTTCTAATACACGGAGTTTGCTTGTTTTTCCAGTAAGTCAAGAATGGTAAGAAAATTGTGTTCTGTAATGTTTTCAGCACACAAGATCCTCGATACGAAGGGACGGCTTGAAAGGAATATGAACACTTAGAGAACTGATCCTAATCATGATTGCAAGAGTTTTTAGAGACGTAAAACAATCAAAACAAATTATTATGACTCGTTAATTAAAATGAGAATATACTAGACCCATGCAAGTGAACACTATAAGGATTTGTCTTGTCTACGTATGAGAAGAAGGTATTAACACGATGCGTTGCAGTTCCGGACACCTATTTATCACACAATTAACTTTCTTTTTGGGGAGGAGGGTGGGAGTGTGTTCTCATCCGCCTTTAGCAAATACATTAGGGAAAGGGCTGTATGTCAACATTACCCCCACGGTGGGGATAAAAACGTGGCCACGCTGTACTCCCGCTTGTTCCTCACATTTCACCGACACAGCCGCATTTGAGTCTTACTATAGGATATCAACAATCAGTTCTTCTTGTGACCTGTTCTGCTTTGCATCGCTTTTTAGGTGCTCCTTGGTACTTCTTCACACTTAGATGCTTCACTTAGTTACCCCACAGACTTATAGAGGATCATGATACCAACACAACTCGATGCGGTAGTACATTTAAATAAAGCGCCTATAGTAGTAGTAGTAGTAGTAGTAGTAGTAGTGGTACTGGTAGCAGTATCAGTAGGTCAAGCATCCTGTGTACACTATCCTTCGTATCAGTGTTTTCCGTTTGACAACTCTCTCTCTCTTTCTTTTCTCGTCCTTTATGTAAGCCTAGCTGAAACACCTGCTTCCTGTTCTTTAAGCCTCCAGTCGCACCCCCCACCCCTAAGTACTTATATAAAGACACCGGAACCACTGGGGTGAATCAGTGTTTTTCGTCTTCGCCGCTGCCAACACAGCGTCCTACAAGAAGCTCTAAAGCCGCCACGATGCGCTGGTCTCTGCCGGCTCTCCTTCTGCTGCCCCTGCTGCTGCCCTGGGACACCACTTCAGTCAGCCGCGTGTGTGGGTGTAAGACTGAGCACCATGTTTTCCTAGTACTACCTAACCATACTGCTGCTCCTAAACTGCTTTCGGCTACAAGTAATCCCTGGATACGCCACCATCAAGTCCCTCATCCAACAACTACAACTGCCAGCCCTGATCACACTGACTACCGCGATTTCATGGGTATGGTGCCTGTAAGTAAAAGAGACGTTTCATGAGTAGAATAAAATGAGAATCAAGAGCCGTAGTATTGCACGTTTTTAAGGTTTATGTGTCACGCTATACTTAAGTTTTGACAAGGCTACAGGTCACAGCCGTTGTCACTTTTACGTACACCTGAGCTGGGCTCTCTGTTTCCCTAATCTTTTCAAATTTTTACCAATTCATCGTCCTTAGCCACCTCACTCTCCCCCTACCTGCCTTCCCCGCCCCTCCTCGTTACCGTCTTAATTAACAGCCCCAAAATTTCTTCTGATGAGAGACTGGCGCAACTGGTTAGAGCGCTGCGCTGCCAGGCTTCACAACCTGACGGGGCGGGAGTTCGAGCCCGCTCAGACCGGATTCTTTCTGTTGACTAGGAGTGGTTACTGCATGCCCCCCCTTGAGCAAGGGGGATGGAGGGTGTGGTGTGTGAGGTCCTGGCATTACCCATAGCTCGACAATAAAGAGCACTTGCTTATGTCGGGAGGGTACCTGCTGGCGATTACGAGTCCAACACGTGATCAGGCCGTGGTGAATCACACAGGAAGGAAATCTCTGATGTAACTCCTTCTTTTTGACTCAATAAACTGAATCCTTCATTCACATCCTGACTCAGCTTTATTCCACATGAATCGTCCATGTCAAGATGGCAGGGATGTTTTCATGCAATATGTCGCAAATCATCAAATGCAGGGGATGGCAGCTGGCGCATGAATGCAAAAGCATCAGCCTCCATGAATGCAAAACACCACACTGAACAACCACACACACCGACCACACACAGCCACCCGACACACCCACGACCCCACACCCACAGACCACACATATACACACCATACATACAGCACACCCCCAACCACACCACCAATATTACCAGCCACAGCCACACAATACCCATCACACCACAACACACCACCACTACCACTACTTCTCTAATACAGCACCACCACACCCCGACCACCACACCCCACACCACCCAACACCCACACACACACCCACGACCACTAATACCAGACACACCACACCCACGACCACTAATACCAGCCACACCACACCCACGACCAGTAATACCAGCGACACACTTGGCCCTTACTACCCTTCGCGGCAGTACTAACACACTGTCATTACACTCTAACTGTCTGTCTTTATTTCACTGCATTTCACCAAATATACTTTAAATGATGAGTACATTGAAGAAGTAGGAAGGGGCAGGGAACTGGGGAAGGGGAAGGAGAGGGTCAACAATCTGTCATGGGTCTAGTGTGTGTGTGTGTGTGTGTGTGTGTGTGTGTGTGTGTGTGTGTGTGTGTGTGCTGCCCCAAGGGAACTCCATTCACCACCTGGGGTTCCTCAGGGCTCTGGTTTTTCATCGTTATTGTTAATAATTTACATCATTGACTAAAAACTTAGTGTGTTATGGATCTTAGTGTCAGAGCCGCATCAACCCTCAAATTCTCCCATATTAAGTTATGCTTATGCAAAATATATAAAAAAAATCGATTTTTTTTCCCATCTACTGATAGGTACTCCCATTGACTGAACTCAAGTACATCAATAAATAACTAAAAAGGGAGAGAAAGCAATAGAAGAGAAGGAAGAGGACATAATCAGCATAATACTTAACACTCACCATGCAGGGGGTGGGCCCGGCTGCTCTAGGGGACGACACATGGAGCTTAGACGAACTTACCTACAAAGAAATTAGAAAAGATTACAAAATCTAGTCAATTTTCACGTCGATTACCAAGCAAGCTTTCGGTAAAAAGTTTAGAGGTAGTAAGTGAGGAGGCAGGGGAATAATCAAGGGCGTTCAAGGAAGTCAAGGCATAAAGTATTGTTTGAAGTTAGAGAAGATATGTGAGGCCAGAGATGAAAACAGACAACTGAGGAGAAGCATTCGACCCATTCAAGTGGTAGAAGACAGTCTTGTAGAAATGAAGGGTGGGTTATTGTTAAGGGAGGAGACAAGATGGACCCTTTAACCCATTCAAGTGGTAGATGAGTCTTGTAGAAATGAGGGGTGGGTTATGGGTAAGGGAGGACACAAGATGGACCCTTTAACCCATTCAAGTGGTAGAGAGCATCTTGTAGAAATGAAGGTTGGGTTATGGTTGAGGGAAGAGATGAGATGGACCCATTCAACCCATTCAAGTGGTAGATGAGTCTTGTAGAAATGAAGGTTGGGTTATGGTTGAAGGAGGAGACAAGATGGACCCTTTAACCCATTCAAGTGGTAGAGAGCAGCCTTGTAGGGACGAAGGTTGGGTTATGGTCAAGGGAGGGAATAAGAAGAACAAGTGGTGACCATCTCCCCAAAGGTACCAACACACAATACCTTAAATGTCTTGAACCAGGATTTTGTTGTTGAATGCCCCAAAGGGAGAGTCAGTGCTGGGAGACTCACAGGTTAGAGAGCTTAGTCGCAAGTTGTCCATTGGTAAGAAAAATAAGCGCAGCAAAGTAGGAGCAGCGAGTAGCGAGCTTTTTTTTATTATTGTTTCCTTTTTTTGTGCCCTTGAGCTGTCTCCTTTGTTGTAAAAAAAAAAAAAAATAAAAAGGAGTATGCAGAGCCATGGGTTTCCTTTGTCCTTTTCAGCATGATGGAGAGATGTAACACTAGTGCTCAATGGAAGACTCATACTACTACCTAACTATCTAAAGGCACAAGGGAACAGCCACTATGCAATAAAGGAATAATACACATAAAGGGCAAAAAACAGAAACTTGTAAAAATCAGAGCCAGTAGTCAAATTTATGCAGCTGGTTCTTTGGGCAAGGGAAAGAGAGAGTAAGGTCTGGGTTTGCTCAGCATGTTGGAGGGAATGATATCTATAAAGGGCAAAATCAGAAAACTATAAAGATGAGAGCCGTAAATCGCTGTGGTTTGAGCAGCTGGTTCACAGAGCAAGGGAGGCAGGGTCTGGGCTGGTGGGGTTCTCCACAGGCCTTGTGAGGACTGGGTGTAGGTTCAGGGCCATTGGTTTGAACTCAAGACAAAAAAGGGTGAGCATTGATTTAGAGTGCAGGTACATGTATATAGAGATATGAGAGATATGAGCTTAGAGATAAGATGTGAAATGAGTTTAGCGGCAAGCCAGGTTGAAGTAGCAGAGTGGAATTCAGATCAATCAGATGAATGAAGAAGGGGAAAATGTGCAGAGGAGACAATAATGGGCTAAGGCCATCAGGAGGGCAGGACATGATGGCAGCCTGTGGGTCTCACTATAAACACTGGCCTGCGCCATAACGGGCTGGGCCATACCATCAGGCCCCTCCAAAAACAAGCCTACCGGCGCATCAGGTGAAGATGTAAAAAAATAAATAAATAAATAGAAAAAAAAAGGCAGAGCTTTAGTTTGTTTAATTAATACTAAGGGTAAAGACTTTGACCACACAGGCCAAACATACACTTGAGGAGATATATGATTCCATCCATTTCTTACTTTCCTAAGCACTAGCAAGTGTTGAAAACAAACTGTATATGTGCAAACATGTAGTTGTTTAAAGCAATAAAATTTGTGTTTTGTGAGGTACTACCAGCATGAATAGGAGACTCATGTCTTGCTTAAATGTGCCATGAAACATAAATTGCTTGGCCCCAAACATTATTGTCTTCGGTCAGAGAGAGAGGATCATTTAGCAGTGCTTATTGTGAGTATCAATATAGCTGATAAAATTTCCAGTACATTTATTATTTGGTAAATAAATGTGTAAAACAAACAATATGTAGTAATTATATAGCAAATATGATACAGTTTACTGTTTCTGAACATGAACTATCTTTCCAGCAAGTTGGAAAGTTGGAAAGTTTCGTTTAGTCGCCGCAACATCTGTGGCCATATGCCGGAGAGAGACAGAAGGGGAAGGGATTATAGGAGAAGGGAACAGATCCCAGGAGGCGGGACACAACCCCCGATTAATAACTGGTACCCATTCACTGCTGGGTGGATAGGGACGTAGGGTATCGGAAAAGCCTCCCAAATTTTTCCACTCCGCCTGGGAATTGAACCTAAGCTCTCTCAGTTGTAAGCCAAGTGTGCTAACCACTGCACCACGAAGCCCCATCTTTCCAGAAAAAGAAGCAAGTGAGGAACTGAATGGATCACCACCTCTCCCTGCAGCCAATATTTCTCTGGTAATCAACTTGAAGACATTAATACACATGTACCATTTACATACATGTGTAAATATGTGTTAGTGGCCAGTACAATGTGTGCATCACTTGTCAACCCGGTAGCAGCGACGGGACAAATTTGTGGCTTTACCATGTAGCAGCGACGGGCCAAATTTGTGGCTTTACCGTGTAGCAGCGACGGGACAAATTTGTGGCTTTACCGTGTAGCAGCGACGGGCCAAATTCGTGCCATGATATGAATCCCCCAAAATAGATGATGCATAAACTGATCCTAAATGCTTTGATATATATTATGAAATGGTTTGTGAGTGATGATTTTTTCTCATTTTTCTCGCTTAGAGGGACCATTAAGAAACATGATCCCCGCTGCTACCGGGTTAAGATGCAGGACAAAAACTATTTACCTTTTTGATATTTTTGAGTATGAATACCTGACAGTGGACACAAAAAAATATCATGTGAATAACATTCTAGTTTGTTGGTTTATGCTCACCTACACATCTGTATGATTGTTGCATTATTATTAATAATGATTATAAATATTATATTCAAATCACTATTGAGGGATTAAATCATCTTGGTCCAAAGACTGTCTCTGACCCTGCCTATCTAGCAAGTGCTTTATAAACTATAATGAATTAATATGAATATTTTCTATTATTTTTCCTGATGTCCAAAACCTAGTTACTGTAGGAATGTCAAACACTGTGCACTAGCTGTGTGAAAAATATCCTGTGAGTAGATTTTGCCTGAAACGGACGTTAAGAAAATTATAATATTTCTGGTCTACGCTTAAGTCTTTCCATTGTATCATTTATTCTCTGTAGTGTGATGCAAAATTTGTTACAGTTTAATACAGTAATTTCATATTTACTATAAATTTGACATTTTTTTGTTGTTTTATGTTCAGCTAATATTGCCAGTAGGCATCCTTGACGGGGCCCTCTGGTCGGCCCCAGTCTGTTTGTGGCCCATGCAAGTGTTTCATGCTGGTGCCTTTCTTGTTTGGCTCATGCTGTCCCCCAGAGCTCCACTTGAATCCCTTGAGTGTTTCACTATAGTCCAAGTTGACAGGTGTTCATCAGGACAGCATGTAGGTTCCCTTCAGCCACTCGGAGATGGCTGAAAATTGCCAGCTTGTAGTGACGGGCAGTACTGTAACCCGTGTCTGGAACAGCACACCAGCATGCTGACCACTCAGCCATCATCTCCACATATGTACTTGCAAAACTATATCTGTTTGGGTGACTTTTTTTTTTTTTTTTTTTTTTAATGGCTAAGGCCTACTGATGAAGAGCCAGGATTCAACAGTATAATGTTGGAACTCATAGGGTGGGTGAGGCAACGCACCCCCCAGCGAATGTCCCCTATGATTGATTGATTGCAATGTGCTAGAAACATGAGGTACCATCAAGTCTTGTAGTGTTGGGTTTCATGGCAGCAAATAAAAGATATGCAGGACACACAGGATCACTGTGGGTTTGGGGCAGCAGACAAGCTCACCAAGCAGCGCATGGAATTTCAGAATAAAAAAATTAAGTTTCACAGGCTGCACAGACTCTGAGGGACTCAACAGCCAAAGTTATAAGCCGTGTTCACACCCTCTGGTGCATGCCTTCCAACAGCAAAATTTATTGTGGTAAGAAAAATGCCATAAAAAATGTATACCATTACATCTAATGTGACCACCTCTGAATGTGATGTTTTATGTTGAAATCCCTTTTTACTTTGTTTACTTTGTGGGAGAGGTGTTGGCTGAGTGGTCAGTCTGTGGGCACGGTGTCCTGGAGGACCCGGGTTCAAGTCCTGTTTGCCGCAACAAGCTGACAATTTTTAGACATCACCAAGTGGCAGAAGACTACCCACATGTTGTCCTTGTGATCACCTATCAACCCGTACTCTAGCAAAACTCTCTATAGAGGATCAGTGGAGCTCTAGGAGGCAGCATGAGCCAAGCAGGAATGGCACCACTATAAAAACAGGATGAGGCAGCAAACTACTAAAAAAAATACTCAATTCATCATAGAATACTGTGTTTTGTGGTGTTAGATACTTCAGTAGATAAACCAACAAGACTGCAACTCATTTACTTATATCAAGAACACTTAATGTAAAATTTTGTTAATTCCAGAAAACTTCCTTGTATCTATATACTGTACATATATTACTAAAAAGTTCATGAATATTTAAAATCTCACGTGCCCTCTGCTGACACCCAAGGACCAAGGCCATCTTGTGTCTCCATCCTCAGGAGGTGTGAATGTCATGTTAGTGCTGAGAGAGTTAGTGCCTGAATCCATTCACACTAGGAAGAAGCATTACAAAATTGCAACATGGTATTGACAACCATTACTATGACTTGTTGTATCCATTGGTCAACACCTGCTACAACATCGGAAAGAGGTACATTGCATGCCTCCACACAAACAGGATGAAGTGAAGCTCAGTCAGGCAGAACCTAGCAAACCTTCTTGACAGGGGACTGAATAATGAAAGTCTAACAACATAATGTGTCTACGTTGGCAGGATGATGAATTATCACGTCTAGCAACCTGCTCGAGAGGGTCATGAAGAGCCTTGGCCTAACCTGCAGGGCTCTTAACATTGCCACCTCCCAATACTTTTCACCATCTGCTCTGTCATGTTCCTCCTTCACTTGGTCACCCTCAAATTTAGGTGATGGGGGGGAGGGGGGGGTGATGCCACATGTTATTATGCATTACCTACCTCCTTAAAGCCTCTCCTCCCACTCATTACCTAAGCTTGAAGACGGGAGGGAGTTACAGGCCAGACAGTGTGCCATTTACTTCACATACATACATCTTAACCCGGTAGCAGCGACGGGCCAAATTTGTGGCTTTACCGTGTAGCAGCGACGGGCCAAATTTGTGGCTTTACCGTGTAGCAGCGACGGGCCAAATTTGTGCCATGATTTTAACCCCCAAAAATAGATGATACATAAACTGATCACAAATGCTTTGATTTTTTCTAATTTTTCTCGCTTAGAGGGACCATTAAGAATCATGATCCCCGCTGCAACTGGGTTAAACCTACAAATATCTATTATCTCTGTGTCATCACTTACACAACAAAAATGAGGTTCTGCTCCCCTTTATGCTTTGCCCTAGAGGTTTGTTATCATTTCCCTTGTCAAGATTGCCCTCAAGTATCAGTGAGTGGAGGGATTTTTTTTACCACTTCAATGTTTTTGTTACTCATTCATTTCAGAGGACCTTATCAGTACCATTTTTATTTCTTTCCACCGCATATCCACTCAGTACCTTCCTTCCCTCACTAAACTGCCCTGGGTGTGAGAGTGGCAATGTACATCTGGGTACTGATTTCCGAGGGGGATTTTTGTGCCTCACTTGTATTTGTCATATTTTTTGAGTGTTCTAAATATGAACAGCGATTAGCGGGCTTTTTTTTCTTTTACACTTTTTTGTTGCCCTTGAGCTGTTTCTTTAGCTGTAAAAACATTAATAAATAAAAAAAGAGTTAAATTCAATGGTATTTTCATCTCTGTAACCGTCATCCTTTCCGTTTCAGACCGGGAGCTACTACTTACTGTTGTAGCTTCCTATTGTAAGCACACGATATATTCAGACAGTTATTTAAGATAGTCAAGTGTTAATTCTTATCTTGTTTTCTAATACACACCTCGGACGGATTGTTCCTGTTTATAATTATTTTAGTTATGATTTTAGGAGTTATTCATTATCAAAAATGTGTTCTGAATAAGTTCCAAGGCTTGTGTGTGTACAGAATAGCAGTTTCAATTGTTTCGTTTTTTAATGAAGCTGTGTTACTTGGTCCTCCATGTTGTTCATTAGAGTTGTGGAGGTGATGCTTAACCCGGTAGTAGCGACGGGCCAAATTTGTGGCTTTACCATGTAGCAGCGACAGGCCAAATTTGTGCCATGATATAAACCCCCAAAAATAGATGATACATGATCTGATCACAAATGCATTGATATATATTATGAAATGGTTTGTGTGAGGGGTGATTTTTTCTCATTTTTCTCGCTTGGAGGGACCATTAAGAAACATGATCCTTGTTGGTACCAGGTTAAACAGGATGATCAAAACACTGCTTTAGCACAGAGGGGGTTAGTTCTAAGTAAGGGTCATATTATAAAACATTCCGTCGCCCAAGAACAGATATTTGACAAGGCTTTTGTAGGAGTTGTGGGCATTTCCAGGGGTAGTTTTATGACCCTCGTAGTAGTCTGACCCTTTTTCTGTACCATGAACCTAAAGAGACGCTATTTAGAACCCAACTGACTCTCTTTGACCTTTAGAAATAACTGAAAGTGTCTTATAAAACCGACCTAAATGTCAGATTGTGCTGGATGTTGTGTTGATGATAGTGACTGGTGACTGGTGATGATGGTGAGTGGTGACTGGTAATGTATGTAACTGGTGACATGAATGTTGGAATGTTTCGTTTAGTCGGCGCAACATCTGTGGTCATATGCCGGAGAGAGACAGGAGGGGGAAGGAATTATAGGAGAAGGGAACAGACCCCAGGAGACGGGACACAACCCCCGATTATAATACCTGGTACCCATTCACTGCTGGGTGGACAGGGGCGTAGGGTATCGGAAAAGCCACCCAAGTTTTTCCACTCCGCCCGGGAATCGAACCCGGGCTCTCTCGATTGTGAGCCGAGTGAACTGGTGACATGATAATTGTGAGTGGTGGTGACTGACTGGTGATAACTGTGACTGGTGACTGGTGATCATTGTGACTGGTGATGATTATGACAGTGCTGGGTGATGACTGACAACTGTGCTAGGTATTCTATTGATTACTTTGGCTGCATCACAAGATATCCCAGCAATAGCCAACACTGAGTAGGAAAAATGCTGAACCTATAAACATTTACCCTCAGAAGACCAGGATTAGGGTAAGAGAGAGGAGGTGAGAGGGTTCAAAGTGGTTAGGTTTGGTTAGTTTAATTTATACATAGAAGGTTAGTTTTTAATACTCGTGATATGCTTGGCTATATGTTAAAGCTACATCAAAACACACAACAGAGAGTTTTGTCCGCCATTGTGTTACGGGTGAAGATGTAGATATTTATCCTACTCCTTATCTAACTGGAATTAACTGTTATAGAGGACTCAGATTGCATTTAAACATGTATATTTACCTCCATGGCTGCACCGGGCTCAGTGAAGTGTCCTGTATCCCACATCTGGAATCCTGTAAAAGACTTTCACCACGCGGGCAACACAAGTAAATAAACAAAGTTCCAACAACGTCAGAGTGAGGGTTCCCAACAGTCATACTTTTAAACATTTCGGCGCCCAAGCTCATATTTGACAAGACTTTAAGCATTTCCAGGGATAATTTAATGACCTTTCTGATAGTTTGGTATACCTAACAACTATTAAAAAAATGATTATTCACGAGGAATTCACGAGGATGCCATCTCTTTGCGAAGTTATACGGTTCCTTTTCCTCCTTTTGATCCTTGAACAGAATGAGAAGAGAAGGGAAAAGAAAGAAACAGAACAGAAAAAAAAGTAAAAAAAATTATATAATAAAGTATCAAAGTAAGTCCAGAAATTAATAAGCGGTCATTGTCTCGAAATTTGCAGGCTAACCTCTCCTTAGTAATTAATCCAACCCCATTGATCTCTTTTTTGGCCTTTAGAAATAGTTGATGTGAGAGGCGAAATGTCTGAATAGGAGTTCCTTAGGGTTATATTTTTAAACATTTCGGCGCCCAACTATGTAAATTTTGGCAAAAAAAGAGAAAAGAAAGGAAGAGGAGACGTAAAGAAATTCAGAAACTCAAAAGACCCAGACCGAGAAAGACCGAGAAAGACCACAGACCCAGAAAAAGTTACATCAGGGAGTACCGTTATGAAGGCAAGACTCCCGACCTAAATTCAACTCGGATATAAAAAAAAATAAAAAAAAGACCAATCTGGCAACTCCTGACCCGCCGCCATTATTCACCGAACGTTTTTTTTTTTTTGGGGGGGGGGGGGGGTATTTCGTTGGGGATATACCCCAATGGAGGAAGCCGGTGCATGTCGCGCAAATCCCCAGACGGCTGGACGAGAGATACCCAATTCTTTTCAAGGAGGCCCAAAAACGGGGCTGAGGGTGTCGGAAAGAGCCCACCTCCCAATGGTAACTGATAGGTCTCGAACCCACGCCTCAGCACCCCGCCGCAGGGCAAGGCAGAGACTCCACCACGGGACCACGGGAGCCCCCCTTCACTGAATGTTACACTGCACAAATTTTCGCTAACCTCACCGGCCCTTAGAGAAAATACGCACCATATTGTGGGGTGATAAGTGTTTCCAGAGTGCCAAGAACAGTGATGGCTCCACATGTACGGTGAAAATATAGTATTACACCCAGACTCAGTTGTGGCTTGGGAAGCATTTACTTAGCATGGCAATGTAAATTTGGTGTTCTTTGAAAAGGGAGTGTCTGTGAATCTGTGAATAGTGAATAGCGAAGTCTGTGAATAGTGAATAGTGAAGTCTATCAATAGCTCATAGTGAAGTTGAGGGCAAAGGCCATTGCTGCGCTTGGCCTCGGTGCTCATCTTCGTGCCAGTGTGAATCGTGAACGGTGCTTATGTCTGTGGTATAACAATTTAGAGTAGTGTTAAGACAGGTATAAGGGGGAACAATTCATGCAGAATGCGTCTTCCTGCCACTCAAGCAAGCTAGAAAAGAATGGCTTGATACGTAATTGTGCACTGAATTACATCTAGAACTAGTCTGCCAACAGTCCAGAACTTGTGGTATTTTATGGATCGGGAGATCAACTTCATTATAGGTTGAAACGAGTTATACACCTTGTCAGAAAAGAGACTGCATAGCCTAGTCGACTCAGTTCCTCCTCGTCCGCAAGAAATAGCAAATTGAGAAGAAACGATCAACAACCGGATATCAGCTTCATGGTAAGTAAAGACGTGCGAATTCTTTTAATGTGGGGGGATTTTTATTGTTTCGTTCTTTATTACTGGCCGCCACGATCAGCCAGAACTATTGTTCACTTCCCGCCAGAATGTTATACTACTTATGGTTGACTTGGCCTCGGCTGCAGTTCAACTATTGATATACTTCATACCTGACCGGTGAACACTCTGGTGACACAGCTGGTCGAGGTTTGAACTGCAGTACTGAAAGGAATAGTGGAAAGACTGAAGATGTGAAAAAATCCTTATAGAGAGCCTGGAAAAGATGGTGTGACTGAGAGAATGAGGCTGCTCTGGAGGAGGGGGAGACGACGTGAGGCTATGTAATATATAATACAAGTAAAACCATATATTCACGAACATACTGGGTATACTGGTTTGTAAGCAAACCATACCCAAAGTGTATACAGTACAGTGATCGTGGTTGGTCGAGAGTCCATATAATTAACCAAATAGAAGTTCTTAAAGTAGCCTAACTAATAGAAACGGTAGTTTCAGATTATGTGGAGATGATTAGCTAAATTTGGTTAATCTTAAGGATCACCACTCCAAACCAATATTCGTAGTAATTTAGCACGTGAAAGAATTATTAATATAATGCATTTTCGTATACGTTTTACCTTGGGAAGGGGCCAGGGGGCAAGCCTCGTTGATTATAAAGTTGGGTGGCTTGGATTTTCTAAGTCCATTGTTGTTGCTCCTTAATTAAAATGTTAAAATTTCCATACCTTGGACAAAGATCCAAGAAGTTGGAACGCTGTGACTGTAGCTCCGGTGTCTTTTTTTTTTTCTTGTAAATTCAAGTCTTTACCCCAAGTTAAATAAAGTATTAGTAAGCTCTACAGACCTTACAACTCGACTTGTCGTCACATAGACCTACAAACCAATAGTAATCACAGAGCACTGGACTGACCCAGAAGCCCCGCCCCTCTGCCGCAGCTAGGGGCGCTGAATGGTTGGTTGGATGAAAGGATGTTGGAGATAAGAGATAATATTGCCGTAGAGGGAGGGTGAAGGAGGGGGCGGGGCTACCGGGCACTGCAGTGTACAATGACGTGAATATAGTTTACCTCATGAATCCCATTAAACCTCGGCAAGGTTTTGTTCACGTTACCAAACTGATACACTCGCATCAACATTGCAATTAAACTGAACTAACTAATATCCCTTCAGTTTAAACGAAGCTATCGATTGAATTAGTTTCTAATTGCGCACCGTCGAGTTACAGTGCCTACAAAAAAATAATAAATAAATAAATAAAATCTTTACAGCTATTGACTTGCTAGGCGAATTCAGACAAATATTCAAAAAGAATAGTTTATTCTTGTGATATGTCTGTAGTGTCAGAAATTTAGTAAACAAAAGTTTTGAAGAAGACCTCGATGATGAAGGCCGTCCCGTCGTGCTACAAAATATTATTTTTTCACATTTTCATGCATCATGCTCAAAATGTATGACCCAGGATGATCAGACCCCACGAGAAGATTTACTGGCGGGGCAGGGCGATGAAGACGTTGTGGTTGTAGACCTTGACCATGGTCTCCTTGAAGTTGGGTACCTCGTAGAAGGTCTGCTTGTCAGGGATGCGACGGTCCAGCGGGTAGCCGAAGGGCCTCTTGTCGGGCTGGACGCCGTGCACGCCATAGTGGTGGTACTTCTTCATGGTGATGATGCTCTCATCGTTGACGTCCTCAGCAGCGTCAGTGACGGCCACCCACAGCCTGAATTGCACGCCCTCCTCGTTACCCTTGGGCAGCAGCAGCCTCTTGGGGATGCCGGTGGCGCTCTCGTACATCTCGAGATTCTCGCGAGCCTCGGTCTTCTCGACGAGAGTCTTGTAGGTGAGGGGATCAGGCACGGTGATGGAGGCCTCCGAGCTCTTGCGGACGATGTCGTTGCTGCCTGGAGTCACTGTGAAGGTAGAGAAAATAACAATGGTAGATACAAGACGAGTTGAAGAGTTGTATACTAACATTTTAAAGTGTTCTTCAAGTAGTAAAGACAAAATTAAAATTTTGCAAATGATATAATATCACTCGGTTAAACTTACGAGTCTTGACGAAGAGATCCATCTCAATGGCAAGCCAGCGGCCCTCGTCGAAGGGGATGAGAGCACCGTTGCCGTCACGGTAGGGCATGGCGAGGATGCGAATGACAGCCTTCTTGGGAGCGCCGTTGTTGTTCTGTACCTTGATTTGGTAGGAGAACTCCTTGTGGTTAAGACGAGGTGTGGAGGCGAAGATGTCGAAGAACTCGGTTTGAGTGTTGTTGTCATTGAAAGCGTTGACCAAGTCCCACTTGTATTCCTCAAAGTAGGTTTCGAGGGTGCCCTGGATCTGGACGTCGGTGACATCAATTCCGGTGAACTCGAGCTGTTCCTTGGTGTAAGGAGGGAGAGAGTCAATGTGCTCCCTGAAGATGTTGTCGATGGTCTTGTGCAGCCTCCAGGCGGCGGGGTCACGGGGGTACAGCTCCATGTGGCCGACCACGCCAGGGGGCAGGTCGTACTTGTCCTTGGGGTCAACCTGACGGTCGAGCATGGTGTAGGCCAGGGTGGTGAGGTTGCCGTAATACTTGCGGTTGGGGCTGTAGTAAGACGACTGGATGATGTCACCCAGGATTTCGATGCCGTTGTCATTTTCGATGTTGATCTTGTTTCCCTGCTCGTCCTCCACATAGCCGTGGGCAATGGCGTCGTGGATGCGGTCCACCATGTGGACAAGCTCGTGGATTCTGCCGACCCTGTCGACGTCGTGCAGCTGGATGTCGTCGTTGCGGATGGGGAAGGGAGCACCGAACTTGTAGGTGGTCTGGGGAGCAAAGCCCTCGTGCAGGGGCTCGTCCAGTTTCAGCCCCTCGAGGAGGGGCATGTAGTTGGAGATGCGCTCGGCGTCGTAGCGGTTGAGGAGCTGGTGGTAAACGTAGAAGAAGTTCTCTCCCTTCCTGTCGATGTGGTAGCCGTAGGTGTCCTTCCACCAGAATGGGTTTTCCAGGTGCATCATGAGGTGGTGAGTACCAATGCCGAGGTCCTCACGGTAGTAGGCGACTCTCTGTTCCATGTCGTGGAGGTTGCCAGTGAAGTTGTTTTGGAAGACGATGTTCCTCAGCTTCATCTCGTGTGCCTCGTAGGCTTGCTCGATGACCTCGGCCTTGGCGAAGTAGTGGGGCTTGACTTCGTAGACGGCTGGCAGCACGACGTGCTGTGTGAGAGGGGAGTGTTTGATGGCATGGTAGGCGGCGTAGAGGAATTCCTCCTCGTTGACTCGCTCCCTGAAGTAGGCGCCGTTGCTGGAGACACAGTTCCAGTCCTTGCACTGCATGAACACCTCGAACAGCATGATTGCCTCCTCCAGGTGGCGTTTGTTGGTGGCGGCAGCCCAATGCTTCTTCTCCAGCAGACGTTTGTGTGTGAACTCGTACATGAGCTTCTGCACGGCGACGCCTCCGTCCTTGTACATGGAGGTATCCGCCACTGGGTTGAAGGTCATGGCCCTCTCCAACATGTTGCTGTCGCGGATTGGCTCGAAGATCTTGTAGAAGGCGTAGTTCACGTCATGCTGCTTCTGATGTGAGGGTACACCTGAAAAAAAATCTTATAACTTCTCGTGGAGTAAAAAACATTGATTATAAAGTTTAAATGTTATTAAGTAATATCCTATTACGTGTGTTTGAAAGCTGTGTATCAATATAATCTGTGTTCTGTGTCACTTGGAATTACACGGTTGGTGTTGAAAAAGGCAAGTCTGAGAGGGTTTAACTCACCGTCAGGCTCATCCGACATAAAGCCGGGCAAGGCGACTGCGGCGCTGAGGGCCACCAGGGCAAACACCACCAGAACCTTCATGCTGGAGCTAGTGCTGCCTCTGCTGTCTCTCCTCTGTCTTTTATATCCTTTGGGTCTCGTAGCCTCTTGCCGGCGGGTGGGGTGCTGAGAAGGGAGATATGATAAACACTTACTACCATGATAACAGTTGTTGGTCACCTCGTGTCACTATGCTATACCTAGTAATATCTACTCATATGCATCGACGTTTACTGCTTCCATACTTAATAATTAACGGCATGTTGATAAGTAGTATGACAGGATTATTTCAAGTATTTGAAAGATGTATTTTATAAATATTGTTGCCATCATAATTTATCTTTTTTGTCATATATGTTACTTATACTTTGTTTCGTCAGGCAATCAATAATTTTGCATGCATATTTTTTTTAAGATTCGGGTACAGCGGAACTTACTATAATTACCTGAGCAAACGCCTGTTGCTGCCGCAAATGTAGGTATTTTTCGACCGAAATCGTTCATTATCGTTATCCTCATAATTACTATTTGCAAATACATGATCTTCATCCTTTTATTGTTGTCTTCGTTTTCACTGTCGTCGCTTAATTACATTAATATTAATAATATTTAACAATTATAATGGTAGTAGTAGTAGTAGTAGTAGTAGTAGTAGTAGTAGTAGTAGTAGTAGTTGTTGTTGTTGTTGTTGTTGTTGTATATGTATAAGGAGTAGTGCCATTAATAGTAGTAGCAGTAATAATAATAATAATAATAATAATAATAATAATAATAATAATAATAATAATAATAATAATAATAATAATAATAATAATAATAATAATAGTAATAATAGTAATAATAATAATAATAATAATAATAATAATAATAATAATAATAATGATAATGATAAAAATATATAACCACTACAAAAAAAAAAAAACGCTAGCCCAATACTTACGTCTTTTTTTCTAATGTTTTAATGGTAAAAAAAAGTTTCAATCAAAAATGTTATGTAAATTGTTGCAAGATTTAATCCTCAAATAAACAGTAGAGCAATTTGTCAAACAATACAAGCGTGACTTCGTTAGGTTCGCGGATACTATCAGAACAGAACTATAGGCATCTGTGGTTTACAAGTGTCATTGCTGTAATGCAACATACATTGGTATGACCAAATGCCAACTACGGGTCCGCATCTTTGAACATTTGGGTCGATCGGTGACGACCAGCAGGCCACCAGTACAACACAGCGTTACGTGTGACCATGACCCAGAATGCGACCATGTGATGCGCTGAGACTCTTTATCAGTTCTTCCTACTCGTGCAGACACTATAGAGCTCCACTTGATCAAAACACTACTGACGGTCGGCACAAGTCGAGCCAGGAGAGCCACAAGACATCCCTCAATCTTTATTTTTTTTTTTTTACATCTGTTTTTCCATAATGCTTATTTTAAAATAAGTAATCTATATTGAGAGGATTCACCTTTTGGACTTTGTGTTGCTTCACTTTACGATTATATTCCAGATTCATAAATGACAAGTACTGACATGTGTTTTTAATTCTTGATTTTTTTCAAGATTTTTATCAAGTTCGCTTATTAATGTAATTTATATAACCGGCCTCTTTCCTGTTTTTAGAGATTGGTATTGTTTGTTAGTCATGTTTTTATTTTTTTATTGTAGATTGCCTGAAGATGAGGTGAAAGTTTTCAGAAAGTGTCGCGACTATAAACAAGGTCAGTCTATCTAAGTGCTGGTGTTTCTTTATATCATAAGACTCTACTTCCCAAAGGATGTTTCCTTTGCCCAACCCACCGATTTCCCACTCAATCGTAGTAATACGTTTGGTGTTGCTAACTTATAAGCAGAGGAATGGTACAGACTGATGGATTGCCCGCTACATTGGCCTAGTAGAGCCCAGACAGATAGGCATGCATCCTTAAAAACGGAAAATATTTGACACAGGATAGTAACGCAAGGTTCACTAAAATTCCGAAGGAAGCTGCACTTTTAAGTAGGAAGTAAAAGGAAAATAAAAGCACAGCACACTATTCTGAACCTAAGTAGAGAAGAGCAGAAATATGAAAACATAATCAGAGACAAAGTAGATAAACAGAACTTACAAAACCTTTATATATGAATAGAGAAGGAAGTTGCGAGAAAGTTCAACATGATGAGAATCAACTAGGTAGCAACTTAAGGTTTCGGTCTAAAAAATAATTCATAATCAAATATGTCGTAAGAGGAACAAACAGTGGACTCAAATACAGCAAGAGTGAAATAATAAAGGTGGTTGAAAAGTTCCATCATTCAGACACTGAGCCCAAGAATGAAGTAAGAATAGGTATTCGCGATATTCCGACAGTATCAAAAATATAAATCAAAGAAGAACTCAGAAGTATGAAAATAGGAAAAGCTCCAAGACAGGATGACATTTGTGTTGAATTTATGCAGAACGGTGGAGAAAGTGCCGTCGCAAAACAATCGACACTTTTCACGTCTCGGGAAAGGGAAACTAACGCAAGTCTAGAATAATGCAGCCATAATCTTACTGGCTAAAACAGACCTAACAGATCTATAATTGTTATTGTCCTATTAGGTTACTGTCACTTATCTACAAGTTTTGCGTAAAAATAAACCACAAACTATTTCACACATCAGATTTTACCCAGCCAAAGATACAAGCTGTTTTTCAAAGTGAATTCCTAAACACGGATCACCTCCACAGAGTACACCAGATAACAGAGAAGACAAATGAGTATAGAAAATCACTTGGTGCGGCATTCATTGACTACGAGGAGGCTTTCAACACGAAAAAAAAAAAAAAAGCTGCTCTGAATGCCATTCGACAATATGGCGCAGGGGTAATCTATTGTAGCATTCTATAAGACATACACATATGTTCAAAGAAACGGGAGTCACAATAAAGAAAAAGAGCAAACAGGGAGAGAAGATAAACCTAAAATATTTACGGCGTGCATCGAGGCTATTAAAAATCTTAACTGGAGAAATTAGGGGATGAAAATAGCAAGATAATGCGTAAATAATCTTTGATTTTCTCACGATATAAATATTTTTGGCGGGACTAGTAGTGACTGAACCTTAAGCTATAAACTAAACTAAACAGGGAAAGTCTACAAGTAAAGATTAAAGGAAAATGATAGAAATGTTATACGGTTATGCTCATTACGAAAAAAAGTCATTCAATAGGAAATCCTAGAAAGAGCAAGGGGAATATATGAACGACAATTAATACTAACAATTCGAAATTCATACAAACCGAGAGGTCTCGGGTTTGATTCTCCGGTAGAGTAAGTACGGATGGGCAGTCTTTTAATCCATTCCTCCTGTCCACTCAGCAGGGTTGTGTCCCCTCCCCGGGTGAGTGGTGTGGTGTGAGATTCCAACCGTACCCAAAGATTACATAAAGTATGCAGCCGAGCAACCGCTATCTTGAGTTTTACATAATGTATGGTATCTCATGGCCTCTGTTCCTCCTTATACACTCATCTGAGAGCCCGCGGGTCCCACGAGCTATATAAGCCAGTGACAGGCCAACAGAGGCAGCACTAGCTCCAGCATGAAGGTTCTGGTGGTGTTTGCCCTGGTGGCCCTCAGCGCCGCAGCCGCTTGGCCCGGCTTTATGTCGGATGAGCCTGACGGTGAGTTCTACCAGCTTAGATTTCTCTTTTCCATCACCAACCATGTAAATCCAAGTAACACAGAATACAGATTATATTGATACACAGCTTTCAAACACACGTAATAGGATATAATTTGATAACAATTAAACTTTGATAATGAGTCAATATTTTTTTACTCCACGAGAAGTTATAAGATAATTATTTTTTCAGGTGTGCCCTCACATCAGAAGCAACATGACGTGAACTACGCCTTCTACAAGATCTTCGAGCCTCTCCGTGAGAACAACCTGCTTGAGAAGGCCATGACCTTCAACCCAGTGTCGGATACTTCAATGTACAAGGACGGAGGCGTCGCCGTCCGGAAGCTCATGGACGAGTTCACGCACAAACGTCTGCTGGAGAAGAAGCACTGGGCTGCCGCCACCAACAAACGCCACCTGGAGGAGGCAATCATGCTGTTCGAGGTGTTCATGCAGTGCAAGGACTGGAACTGCGTCTCCAGCAACGGCGCATATTTCAGGGAGCGAGTCAACGAGGAGGAATTCCTCTATGCCGCCTACCATGCCATCAAACACTCCCCTCTCACACAGCACGTCGTGCTGCCAGCCGTCTACGAAGTCAAGCCCCACTACTTCACCAAGGCCGAGGTCATCGAGCAAGCCTACGAGGCCCACGAGATGAAGCTGAGGAACATCGTCTTCCAGAACAACTTCACTGGCAACCTCCACGACATGGAACAGAGAGTCGCCTACTACCGTGAGGACCTCGGCATTGGCACTCACCACCTCATGATGCACCTGGAAAACCCATTCTGGTGGAAGGACACCTACGGCTACCACATCGACAGGAAGGGAGAGAACTTCTTCTACGTTTACCACCAGCTCCTCAACCGCTACGACGCCGAGCGCATCTCCAACTACATGCCCCTCCTCGAGGAGCTGCACCTGGACGAGCCCCTGCACGAGGGCTTTGCTCCCCAGACCACCTACAAGTTCGGCGCTCCCTTCCCCATCCGCAACGACGACATCAAGCTGCACGACGTCGACAGGGTCGGCAGAATCCACGAGCTTGTCCACATGGTGGACCGCATCCACGACGCCATTGCCCACGGCTATGTGGAGGACGAGCAGGGAAACAAGATCAACATCGAAAATGACAACGGCATCGAAATCCTGGGTGACATCATCCAGTCGTCTTACTACAGCCCCAACCGCAAGTACTACGGCAACCTCACCACCTTGGCCTACACCATGCTCGACCGTCAGGTTGACCCCAAGGACAAGTACGACCTGCCCCCTGGCGTGGTCGGCCACATGGAGCTGTACCCCCGCGACCCCGCCGCCTGGAGGCTGCACAAGACCATCGACAACATCTTCAGGGAGCACATTGACTCTCTTCCTCCTTACACCAAGGAACAGCTCGAGTTCACCGGAATTGCCGTCACCGACGTCCAGATCCAGGGCACCCTCGAAACCTACTTTGAGGAATATAAGTGGGACTTGGTCAACGCTTTCAATGACAACAACACTCAAACCGAGTTCTTCGAAATCTATGCCTCAACACCTCGTCTCAACCACAGGGAGTTCTCCTACCAGATCAAGGTGCAGAACAACAACGGCGCTCCCAAGAAGGCTGTCATTCGCATCCTCGCCATGCCCTACCGCGACGGTAATGGTGCTCTCATCCCCTTCGACGAGGGCCGCTGGCTCGCCATCGAGATGGACCTCTTCGTCAAAACTCGTAAGTTTTACCCAATGATACGAAGTATTTGCAAATTTTTCATTTTGTCTTTATTACTTGAAGAACACTCTTTAGAATTTTACTATCCAACTCTTCATCTCATCTTGTTTCTACCATTGTTATTTTCTCTACCTTCACAGTGACTCCGGGCAGCAACAACATCGTGCGCAAGAGCTCGGAGGCCTCCATCACCGTGCCTGATCCCCTCACCTACAAGACTCTCGTCGAGAAGACCGAAGCTCGCGAGAACCTCGAGATGTACGAGAGCGCCACCGGCATCCCCGAGAGGCTGCTGCTGCCCAAGGGTAACGAGGAGGGCGTGCAGTTCAGGCTGTGGGTGGCCGTCACTGACGCTGCTGAGGACGTCAACGATGAGAGCATCATCACCATGAAGAAGTACCACCACTATGGCGTGCACGGCGTCCAGCCCGACAAGAGGCCCTTCGGCTACCCGCTGGACCGTCGCATCCCTGACGAGCAGACCTTCTACGAGGTGCCCAACTTCAAGGAGACCATGGTCAAGGTCTACAACCACAACGTCTTCATCGCCCTGCCCCATCACTAAATCTATTGCATGCTAGTGGATTCTGCTGAGTATTCCTTGATGACCTAAGATCTCGGATATGGATACCATCCCATTCAGTATTCCATTGTGTTTAGGGCATTCAAATGCTTTCCTAAAGGCTTCGTTCTACCTTCTCTCATCATCTGAGGCAGAAGAGCATAAAAGTGTTTTGACAAAAAAGAGAAAACTTTACAATAAATTTTGATATTTACTCCTACGATTCACTAAAACCTACCTACATAAAAAATACTACAAATGTGTATTTTTGTGGTACACCTTTTAATTTGCAGGAGAATGTTCTTAATACAACAACATGGCCGTAGTGCTTCCAACAGCAAGCTCCAGGGGATTCTTACTTAGATAACTCATTTCCTATGTGGAGTCTTTGTTAATTCTTCTGTTACTCTCGTTTATTTTCAAACCTATACTAAATCATTTTCTGTTCACCTCCAGTACAATGGCTTTCCTGTAATATACGTTTGATAAAGGGCTAGAACTCAAGTGCACTCAACTCAAAGAACTCAAAGTGCAAAGCCTTGGCATGATCTTTAGCCAAGAATCTAAAGTTCCGGTCGTCTTACTTGGACGTAATATTAGCTGGTCTGACAGTTGTTTTCAGCACCTCAACAGATGTGGTAAGAAGTGAGAAGAAAAATCTGTTCTGACTACTTTTCTTTCACATTATAACCTGAACCTACGAAAATGTTACCCTGAAGCCTATCTGAACTTGTAACGCCATGAGCTACTGGTGTGATAACGAGAATCTGACAAGGGCCGATCACCATTACCCTTAAATGGAGCCTAATGGCGCTAAGCTTCACATTGAAAAAATTTATGTAATATCGAATCACGATTCTGAAAACTACCAGAGCAACATTACAACTATGATTTCTTTGTGCATGAAAAAGCGTCAGTGTATAGCGTTGGGCACTTCAGTTCAGTCCCAGCTCCCTGTTTGCATGGCTACTTGATTCCAACGTCTTCCTCCTACACTTGACGCTTCACTTAACAAATATTGCGATGTAGGTAAAACTGAGGAACAACATGCGGTTCATATTCTTCCAGGCGGCAGTTGTTGAAGGTTTCCAGCCGGTGAAGGCAGAACTTGAACACGCGGACTCGCGTTTTCCATCTACACGCTTAGCACCTGAACTCTGCCTTCCCGACTGGGTTTCATAAGTAGCAGATGTACCATGCTATAGACAAGTGGAGCATGCTTAGTGTTGAAATGAATATCTCATTCCACATTATCCTATTAATTATCATCCTAGATCATTTCAACCAAGAATGAAACCAGGCTATGCACCAACGTCCCGACGTTTGATCAAAAGCTCGTCGCTTTGCCGCTTATAGCCGTACCCAAAGAGGATGTGTTTAACTTATTCTCAAGTTATATTTGAATAGGTCACACCTGGCCTATGCAGATTAATTACGATGTCCGTTTTATACAACGTAACATCTAACAACTCGCACAGACAATATTATATCTCATTGAAGCTAAGAGAACAATTAAACGCCTTAATTTTCATGATACGGAGAGACTGATATAGTTCATTAAGCTGTCATAGACTATAAATCTGCGAATGGAATGGTTTCGTGTCAAATCGGCAATTCCTCCATGAAGGAAGGCGGTGGCCGTGTGAGCAGCGTGCGGCGCGGTGTGCCCGGTGACACAGGTTGGAGTCCCACCGATGAACTTCTGCGAAGTGGCAGAAGATACCCATGTGCTGTCCAGATTTTCAAACAATCCTGACTTCAACGAGGGGCAGCATGGGCCAAGCAAGAGTCATATATCACGGCAGCCACTATAAATAAAATTCACCTGCGCCACTAACGGGCTGGGTTCCTCAAAGAGAACCCTCAATAAAGCCTATCGGTCCAATAGGCAGCACCTAAAAACAAAACAGAAATAATATAGACCTATTCTCTGCACTGTCCGTAAACGACAATTCAGAGTACACGTCATGAAGTATTCTACAATGAAGTCGTCTTTGCTCACTGGGTTGCATCTGTAAGAGATGATCCCGAAGGGAGAATGCCAAAAGGATGCCCATAAGGCTTGTGCTTGAGCCTCTCGATAGGTTCTGCTATGATGTGCTAGGATGGTTAGGGGACGTGCATTAAGGCTTCCTCGAAGTGGTCCCAGGGCGTATGCTTCTTTTGTAATAATGTCATTCCAAATATGTTAATGAACTTTGTTTAATAATCAGTGATTTGTCAGTAATTTATTCTAACACAATAACAAGGCCCAATAATTTCATATTACTCCATGTGTCAACATAACATTTATATTCAGCATATTATATAATTACTATGACTTTCTTGTTATTTCCTTTCGTTCCTATTCGCTCATTCTTCAATGGTATATGTACTACGACAAGACTAATATGAAAAGAATGTTCTCAAAACGAAAATTAACTTGGACCTGTATACAGAATAAATGCATACGTTAATCTCCTACAAACGCACGTGTTTAATCGTTCTGACGAGTGTCGCAGAAAGCGTGTTTCGCAGAGAAAATAAAAACATCATCGCAGCAACAAGACTATACAGTTGCTATACGAAATTATTGATAACTCGCCAACCGCGACAGGAAAACATGATAGATGGCCGGAGATTAACATGAGTTTTTACGTAACAAAGAATGGATATCTTATACAATCTTCCCTCTTGCGAAAGCCGGTAAGAATAAAAGAGGCAACCAAGATACGAGCTATATAAGCCAGCGACAGGCCAGCAGAGGCAGCACAAGCTCCAGCATGAAGGTTCTGGTGGTGTTTGCCCTGGTGGCCCTCAGCGCCGCAGCCGCCTGGCCCGGCTTTATGTCGGATGAGCCTGACGGTGAGTTATACCCTCTCGAACTTGTTTTCTTTCATATTCAAGAATGTAAATCCAAGTAACAGAGACTACATATTATATTGATATAAATCTTTCAAAAACCATATAATATGATATTATTTGTTAAGAATTAAACTTTAATAATGAGTATATATTTTTTTATTCCACGGGAATTTATATGAAAGTTTTTTTTCTTTTTTTCTCAGGTGTGCCCTCACATCAGAAGCAACATGACGTGAACTACGCCTTCTACAAGATCTTTGAGCCCCTCCGTGATAACAACCTGCTTGAGAAGGCCATGACCTTCAACCCAGTGGCGGATACCTCCATGTACAAGGACGGAGGCGTCGCCGTCCGGAAGCTCATGGACGAGTTCACACACAAACGTCTGCTGGAGAAGAAGCACTGGGCTGCCGCCACCAACAAACGCCACCTGGAGGAGGCAATCATGCTGTTCGAGGTGTTCATGCAGTGCAAGGACTGGAACTGCGTCTCCAGCAACGGCGCCTACTTCAGGGAGCGAGTCAACGAGGAGGAATTCCTCTACGCCGCCTACCATGCCATCAAACACTCCCCTCTCACACAGCACGTCGTGCTGCCAGCCGTCTACGAAGTCAAGCCCCACTACTTCGCCAAGGCCGAGGTCATCGAGCAAGCCTACGAGGCACACGAGATGAAGCTGAGGAACATTTTCTTACACAACAACTTCACTGGAAACCTCCACGACATGGAACAGAGAGTCGCCTACTACCGTGAGGACCTCGGCATTGGCACTCACCACCTCATGATGCACCTGGAAAACCCATTCTGGTGGAAGGACACCTACGGCTACCACATCGACAGGAAGGGAGAGAACTTCTTCTACGTTTACCACCAGCTCCTCAACCGCTACGACGCCGAGCGCATCTCCAACTACATGCCCCTCCTCGAGGAGCTGCACCTGGACGAGCCCCTGCACGAGGGCTTTGCTCCCCAGACCACCTACAAGTTCGGTGCTCCCTTCCCCATCCGCAACGACGACATCAAGCTGCACGACGTCGACAGGGTCGGCAAAATCCACGAGCTTGTCCACATGGAGGACCGCATCCACGACGCCATTGCCCACGGCTATGTGGAGGACGAGCAGGGAAACAAGATCAACATCGAAAATGACAACGGCATCGAAATCCTGGGTGACATCATCCAGTCGTCTTACTACAGCCCCAACCGCAAGTACTACGGCAACCTCACCACCATGGCCTACACCATGCTCGACCGTCAGGTTGACCCCAAGGACAAGTACGACCTGCCCCCTGGCGTGGTCGGCCACATGGAGCTGTACCCCCGCGACCCCGCCGCCTGGAGGCTGCACAAGCGCATCGACAACATCTTCAGGGAGCACATTGACTCTCTTCCTCCTTACACCAAGGAACAGCTCGAGTTCACCGGAATTGATGTCACCGATGTCCAGATCCAGGGCACCCTCGAAACCTACTTTGAGGAGTACAAGTGGGACTTGGTCAACGCTTTCAATGACAACAACACTCAAACCGAGTTCTTCGACATCTGGGCCACTGTGCCTCGTCTCAACCACAAGGAGTTCTCCTACCAGATCAAGGTGCAGAACAACAACGGCGCTCCCAAGAAGGCTGTCATTCGCATCCTCGCCATGCCCTACCGCGACGGTAATGGTGCTCTCATCCCCTTCGACGAGGGCCGCTGGCTCGCCATCGAGATGGACCTCTTCGTCAAGACTCGTAAGTTTTACCCAATGATACGAAGTATTTGCAAAATTTTCATTTTGTCTTTACTTTGAAGAACAATGTTAGTATACAACTCTTCATCTCGTCTTGTATCTACTATTGTTATTTTCTCTTCCTTCATAGTGACTCCGGGCAGCAACAACATCGTCCGCAAGAGCTCAGAGGCCTCCATCACCGTGCCTGATCCCCTCACCTACAAGACTCTCGTCGAGAAGACCGAGGCTCGCGAGAACCTCGAGATGTACGAGAGCGCCACCGGCATCCCCGAGAGGCTGCTGCTGCCCAAGGGTAACGAGGAGGGCGTGCAGTTCAGGCTGTGGGTGGCCGTCACTGACGCTGCTGAGGACGTCAACGATGAGAGCATCATCACCATGAAGAAGTACCACCACTATGGCGTGCACGGCGTCCAGCCCGACAAGAGGCCCTTCGGCTACCCGCTGGACCGTCGCATCCCTGACGAGCAGACCTTCTACGAGGTGCCCAACTTCAAGGAGACCATGGTCAAGGTCTACAACCACAACGTCTTCATCGCCCTGCCCCATCACTAAATCTATTGCATGCTAGTGGATTCTGCTGAGTATTCCTTGATGACCTAAGATCTCGGATATGGATACCATCCCATTCAGTATTCCATTGTGTTTAGGGCATTCAAATGCTTTCCTAAAGGCTTTGTTCTACCTGCTCTCACATCTATCTTTTGTTAAAGACAGAAGAGCATAAAAGTGTTTTGACAAAAAGAAAAGTTTACAATAAATTTTGATATTTACTCCTACGATTTACTAAAACCTGCCTACATAAAAAATATTACAAATGTGTATTTCTGTGGTACACCTTTCAGTTTCCAGGAGAATGTTCTTAATACAACAACATGGCCGTAGTGCTTCCAACAACAAGCTCCAGGGGATTCCTACTTAGTAAACTCATATCCCATGTGGAGTCTTTGTTAATTCATCTGTTACCCTCGTTTATTTTTTAAACCTATACAAGATAATTTTCTGTTCACCTCCCGTACAATGTCTTTCCTGTTAATAGCCAAATTCTATTGATAATGCACTATGCACAAACCATTACACTCATATATCCGTTCAATTGTTTTCTCTAACCAATTACATTCCACAAGGTAAAAAAGAGCATATAATGCTAAATCATAAATCTGAAGATGTATTACGCCATGTTGTATGAAGGAAAGCAATGATTCATCAGCACTGGTTCATGATATGGAAGGCATTGGAGGAGTGACAAGTAAAGAATGGAATAGGTACAGGACCATGTAGTATTCGTTTGACAAAGGGCTACAACTCAGGCATGGCTACAAAGTGCAAAGCCTTGGCATGATCTTTAGCCAAGAATCTAAAGTTCCGGTCGTCTTACTTGGACGTAATATTAGCTGGTCTGACAGTTGTTTTCAGCACCTCAACAGATGTGGTAAGAAGTGAGAAGAAAAATCTGTTCTGACTACTTTTCTTTCACATTATAACCTGAACCTACGAAAATGTTACCCTGAAGCCTACCTGAACTTGTAACGCCATGAGCTACTGGTGTGATAACGAGAATCTGACAAGGGCCGATCACCATTACCCTTAAATGGAGCCTAATGGCGCTAAGCTGCACATTGAAAAAATTTATGTAATATCGAATCACGATTCTGAAAACTACCAGAGCAACATTACAACTATGATTTCTTTGTGCATGAAAAAGCGTCAGTGTATAGCGTTGGGCACTTCAGTTCAGTCCCAGCCCCCTGTTTGCATGGCTACTTGATTCCAACGTCTTCCTCCTACACTTGACGCTTCACTTAACAAATATTGCGATGTAGGTAAGGCTGAGGAACAACATGCGGTTCATATTCTTCCAGGCGGCAGTTGTTGAAGGTTTCCAGCCGGTGAAGGCAGAACTTGAACTCGCGGACTCGCGTTTTCCATCTACACGCTTAGCACCTGAACTCTGCCTTCCCGACTGGGTTTCATAAGTGGCAGATGTACCTTGATATAGACAAGTGGAGCATGCTTAGTGTTGAAATGAATATCTCATTCCACATTATCCTATTAATTATCATCCTAGATCATTTCAACCAAGGATGAAACCAGGCTATGCACCAACGTCCCGACGTTTGTTCAAAAGCTCGTCGCTTTGCCGCTTATAGCCGTACCCAAAGAGGATGTGTTTAACTTATTCTCAAGTTATATTTGAATAGGTCACACCTGGCCTATGCTGATTAATTACGATGTTCGTATTATACACCGTAACATCTAACAACTCGCACAGACAATATTATATTTTATTGCTAAGAGAACAATTAAACGCCTTAATTTGCATGATACGGAGAGACTGATATAGTTCATTAAGCTGTCATAGACTATAAATCTGCGAATGGAATGGTTTCGTGTCAAATCGGCAATTCCTCCATGAAGGAAGGCGGTGGCCGTGTGAGCAGCGTGCGGCGCGGTGTGCCCGGTGACACAGGTTGGAGTCCCATCGATGAACTCTGACAATTTTCCACCATCGCCAAGTGGCAGAAGATAACCCACATGCTGTCCAGATATTCAATCAGTCCTGACTTCAACGGCTTCGGTCAAGTGGAGCACCGAGGGGCAGCATGGGCCAAGCAAGAGTCATATATCACGGCAGCCACTATAAATAAAATTCACCTGCGCCACTAACGGGCTGGGTTCCTCGAAGAGAACCCTCAATAAAGCCTAACGGTCCAATAGGCAGCACCTAAAAACAAAACAGAAATAATATAGACCTATTCTCTGCACGCCTCCGTGTCGATAAATGGGTACCTGTATTTTATGCACTATCAGTAAACGACAATTCAGAGTACACGTCATGAAGTATTATACAATGAAATCGTCTCTGCTCACCAGGTTGCATTTGTAAGAGATGATCCCGAAGGGTGAAAGCCAAAAGGATGCCCATAAGGCTCGTGCTTGAGCCTCTCGATAGGTTCTGCTATGATGTGCTAGGATGGTTAGGGGGCGTGCGTTAAGGCTTCCTCGAAGTTGTCCCAGGGTTGGCGTCGAGGGATGGCTCGGGCAGCTCGTCCCTGGCGTGTGCTTCTTTTATAATATTGTCATTCCAGATTTGTTAATAGACTTTGTTTAATACTCAGTGATTTGTCAGTTAGTAATCCTAAACACAAGGCCCCAAAATTTCAAATGACTCCATGTATCAGCATAACATTTATATTCATCATATTATATAAGTCCTAAAATTTTATTTTATTTCCTTTGGTTCCTATTCGCTCTTCAATGATATATGTACAATTATAAAAACTGTCTCAACACTTCGTAGCGCGACTGTACAATGACAAGTTTGGTATGAAACAAAAATATGCTCAAAACGGTAATTGACTTGGACCTGCATACATAACAAATGCACAAGTCAATCTCCTGCAAGCGCACGTGATTAATCGTTCTGACGAGTGTGTGAGAAAGCGTGTATCGCAGAGAGAATAAAGACAACATCGCAGCAACAAGACTATTCAGTTGCTATTCGAAGTTATTGATAACTCGCCAACCGCGACAGGAAAACATGATTAGTGGCCGAAGATTAACATGTGTGTTTACGTAACATAGAATGGATATCTTATACAATCTTCCCTCTTGCGAAAGCCGGCAAGTAAAAAGAAAAACCCAAGATACGAGCTATATAAGCCAGCGACAGGCCAGCAGAGGCAGCACAAGCTCCAGCATGAAGGTTCTGGTGGTGTTTGCCCTGGTGGCCCTCAGCGCCGCAGCCGCCTGGCCCGGCTTTATGTCGGATGAGCCTGACGGTGAGTTATACCCTCTCGAACTTGTCTTTTTCATCTTCAGCCGTGTAAATTCAAATAACACAGAACAAATATTATATTGATACACAGCTTTAAAACTCACGTAATAGGATGTTATTTCACAACACATTTAAACTTTCATAGTTAATATTCTTTTTATTCCACGAGATGTAATAAGAATTTTTCTTCAGGTGTACCCTCACATCAGAAGCAGCATGACGTGAACTACGCCTTCTACAAGATCTTCGAGCCGATCCGCGACAGCAACCTGCTTGAGAAGGCCATGACCTTCAACCCAGTGTCGGATACCTCCATGTACAAGGACGGAGGCGTCGCCGTCCAGAAGCTCATGTACGAGTTCACACACAAACGTCTGCTGGAGAAGAAGCACTGGGCTGCCGCCACCAACAAACGCCACCTGGAGGAGGCAATCATGCTGTTCGAGGTGTTCATGCAGTGCAAGGACTGGAACTGTGTCTCCAGCAACGGCGCCTACTTCAGGGAGCGAGTCAACGAGGAGGAATTCCTCTACGCCGCCTACCATGCCATCAAACACTCCCCTCTCACACAGCACGTCGTGCTGCCAGCCGTCTACGAAGTCAAGCCCCACTACTTCGCCAAGGCCGAGGTCATCGAGCAAGCCTACGAGGCACACGAGATGAAGCTGAGGAACATCGTCTTCCAAAACAACTTCACTGGCAACCTCCACGACATGGAACAGAGAGTCGCCTACTACCGTGAGGACCTCGGCATTGGCACTCACCACCTCATGATGCACCTGGAAAACCCATTCTGGTGGAAGGACACCTACGGCTACCACATCGACAGGAAGGGAGAGAACTTCTTCTACGTTTACCACCAGCTTCTCAACCGCTACGACGCCGAGCGCATCTCCAACTACATGCCCCTCCTCGAGGAGCTGCACCTGGACGAGCCCCTGCACGAGGGCTTTGCTCCCCAGACAACCTACAAGTTCGGCGCTCCCTTCCCCATCCGCAACGACGACATCCAGCTGCACGACGTCGACAGGGTCGGCAGAATCCACGAGCTTGTCCACATGGTGGACCGTATCCACGACGCCATTGCCCACGGCTATGTGGAGAGCGACCAGGGAGAAAAGATCAACATCGAAAATGACAACGGCATCGCAATCCTTGGTGACATCATCCAGTCGTCTTACTACAGCCCCAACCGCAAGTACTACGGCAACCTCACCACCATGGCCTACACCATGCTCGACCGTCAGGTTGACCCCAAGGACAAGTACGACCTGCCCCCTGGCGTGGTCGCCCACATGGAGCTGTACCCCCGTGACCCCGCCGCCTGGAGGCTGCACAAGACCATCGACAACATCTTCAGGGAGCACATTGACTCTCTTCCTCCTTACACCAAGGAACAGCTCGAGTTCATCGGAATTGATGTCACAGACGTCCAGATCCAGGGCACCCTCGAAACCTACTTTGAGGAGTACAAGTGGGACTTGGTCAACGCTTTCAATGACAACAACACTCAAACCGAGTTCTTCGACATCTACGCCTCCACACCTCGTCTCAACCACAAGGAATTCTCCTACAAGATCAAGGTGCAGAACAACAACGGCTCTCCCAAGAAGGCTGTCATTCGCATCCTCGCCATGCCCTACCGCGACGGTAATGGTGCTCTCATCCCCTTCGACGAGGGCCGCTGGCTCGCCATCGAGATGGACCTCTTCGTCAAGACTCGTAAGTTTCACCCAATGATACGAAGTATTTGCAAAATTTTCAGTTTGTCTTTACTACTTGGAGAACACTCTCTAGAATTTCACTATCCAACTCTTCATCTTGTCTTGTATCTACCATTGTTATTTTCTCTACCTTCACAGTGACTCCGGGCAGCAACGTCATCGTCCGCAAGAGCTCAGAGGCCTCCATCACCGTGCCTGATCCCCTCACCTACAAGACTCTCGTCGAGAAGACCGAGGCTCGCGAGAACCTCGAGATGTACGAGAGCGCCACCGGCATCCCCGAGAGGCTGCTGCTGCCCAAGGGTAACGAGGAGGGCGTGCAGTTCAGGCTGTGGGTGGCCGTCACTGACGCTGCTGAGGACGTCAACGATGAGAGCATCATCACCATGAAGAAGTACCACCACTATGGCGTGCACGGCGTCCAGCCCGACAAGAGGCCCTTCGGCTACCCGCTGGACCGTCGCATCCCTGACGAGCAGACCTTCTACGAGGTGCCCAACTTCAAGGAGACCATGGTCAAGGTCTACAACCACAACGTCTTCATCGCCCTGCCCCGTCACTAGATCTGTTGGACACTAGTGTATTCTGCCGAGTGTTCCTTGATGACCTAAGATGGCGGATATGGATACTATCCCATTCAGTATTCCATTGCCTTCAGGGCATTCAAATGTTTTCCTAAAAGCATCCTTCTACCTCAATTGAAGTCTTTCTTTTGTTTGAGGTAGAAGAGCATGCAAGTGTCAAATCCACCAAAACTTCAGGTTTTGAAAATAATATATTCCAATAAATTTTGATAATTATTTACTTCTACGTTTCACTAAATCCTGCCTACATAAAAAATATTGTTACAAATGTGTATTTTTGTTGCACACCATTTACTTTCCAGGAGAATGCTCTCTTTACAACAACATGGCTGTAGTGCTTCTGACAGCAAGCTCCAGAGGGTTCTTGCTAAGTAAACTCATCACCCTTATGGAGTCGTTGCTAGTTCTTCTGTTACTCGCGTTTAGTTTTGCCCACCTCCCGTACAATGCCTTTCCTGATAACTGGCAAATTCTAGTCTCAAATCACTGTGCACAAACCCTTACACTCACATATCTGTTCATTCATTTTTTATGTAATAAACAACTTTCCACAATGCAAAATGAGCATATAGTGCTAAATCATAAATAAATCTAAAGATGTAATATGCCAAGTTGTATGAAGGAAAGCAATGTTTCGTCAGCACTGCTACATGATATGGAAGGCATTGGAGGGGTGAGAAGTATAGAATGGAATAGGTACAGGACCATGTAATATTCGTTTGATTGAGAGCTGGAACTCAAGGCAAGGCTACAAAGTGCAAAGCCTTGGAATGATCTTCAGCCCAGTTTCTAAAGTTCCCATCATCTTGGACGTAATATAAGCAGGTCTGACAGCTGTTTTCACCACCTCAACAGATGTGGTAAAAAGTGAGGAGAAAAATCTGTTCTGACTACTTTCTTACATAATATAACCTGAACCTACGAAAATGTTACCCCGAAGCCTACCTGCTCGATATTTGACATTCCAGAACCGATGGGGACGGTCCGTTAAGGAGGTTAACTCGGCCAGGGATGGGGATCTCAAAAGGGCAATTGGGTCAGAGAGAGAGAGAGAGAGAGAGAGAGAGAGAGAGAGAGAGAGAGAGAGAAGAGCAAATTAGTTTTAATATCAGGCCAAGAGAACTCTCTTCGGATGACAGGGGTGTGTATACCCGTACTGGACCCGTCAACAACTGACGCGTCCAGTGCTGCTGAGTCATTCAGCTGAGCCTCCATTGGTCTCCCTCCACTCTTCAGCCCCACACATTCTGTTGGCTGGTGAACAGCTGCCGAGTTAGCTCTAGGCAGGTGTGTCCATTGTGTACTGTACACTTTGTATATACATGCAGAGGAATGGAATAATGTGGTAGTTAGTTTAATGTTTTTTTCATTGGCGTAGTACAAACAGTATATTTTTAGAAAAAAATATAAATACTGTATTCTTTAATACGTAATATTTTTCGTTTAGCCTATTCCTGTTGATGTAGTCTCTGCTTGAATTATTAACTATGCACTCTTTATGGTGATGCCTGTATAGCGTGACACTGATTCGATTTTAAACCACTCTTAACTTTTTTATACATATGGTAGTAGTATTTTTTTTTTAAGATTCTATTATATTTTCAAAATATAATGCTCATTGTGAAACAAAATAGTCATATAACTATATAGAGAATTCAAAATGTGATTATTCTTTTTGCAGATACCCAGCCAAGGTCACCATGTACTTTGTGTGAAAGTATTATACGGTTGCCGACCTAGCTGATGAGACAGCAGAGTGTGCGCTGAGTCGCAAGGGCATAATGAGGAGATCAAGAGGTTCACCTCGGTTTTTTGTACTATTTCATTATATTAACATCAGCAAGCATAGCATCATAATGAATAAAACCAGATGAAGGCCACAACTGACACAGCAAGTCAAAAAGAGTACGTCACCTGATTCTCAACCATCCCCGAAGCAAAGAAAACTTGAAGTTATGGAATGACTTATTTCTCTGGAAGAGTTTTAGTCAGAAAAGTTTGGGATATCGGTGACCACTGTTCTCTGCCCATTCATCAGAGATTGATGACAAAGATTGCCATTGACAACCAGCCATTCACTATAGTTGAAGATCAAGGTTTCATTGAGCTTCTTGCCCATCTTGAAACGAGGTATGTGATTCCCAGTCGAAGGTACTTTGCAGTGGTACGTAAATGCTTCCTGATGCACATGCTGAACTAGACCCAGAAAATGCTCCTCAGCTATCATTCACATCTGATAATAGGACTCTCCTCACTCTGTGGAGTCTTTTATACACTAACATGTCACTGGATCACCACTGAATACAAAGCAAAAAATGCTGTTCTATCTGCTCAGCACTTTCCTGGCTCTCACACTGGAGAAAATATTGAACGTATGATTCATGCAATAATGACTCAGTGGGGAGTTTATGATGAGAGGCAACATATCTTAGTTCGTGATGGAGCTACCAATATGGCATTAGGCACAAGTCTGGCAGCAATAGAAAGTGTATTTTTTTCATATTCTTAATCTTGTTGTGAAAGATGCAATTTTCAGACAGAAAATAGTCAGTGAGATCCATGCAAAGGTGGGCAGCATCAGCACCCACTTCAACCACTCAGGTGTAGCCCACAGTGAGCATAAAAAATCTAATCTGCAAAGGCATTCAAAACACCACTTTTCCCTGTGCAGGATGTGAACACAAGCTGGAACAACACATACCTTATGCTTCAACGAGCATTCACATTGAAGAGGGAAATTTTGCTGCACACTGCTGAACATGACCTTCCAATTAAACGTTAATGAGTTGATACTGTGGAGAAGCTCATTCGCGTACTTCAACCCTTCTGTAAATTACGAATCATGTTAGCTCTGAGCATTCAACCCTTGGTGACGTAATTCCCCATGTAATTGCCCTCAAAAGATCCTTATTGAAATCTGCAAGCAATGCAGGGATATCATAACTACTAAAAGAAAACTACTTAGTGCTCTATCTAGAGAACCGTCTGCTATGTATTTCAGATGGGCTAAACATTCCGAATGAAAGAAACTATACACTGCTTACTTTCCTGGATTCCAGATGGAAGCAGAAGTTCATGAAAGATAAGTAGTGGCACGTGAAATCAAGGCTGTTAAATGAAATTCGAAGCGGCCTGGAGATATATAATAACAGAGATAGTGAGAGCAATGAAAAGTCCAACATATGCGTCAATATACCTGATAACACCGAGGACACTGATGGTCACAAAAGCAGTGCCGAATCACTACCAACCCCAAAGTGCACCTTACAAACGGAATTTCATCGTGACTTCCTGAGATGCTACAGTGAAGTGAACATTACCTTTTTCATATTATCCAAAGTTGCCAGAAAGTATATCGTCACCCTCATAAAATAAATGCCTATGTTATTTTTCAGCGATTTCCAGGTTTTTGTTTACATAAATTTTTCAACATGACGCCAATTTTTGTAGAGTTGCCTTCGTCATTCAGGGTTTGAGTGTTCTAGAATTGGTCTTTTCATTTCTGCCTAAACCTTAAGCCAAATGAGATGATGACTGTTCTTTTCTGATTTCCTGTAAAGTAGAAAATATTGACTTAGGCGGTTTGTTTACGAAGGTGACGATATGTCCTGTCCCGCTTCTTCAGTTTATTCTGAAAGGCTGTTTTTTGGAAGCTGGCAATAAATACGAGGAGAAACGTTATCGCCTACTGCCTCGACCAAGAGAACAACTCCTGTCTCTCCATGATAATCGTCCTCGCTTCCAACACAGATCCTAGCAAATAAATGCACACAGTTAAGTAAAGTCACCGACTAACCTTTCAGTTTCAGCATATTAATGAAGAGAAGGAACATTTTTCTGCATCTATATTACCAATAATTGATAAACTGAAAAATAAATCGTAATTCACATCAATTATAATTTTGGTTACTATTTGTCCTGCATGTTTTCCAATAAATGTTCATGAAATATAATTACAGTATATTGTCAATCATTACGTATTTTCTTATAGAATAATATCAATGAGGAGTCAAGAAATATCAAGATAAGCAGGGAATGCAAGAAGTTAGAGTTGAGAAATACAAGCAGTATGATAACTGCTCTGATGTAAAATAAAAGTTCCGGTACCGGTCGGTTATTTCATGATAGAACCGGAACTCCATATAAGTTGAGGTTCCGGCCGAAAGGAACCGGTCGGCATCAAGTTCCGGTGCACTTTTTTTCAGAACAATAATAAATGCACACGTTAATTTGCTACAAGCCCATGTGATTAATCGTTCTGACTATTGTCTGAGAAAGCGTGGATCGCTGAAAGAATAGAGACAACATCGCAGCAACAAAACCATTCTGTTGCCACTCGCAACTCGAAAATATGATTGGTGGGCGACGATTATCATGAGTGTTTGCGTAACATAGAATGGATATCTTATACAATCTCCCTCTTCCGAAGGCCGGCAAGAAAAAAGAGGCACCCAAGATACAAGCTATATAAGCCAGCGACAGGCCAGCAGAGGCAGCACTAGCTCCAGCATGAAGGTTCTGGTGGTGTTTGCCCTGGTGGCCCTCAGCGCCGCAGTCGCCTTGCCCGGCTTTATGTCGGATGAGCCTGACGGTGAGATAACTTGACTTTTTCATCACCAATCATGTCCATCCATGTCACACAGAATACAAATTATAAGCATACACATTAATGAAAGCATACACCTTATAAAATGTTACTTGGAATAAAAAAAAAATTAAAAAAAACGAGGTATTTCAAATACTACAAGTTATAAGAGAAAAATATAATTTTTTCAGGTATACCAACATATCAAAAGCAACATGACGTGAACTACGCCTTCTACAAGATCTTCGAGCCTCTCCGTGATAACAACCTGCTTGAGAAGGCCATGACCTTCAACCCAGTGTCGGATACCTCCATGTACAAGGACGGAGGCATTGCCGTCCGGAAGCTCATGGACGAGTTCACACACAAACGTCTGCTGGAGAAGAAGCACTGGGCTGCCGCCACCAACAAACGCCACCTGGAGGAGGCAATCATGCTGTTCGAGGTGTTCATGCAGTGCAAGGACTGGAACTGTGTCTCCAGCAACGGCGCCTACTTCAGGGAGCGAGTCAACGAGGAGGAATTCCTCTACGCCGCCTACCATGCCATCAAACACTCCCCTCTCACACAGCACGTCGTGCTGCCAGCCGTCTACGAAGTCAAGCCCCACTACTTCGCCAAGGCCGAGGTCATCGAGCAAGCCTACGAGGCACACGAGATGAAGCTGAGGAACATCGTCTTCCAAAACAACTTCACTGGCAACCTCCACGACATGGAACAGAGAGTCGCCTACTACCGTGAGGACCTCGGCATTGGTACTCACCACCTCATGATGCACCTGGAAAACCCATTCTGGTGGAAGGACACCTACGGCTACCACATCGACAGGAAGGGAGAGAACTTCTTCTACGTTTACCACCAGCTCCTCAACCGCTACGACGCCGAGCGCATCTCCAACTACATGCCCCTCCTCGAGGAGCTGCACCTGGACGAGCCCCTGCACGAGGGCTTTGCTCCCCAGACCACCTACAAGTTCGGCGCTCCCTTCCCCATCCGCAACGACGACATCAAGCTGCACGACGTCGACAGGGTCGGCAGAATCCACGAGCTTGTCCACATGGTGGACCGCATCCACGACGCCATTGCCCACGGCTATGTGGAGGACGAGCAGGGAAACAAGATCAACATCGAAAATGACAACGGCATCGAAATCCTGGGTGACATCATCCAGTCGTCTTACTACAGCCCCAACCGCAAGTACTACGGCAACCTCACCACCCTGGCCTACACCATGCTCGACCGTCAGGTTGACCCCAAGGACAAGTACGACCTGCCCCCTGGCGTGGTCGGCCACATGGAGCTGTACCCCCGTGACCCCGCCGCCTGGAGGCTGCACAAGACCATCGACAACATCTTCAGGGAGCACATTGACTCTCTTCCTCCTTACACCAAGGAACAGCTCGAGTTCACCGGAATTGATGTCACCGACGTCCAGATCCAGGGCACCCTCGAAACCTACTTTGAGGAATACAAGTGGGACTTGGTCAACGCTTTCAATGACAACAACACTCAAACCGAGTTCTTCGACATCTACGCCTCAACACCTCGTCTTAACCACAAGGAGTTCTCCTACCAAATCAAGGTACAGAACAACAACGGCGCTCCCAAGAAGGCTGTCATTCGCATCCTCGCCATGCCCTACCGCGACGGCAACGGTGCTCTCATCCCCTTCGACGAGGGCCGCTGGCTCGCCATCGAGATGGACCTCTTCGTCAAGACTCGTAAGTTTTACCGAGTGATATTATATCATTTGCAAAATTTTAATTTTGTCTTTACTACTTGAAGAACACTTTAAAATGTTAGTATACAACTCTTCAACTCGTCTTGTATCTACCATTGTTATTTTCTCTACCTTCACAGTGACTCCGGGCAGCAACGACATCGTCCGCAAGAGCTCAGAGGCCTCCATCACCGTGCCTGATCCCCTCACCTACAAGACTCTCGTCGAGAAGACCGAGGCTCGCGAGAACCTCGAGATGTACGAGAGCGCCACCGGCATCCCCGAGAGGCTGCTGCTGCCCAAGGGTAACGAGGAGGGCGTGCAGTTCAGGCTGTGGGTGGCCGTCACTGACGCTGCTGAGGACGTCAACGATGAGAGCATCATCACCATGAAGAAGTACCACCACTATGGCGTGCACGGCGTCCAGCCCGACAAGAGGCCCTTCGGCTACCCGCTGGACCGTCGCATCCCTGACAAGCAGACCTTCTACGAGGTGCCCAACTTCAAGGAGACCATGGTCAAGGTCTACAACCACAACGTCTTCATCGCCCTGCCCCGCCACTAAATCTATTGGACACGAGTGTATTCTGCTGAGTGTTCCTTGATGATCTAAGATGGCGGATATGAATACCATCCCATTCAGTATTCCATTGTCATTAAGTCATTCATTTGCGTTTATAAAGTTATTTTTCTGCCTTCTCTCAAGTCTACCTTTGTTAGAGTTACAAATGAATCCAAGTGTCAAATGCATCCATCCTGCAGGTTTAAAGATAAAAAAAAATCTTTATAATAAATTTTGACATTTACACTTATATTTCATTAAAACCCACCTGCAGAAAAATATTGCCTACGTGTATCTCTCTGTGTAGGAAAATGCCCTCTCGAGACATCATGAACTTATATCACGGTACCGGTGACTGATCAACAGAAACACAAATCTATATTGCACTAAGGCAATTGCTGCTCCATTACATGTTTTAGTAAGTGAACATGTATAACGGTAGTGACTGAAGATATTTTTTTTTACTTTTATGTGATGATTTTTTTTCTTGTTCGTATAAAAATGCAAACTGTAGATCTGTCCACTTGACTTTTTACTCTCAGCTGACAAAGAAGTGAAGGGCTGATAAAAGCTAGATTACAATACACACTCTCTCTCTCTCTCTCTCTCTCTCTCTCTCTCTCTCTCTCTCTCTCTCTCTCTCTCTCTCTCTCTCTCTCTCTCTCTCTCTCTCTCTCTCTCTCTCTCTCTCTCTCTCTCTCTGTAGAACTTAAACCGGTCTTTCCTCAGTATAAATAAACGAGAAGATATGAAGTGATAGCGGACCTCTAATTAACACTGATAATTCAATGACTGAAAATCCACACCTTGCGAATGTATACTGTTACTATCGTCAACGCCATCAGTGACAATTGTTTTACAGAGAACGTGTTTATTCCCATCCCAGCTTTGAAATAACATCAGAATTTGTTATGAATGCACTCCGATTAAATAAAACAAATAAAGGTCCAGTACCACATGTGTAGTCTAATCTGCTGTGAAAAAAGCGAGAGTAGAAGTAGTAGTTGTTTATTGACCACAGATTTACAATAGTTTTTTTCGCACACACTGACCTGAACATGAATAAGCTGAATTCCGAGTTATACATGATCAAAATACTGTAGTCCACAATAATTATAGGTAATACATCACATAGAACATTCAATAAAATAAACACTCTAAAGATACAGGTCTCAAGAAAACATCCTCACATTCCTATTTGGCCCTGTTGTTGATTTTTGCGGAATGGCACAGTCGCTACTAATTCGAAGCTGGTCAACTTTACACTAGTTTTTTTTTTAAGAAAGGTGAAATCTGGGCACTTCCAGTTATTATAATGTTAGTATTAGGTAAGCAAATCGAGAGCAACCACAAAAATACGGGATACAAAGATATGGGACTCACGACGCAGATCCCGAAACAAGAGATCCTGCTTGTCAAACCTATTGGCCTTCTATGTTGGTCTTTTTACAGTTTACGATGTGATCAAATTATTGAACCTAGAATAATGTAAATGTTCAAAAGGTGTTTTATATAGTTATACACCAAAGTCATTTTGCATGATTAAACATCGAAACGTTGCCATTAATGGAGCTGACTCACGCATGGGCACCTGTCACGAGTGGTGTCCCTCAAGGCTCTGTTCTTGGACCAGTCGTGTTCACAATATACATGAATGCCATCGTTATTGTACTCAATAATTGATAACACCATCATCTAACGCCGTTACTAGTCCACTGCAGGACAAACACCTTCCCAACGTTCTCTATCGCTTTGATGTTAGTGTACTCAATCCGACACCGGCAAATGTTTAATTTAACCTCTCCATCTGGTTCTCTGCTTGCTCTGACCGATTGAATTCTTGGGTTGCGCTCTGTTGCTTTGGGTGGCCATCTGTTATCAGTTCTGCGCATGATTTGATCTTTTAAGGTCTTTATCTTATTCCTTTTATTCTTAATACTCTCTAAAATATCTTCAACCTATATTCATTCTCTATCGATGATGTTTGCTTCCTCTCTCTCCATGCCTTATCAAGCATTTTCCTCTCCACTCCTCTGTCTGCAGATCTTAGGTTTCTCTCCAAATATTTCGTGAGGCGTCAAGTTTCTAAACCATATGTTAGGCCAAGCTGGGTACATTGATCGGTGGCACGAAGATTGTTAACTCAACTAAGCCCTCTCAAACTATAGCAGGCAAAGCCTTCAAAGAAGATCTGTGTATTAAGTCAGCATGACGGCCGCACGTCAGCCCATAGCAGTGCTGTGGAGTGACGGATTGCTCCAGCGGCAGCCTGCGTGGTGGTACCGAGTGCAGCAGCCGCAGACACCGCGCCAGGCTGCTGCGCACGGCACCAGTAATGACGCGCTCGCTTGCGCCCGTGTGCAGCGACAGGTTGCTATGTTTTTGTTTTGCTTTGTTTTTGTTTTTTTCATGGTATTGCTGTTTCTCTCGCTGTTTTCATATTTAGTACTAATATTTTCTGAAAACCACACGTATCCCATGATAGTCTCTCTAGCTTCCTTAAAAGCATATGGATACCCTTCGTTCATGACTAACACACTGACCCAGAAAAGACGTGTAGCATATCGCTGTTTTTTTTTTTTTTTTTTTTAATGAATAGCGAAATAATATTTTTCAAATTATTGCAAGTCATTCATACTCCATCGCGCCTGTCCCGGCCTTCATAGTCGTCCCAGGCAGGTCAGCTCATTACACCGTGATTCCATGGGTCGTATTATGAGACATCTCGCCGCCCAAGAACACATATTTGACAAGGCTTTCGTAGGAGTTGTGGGCATTTCAGGGGTAGTTTTATGACCCTGGTGGTAGTTTGACCCTTCTTCTGTACCGTGAACCTAAAGAAACACTCATTAGAACCCGATTGATCCCCTCTTTGACCTTTAGAAATAGCTGATGTGATATGGCAAAGTGTCTTGTAATACCAGCCCATGCCTCGCCTCGGCCAGGAAGGCGGAAACTCGTTATATATGTACTGACAAAATGTGAAGAATAGTAACTTTATGAAAGGAAACAAAACAGAAGGCAAGCGCGGCGCAGAGAGCGTGCCGTGTGCAGGGTACCGTGTGCAGCGTGCCGTGTGAGCGAAGCGGCCCTTGCCGGTTACCGCGTCGCGCCGCCTCCCAGACCGCGTACAGCGTCCAAAGTGCACTGCAAAAATGTTTGCATCGTAACGTTCCAGCCACGCCCAACGAGTGATCTAGGGCAATGAACGGCTCAGTAGCAACAGGAAAAGTTTTTTAAAAAAGTCGACAGTGGAAAAAAAAATGTGATTAGTGGGAAGGTGTTCGTTCATCTCGCCACGTCATTAACATTTGCATGATCGGCCTGACGTGACCATCTCCCTAAGTGTTTGTCCTTCTGCAGGTGTGCTGAGGCAGATAATAGTGGCTAACTAAGCTCTGTGGCGAAGGTGATGATACAGCAATAGGAAATAACTTTGTGAGAGACAGAAACCACTCACCACCGACATATGAAGCTGTGACATTACCTTCTAGTAAATTAGTTTTATCCGAGCGCCAGTAATCAAATAATGCTAAGACAGTGCACTAAGTAAGTAGACCTATACCTCTGTACGCCCACCTCAACACAATTCTCGAACTGTACATCGCTGAGTGTCGGGAATCGAATCTCGGCCTTCAGAATACAAGTCAGAACAACATACCAACTGAGCCACTGATGAGTTTCCCTGATCAACTCAACTCTCTTTGCTTCGCCGGAAAAGCGCTTACGGTCAGTTTGATGAACATGTGCTCATCAAGTTCGTTATCTGGTCAGCTGTAACTGGTGTTGAAACAGATTGAATCGTTCTGCTTCTTTCAATAACAAGCTAACTATCGCATAATTCATGAAGCCATAGGGAGAAGAAAATAAACACGTAGGATATCAATTAACACCGTGACTGTACTGTGAAGTGTGACTTTATTGTTAACTTTTATATTGTTAATAAATGGTCGACACAATATATGTTTCTCTATTTGAGCTTCAGTTGTGAACATATCCTACATTAATTATTCAGAGTACATGAGGATGACAATCGTTTTTACATTACATGGTAAGTGAAAATTTGAAACTTCTATTCATGGTATTCACGAGGCTTCGCAGAATATCCTTGGGAAAGATGAATCTTCTAACCTCTGTGTGTGTATGTGTGCGTGTGTGTGTGACAGGCAGACAATAAAAAGGCAGATACAGATACAAACAGACGGGCAGACATAAACAAGAACAAGGCCAGACGTAATGGCAGACAGACACACAGGTTCAGACTGAGACGCTGAGTCAGTACGTATTTCACAAGCTCGACAATGAACAAAGCAAATGTCGCTTCACAATCAAATGCAAAACGGAACTAACTATTAGATTACGAAGGTAAGACACGTTTAAAATACCAAGTGATTTATAATTAAGAATCTCGTTTGCTACCCCATTATGTGTATTTACTCTTGATGGAAGACTGGATATCAAAAACCATGTTATAATGGAGTCCAACTTGATGGTCTGAAAACTACTTCCCACTGCACCGCTGCCAAAATTTGTGGTCTCGACTTTCTGCACAAGACTCCACTATATTATTCCAGTGGATCACCTTCCATAGAATTTCTCAGTAATCATGGCAGTCTCTCGTATTTTTCTGTAATGTTGCTTCCCTGTGTCATCGTTTGTCGCTATTTCCATGCTAGTTACTCCTCTGAATGCATTAACTGCGTGGCTTCACCCCCCTCAGCCTCGTTGCACAAGACTTTCTCCTCAGGTTCATTGCAATGCTGTCCATCTTACTTTGGCAAGAGTTCTCCAGCATCTTTACTCTTTCATCCCTGTCACTAGGAATGTCGGGAAATGTTTTACAACCATACAAAACAAGACTTTCTCCTCAGGCTCATTGCAATGCTGTCCATCTTACTTTGGCAAGAGTTCTCCAGCATCTTTACTCTTTCATCCCTGTCACTAGCAATGTCAGGAAATGTTTTACAACCATACAAAACAAGACTTTCTCCTCAGGCTCATTGCAATGCTGTCCATCTTACTTTGGCAAGAGTTCTCCAGCATCTTCACTCTTTCATCCCTTTCACTAGCAATGTCAGGAAATGTTTTACAACCATACAATACAAGACTTTCTCCTCAGGCTCATTGCAATGCTGTCCATCTTACTTTGGCAAGAGTTCTCCAGCATCTTCACTCTTTCATCCCTATCACTAGCAATGTCAGGAAATGTTTTACAACCATACTGTCCCCTCCAATGACTTTCAGTGGTAACATCAGAGCACCTCTTGGTCTAATTTCTATATATAAGAGTAGTACTTTATGGACATCTTTTTTATAGGCCCTAAACCTTCCGTGTCCGTTAAAAGAAGTGAGTGGCGCAGGAGGAGGAGGAGAGGACCCAGGCAACGTGAGCTGATGGAAGATCCAGAAGTACCCTCCCGATAATACAGTGGAAAAGGAAAAGGGGTGCGTTAAGGAGAAAGAGACCACATATGATAACAGACTAGAAGTAAGGGAGAGAAGTTAGCCGGGGACTTGAGCAAGGCCAAGGACGAGGAGAAAAACTCGACGCGACGGTTCCGATAAGCTGCTGGCGAGGTGAGAATGGTCCAACGATCCGCGCAGAGGATTGCGGGCGTTGCTACACACTTCACGGAGATAACGATCAAGGTCAGGCGGTGATAAGGTGAAGGATGATTCTTATTTTATCGAATGAGGAATGGGTGGAGGAGGTGAGGGGGGAAGGAAAGAGACAAGGGAAGTAACCTCTGGATTATGGGGTGATGGTGTCATGTTCTGAACCGACACTTGAACGTTTGTGGAAAAATTTGTAGAAAAGGAAGAGAGTAGGACAACCGAACTTATTCTAAGAGGCCACAAGACGTAATTAAAAAGCTGCATATATAGACGGACTTTTTCTTTCTTGGGGGCCTTATCTTCTCAATTATTCTTACTTTTGAGCTGCTTCCTTCACTGTAAAAAAAAAATACAATCAGTAATGTAAGTATATTTGGAGATATCACTCAAAGATGGACAGAGCTTTCTATACTACACCAATCCTGCTAGAAGTAGTAGCGGTAATGGTAGCAGTAGTAGTAGTAGTAGTAATAATAATAGATCTAGTAGTAGTAATGATAATAATAGTAGTAGTAGAAGCAGTAGGTGACGTAGTAATAATAATAGTAGTAGTAGTAGTAGTAGTAGTAGTAGTAGTTGTTGTTGTTGTTGTTGTTGTAGTAGTAGTAGTAGTAGTAGTAGTAGTAGTAGTAGTAGTAGTTCTAACCATTGCAATAGCAGAGAACCCGCAACAGATTGAGCAGAGAAGTAGAAACAGCAAGCGTAACCTTCGTATCAGATCGCACCATTTTATTTATAGACTAAACTTAGGTCAGCTCAAGCATCGTGCGATGTATTCTAGCTGACGTCGTTCTCTTCGTCAGTTTACCGTGATCAGCATAGCCAGCACCTGTTTATGATATGGTGTGTCAACCCGTCACAACACTGAGCTTAGCATCGGTCGCAGTCATTGAACTCAGAACAGGTCCACCCTCTCGAGTTAAACAGCGTTATTCTAACTTTAATAATCCTGCTTTATATGTATTACCCTCACGACCGATTTTGACAGTGCCTTTCGCTGTCTGGCATTCACTTACCTATGTAGAAGTGGAGACTTAACCCGTCCGCTGCGATTGGCACGGATTTCGCCTTCATTGGTAACCTGGTAACATATATTCCCAGGTCTTTCTCAGCCTCTGTGGTGGATAGTGGAGTGTTTCCCATGTGGTATTGGTGTGCTGGATATCCCCTCCCAAGGTGCAGGACTTTACATTTTTCTTCATTGAATTGTAGCAGACACTTTTTGTTCCATTCCTGTAGCTTGGTGAGGTCTTCTTGTAGGAAATCCGCATTCAAGGGGTTAATGGAGTAGGCATTTATGACATGTAAACCTCTTGATAGTGCTGTATGCCTCTCTCCTCTGGTATTCAGTTATTACCTATATAGAAGTAATGATCTAACCCCTTGACTGCGGATTTCCTACAAGAAGACATCACCAAGCTACAGGAAGGGAGCAAAAAGTGTCTGCTACAATTCAATGAAGAAAAATGTAAAGTCCTGCACCTTGGGAGGGGATATCCAGCACACCAATACCACATGGGAAACACTTCACTATCCACCACAGAGGCAGAGAAAGACCTGGGATTATAAGTTTACCAGGCTACCAGTGAAAGCCAAATCCGTGCCAATCGCAGCGGACGGGCTAAAAGAGATGCCATTTATAATCCAGTTATTTTTCATGCATCTTTTCGATCAATTTGTAAGCATAATGACAGTGCTCTCGCCATCTGGTATTCGTTTATTTATCTATGTAGAAGTGACGGCCGAAAAGTGTAGATATTTATAATCCAGTCTATTTTCTTTCTTTGCATTGTCTTCACGCTCAATTTGTAACGCGCATGACAGTTGATTTCTCTCCTTTTTTTTTTTACATCAAAGGAGACAGCTCAAGGGCACAAAAACAGTAAACAATGAAAAAAAAAAAAACTCCCGCTACTCCCTGCTCACAAAAATAATCCAGAGGTGGCCGAAAGAGAGGTCAATTTCGGGTCACACTATTCAGGAGCAGTAAGTAGCCGGCTTTTTTTTTTCATTATTGTTTTTTTTACGCCCTTGCACTGTCTCCTCTGCTGTAAAAAAAAATATATAAATAAAAACTAAGAACGTAAACATCGTCGTCTGGTGTATGGTTATATCAATGTGTGTAGAAGCGACGACTTAAAGAGTATAGCCATCTTCAATCCAGTTTTTCTTCCATGCATTACTTTCATGACCTCATTGCAAACCTTTTGATAGTGCTAAGACCTGTAAACCTCACGCTGCCTGGTATATGGTTATCTGTTTATGTTACTTTGTTTGTTTTGATCGTTACCAATGGCCTATGGGGTAGTGGCGGCTGCAGAGGAAGCGAGAGGTTGAGAGTGTGGGGCAAGGTGCGGGGTTAGGCTAACCCCGCAGCCGCCATTACCCAATAGGCTAGTTTTAAGTGGAAATACAATAGCGGCGATCGGCGGCATTGGTAACGATCAAAACAAACAAAATGACTGTGAAAGCCGCCCTAAGTCTTGACCTATAGAGTAGGTATTTATAATCCAGTTCTTTTCATGCACTTACGATCAACTTGTAACCCTCATGACTGTGCTAAGAGATGTATGCCTCTCCCCGTCTGGTACTGAGTTATTTACCTGTGTAGAAATGACGACCTAAAAGTGTAGTCATTTATAATCCAGGTCTTTTTAATTCATGACCCTCACGACAAGTTTTTAACCTCCACCGGTGCCAGGTCATCGTACTCAGAACATAGTATTTACCGGTTTCCGACACCTAACTATTGCCAAGATCATCAGGATCAAACTCTTTCAACGATAACTATAAATGAGTTTCGTTACTGGAGCCCTGAAGACAGTTTAGGGGTAGGAAGTCGGGAAATATAATCGGCTGAGTACGACAATCTGGCAACGTTGCTCATGACCGTACTAAGAGCTGTATAACTTCGATAATCCACTATTCATTTATTTATCTACGTAGAAGTGACGACCTAAAGGTGTAACCATTTATGATCCACTTATTTTTCATACATTACCCTCACGACACATTTGTAATTCTCTTCATAATGCTCAGACCTGTATACCTCACGCCGTTTAGTATATGGTTATCTGTCTCTGTAAAAGTGTTGACCGAGAGTTGGCATTTATAATCCAGTTCATTTTCATGTCTTACCCTCACGACAAATCTGTATTCCTAACGATAGGGCTAAGAGCTGTATAACTTCTGTCGTCTAGCATTCGTTTATCTATCCATTCAGGAGTCGACCTCAAGAGTAGAAATTTAGGTCTATAATCCAGTTTCTTATGCATTTTCTTCACGGCCAATTTGTAACCCTCATGACAAGACTAAGAACTGCTTAACTTCAGTCGTTTTGTATTCGTTTACCTATATGAAGATGTCGACCTTAAGAGTAGATATTTAGATCCATAATTCAGTCCTACAATTCAGTTTTTTTGCATTACCCTCACGACAAACTTGTATTCCTCATGACAGGGCTAAAAACTGTATAACATCGGTAGTCTTGTATTCGTTTATCTATTTGAAGATGTCGACCTCAAGAGTAGATTTTTAGGTCTATAATCCAGTTTTTTATGCATTTTCTTCACGGTGAATTTGTAACCCTCATGACAGGGCAAATAATATAATGATAGTAATATAATAATAGTAATATAATAATAATAGTAGTTAGAGTAAGATTATCATCATCATCATCATCAGTAGTAGTAGTAGTAGTAGTAGTAGTAGTAGTGGTAAGATCTTTTATTAAGTATGTAAAACGCAATTCTGAAAGATGGACTCCATACAGGATCAGTAGTAGTAGTAGCAGTAGTAGTAGTAGTAGTGGTAAGATTTTTTATTAAGTATGTAAAACGCAATTCTGAAAGATGGACTCCATACAGGATCAGGCAACACTGCCGTGAGTCCTCCTTCCCATACTTTGAATACAAACACAGTACGCTGTTTACAAAAATGCCAAAAAATATAGTTGCTGTCAAGAAGTAAAGAGTAATCCTACGAAGTATATGACTGATCTTGATATGTAGACAGATTATTAATATCCGCTACCAATCTGTGTGTGTGTGTGTGTGTGTGTGTGTGTGTGTGTGTGTGTGTTGGGGGCAGCCTGGTGACTGCCTATAGTAGTTACCAGTGGCAACAGTCGGTTCACGTGTCTTTGTAGTGAAGCCGAGGGAGGGAATGTCAGTGTTGGCGTGAAGGGAGGAAGAGGGGTGTGAAGGTCACGCCAAAGTCAAGAGGGCTCAGGAGGACTCAGGAGGCGGATACTGTATCAGGCTGTGTTGAGTGGCTACACCATGACACACGGCCGGCCGGCCCACCTTAGCCATCCACGGGCCACTTAGCGAGGAAGAGCGCCGGGTGGGTGTAGGGTACGGAGCCCCAATCTGGTACCAGTAGCGGCCTTCTTTCCTCATTGGTGGCGCGGTACTCAGCAGCCTATAGACCGTAAGGAGATGTGGGTGAGGCTCTTCGCTATTGGAGGAGATGTTGAGGGGCGGCATCGGTGCAGGAGAGGTCGACAGTTGGCTCTCAAGAAGTTATCAAGAAACTGCTCAAGATCCCTGTGTGGTGAAGTGCCCTCCCACTCATTCCGTGTGGCAACTCAAGTTTGTTGTTGCTTAGATGGAGTCACACAAGACCAGGTGACCCAATGACGCACGGGACGATAGGGGAAGAGCATGAAAGCACCCGCACGGATTATCATATCAATGAATAAAAAACATTACACTAAAAAATCCAAAGCAACCGGCCACCCAGTGAATCTGAGTGATATATTACATTATCACTTTTTTGTATAGCAAATAGAAAAGCAACACCAAAGGCTAACTCATTTTTTATACTTTCGCAAGGACTAGAATATATCTTAACTCGTCTGCTGCGATTGGCACGGATTTGGTTTTCACTGGAAGCCTGGTAACATATACTTCCAGGTCTTTCTCTGTCTCTGTGGTGGATAGTGGAGTGTTTCCCATGTGGTATTGGTATGCTGGATATCCCCTCCCAAGGTGCAAGCCTTTACGTTTTTCTTCATTGAATTGTAGCAGTCACTTTTTGTTCCATTCCTGTAGTTTGATGATGTCTTCTTGTAGGAAATCCGCATTCAAGGGGTTAATAGCATACCAGTGTCCATTCTGTACTGTCCTAGCTACTGCCCTTGTCACGTCTACTTCCAGCTTCGGATGAGGGAGTCAACACCTTTGTTTTTATATCAAAATCATCTCGTCATTTTTACCACTGGGTTTCATTATTAGCAACATTCCAGCGCCTCTGCTCCCTTTAGCAAAGAGGAGAATCCCGCTACTTTAGAAACTGAAAAATATAAATACCTTCCCTAGACTCGCATCATTGCAAACTAAGGGTCGTATATAAGACATTTCGTTGGCCAAGAACACCTGTTTGACAAGGCTTTCCTAGGAGGTGTGAGCATTTCCAGGAGTAGTTTTATGACCCTGGTGGTGGTTTGACCCTTCTTCTGTACCGTGAACCTAGAAACACATATTTAGCAAGGCTTTCGTAGTAGCTGTGAGCATTTCCAGGAGTAGTTTTATGACCCTGGTGGTAGTTTGACCCTTCTTCTGTACCATGAACCTGAAGAAACACTCATTAGAACCCGATTGACCCCTTCTTTGACCTTTAGAAATAGCTGATGTGAGAAGCGAAAGTGACTTGTCATACCAACCTAAGTGTCAAGACAGCTGCCGTGCATAAAGTGGTCAATCTTTAAATTTCTAAATAATAAAACATCCCACACAGTATGCACTAATAAACTACAGCTGCACGGTACCTCCTCGCCACCAGACGCTGCGCAGTGCTGGGCAGGATGTCACTTGGAACACGTTTGCAATCCTGCTCATGTGCTGCTGATATATATATATAATTAGTTATGCAGCGAGCAAACCGTTCTGTCTTAAATGCTTTACTTTAGGAGCAGCGAGTAGCGGGCTTTTTTTTTTATTATTGTTTTCTTTTATTGTTGCCCTTGAGCTGCCTCCTTTGTTGTAAAAAAAAAAAAAATGGAATATTCGCTTGTCTCATTATTGCCGATCACCTGAAAATGGTAAATGGTTAAGATCATTAAGGAAAACTATTATACATCATTGACTTACTGTTCCTGATCTTCGAAGGGTCGTCCTGATCACTGTTAGTATTTCATTCATATCGTTTTCTCCGGCAAAACACTTCCGCTACGACCACTAAAGCTGCCAAGGTAAATAAAAGCGTTGTTAAAACACTCTTTATAAATGACAGTGGACTCAAACTCCTTCGATAAAAACAAACACCAACGTCCAATATGCGTCCCTGCTGTTTGACAGACTTTTATGTTATATATATTTCACATTGGCAAATTTTACTTTATTTTTTGTATGAATTTCAATATCAAACGGTTTTAAACTTGCAGGCTTTATCCGTTATTTTGTTTGCATGAGTTGCCACAAAAAGTGTATCCACAATATATTTACACAAATGATTCATGCAAGAAAAATGCGATATAAAAATGTTCTGTATTATTACCGAAATCAGAAAGTTATGCAACTGAGCTTCTGACAGGACTCGTATGATGATTAAAAAACACTATTATACAATTGGGCTTTTAACAACACTCATCTATTAATTAAAAACATACACAGATATACAATGGAACTTATAACAACACTCATCTATTGCTAAAAAACACACACAGTTATACAATGGAACTTATACAAGTCACTCATACAAGTTAGAAAATAATCCACTGAATTCCACATCCCTTCATCAATGGAAACAAAACCTAATTAAGTTTCTTTCATCGTCGCTGCGTCCTCTCCTTTCTCTGACCCAATTACCACAGAAATGACTCTGGCTCCCCGTCCTATTCCTTCTCCTCCTGTCCCTCATGACTGCAGCATGATAACCACATAAGACATGAGGAAGGAGAAGAATGTCAGCAGAGTTCCTTTCTTGACCACGAAGAACCCCCAGGCGCTGATGCCCCGGCCTGACCCTGACTTTAACTGGCCGAGCAGCGCCGCCACCTCGGGCACGTGGAGGCCGCCTGTCACCAGCCGAGTGTGTCTCCGGCTCACCTGACGGGAAGGAACACATCGGACTCATCAATATTCCCTTCCACGACAGATGAACACGAAGTAGTAGTAATGGTAGTAGTAGTAGTAGTAGTAGTAGTAGTAGTAGTAGTAGTAGTAGTAGTTTTGCACTAAGGAAGGCAGCTCAAGGGCAAAAAACAAAAATATCAACAAAAAACAACAACTTAACCGCTTCTACGGCAAAAAAGAAAAAGGCTAAATGAGAGGTCAGTTCCGGGTGGAGAGGTAGTAGTAGTAGTAGTAGTAGTAGTAGTAGTAGTAGTAGTAGTAGTAGTATCGTTATCATTATCATTATCGTTATTGAGATTCATAAAAGGGCATCAGGGGAAAATAAAAATAAATATATTGCCCCAAACAGGAGTCCCCTCGATAAACGAAATAAGAATAAAAGACATTAACACGAAAGTTAGACGAATTAAAAGGGAGGGATAGAAAAATTTAACCCTTGACTAGACCACTTTCAGGCGGAGAGTATCAAGACGTCTCTCCATCCGAAGTTGTCCTCTGTTTTGGCCACTCCTCTGTACTCTCTCTTATAGGAACAGTGCTTAAAGGGCTTTTGTTGTTTTCATGTTTTTTGTTTTATATGTTTTTTTGTTTTCGTGTTTTTTTTTGTTGTTTTCATATGTTTTTTGTTTTCATGTGTTTTTTGTTTTCATGTGTTTTTTGTTTTCATGTTTTTTTGTTTTCATGTGTTTTTTGTTTTCATGTTTTTTTGTTTTCATATGTTTTTTGTTTTCATATGTTTTTTACAGTAAAAGAAACAGTTCAAGGGCAGCAAAATAATAAGTAAAGACCAAAAAAGGCCTGCTAATCACTGCTCCTATAAAATTAAGTATAAATTAGTTACCCCTTGAGCTTCTTCATATACTGTAATAGATGACATATGTTCCGTGAATGATTAATTAGTCTATTACGTATTGGCAACTACCACTGCTTAGCGACTTACCACAAAAATTCAAATCGTCAACCTTGACCGATAAGAACCGCGTCTAATCTTACGACATTCAACAGGTGAAGAGCTCGGGCTAATTGATTTCCACAGTAGCGAATGAATGTTAATAATCGTGATCGCCTGATACTGCAGTTAAAAAAAAGCTTAAGCGGTAATGAGGCTCCGTAGCCCCTCATCAACGCGGGAAACTATGGACTCGCAGAATGAATTTTTGGGTTCGGAAACAGATCATTTTAAAAAGGTCTTACAGTGAAAACAGATTGCCGAGGCCTTTTCGTCAATCTATTCAGCTATCTATCTATCTACCTGTCTATCTATGTATTCATTTATCTAGTTCTCTATCCACCTATCTATTTGCCTGTCTATCTACTTATCTACCTATCTATCTGTCTATGTATTCATTTACCTATTTATCGATGTGCCTCTCTATCTATCCACCTGTATATCTATTTGCCTGGCTATCTACTTATCTACCTGCTAATCTATTCATCTGTCTATCTATCAATCTATCCATCTATCAAGTTATCTATTCCGAGGTGGAGCAGTGTCTGGCGCGGCTCACGTACCAGGAGGCAGCCGGCGGTGAGCTCCTCGTTGACCTTCGCCTGGCCCAGTATTAGGATGACCAGTCGCAGCATTGCCAACACCGCGTTCCCCACCATGCCGGAGGTACCCAAGACATCGTGGGACTGAAGATGCAAGGGAGGAGAGAGAGAGAGAGAGAGCGACAAAGACAGGGACAGACAGACACACACACACACACACACACACACAGAGAGAGAGAGAGAGAGAGAGAGAGAGAGAGTTAGGTCAGTATCCATGCTTTCTTTCCTTCTCTTCCTTTTTTCCTTTATTTTTCTCTTTCTCATTTTCTCATTTTCTCTTTCATATTATTTTTCTTTCCTTCTGATTATCTTTCCTTTTCATTCCCTTTCATTCTCATAATCTTTCTTTTTCTCATTCTCTCTCTCTCTCTCTCTCTCTCTCTCTCTCTCTCTCTCTCTCTCTCTCTCTCTCTCTCTCTCTCTCTCTCTCTCTCTCTCTCTTTCATCATACTTTTTACTCTTTTACTCGCTCTATCTCCCTATCACTCTATCTATCAGTATTTTAATCTCCCTCTCTCTCTCTCTCTCGTACTTTCATCGGGGGCACCTCTCTCTCTCTCTCTCTCTCTCTCTCTCTCTCTCTCTCTCTCTCTCTCTCTCTCTCTCTCTCTCTCTCTCTCTCTCTCTCTCTCTCTCTCTCTCTCTCTCTCTCTCTCTCTCTCTCTCTCTCTCTCTCTCTCTCTCTCTCTCTCTCTCTCTCTCTCTCTCGTACCTTCATCGGGGGCACCAGGAGGCCGCATATCAACAACATATACATAGTGAAGTTGATTAGGTTGATAGGCGCGAAGACTCGGTTGGCATTATCCAGCGTTTGGTCCACCTCTCCGTACAGTTCCCAGACTTGCTGCAGCTCCTCCCGCGCCACCTCCAGCCGTCCCTTCGTAGTGTAGCTCCCGCCCTTCAGTATTAGCATAAGAGACGAGACAGGTAGAGAGGGATGAGTTCGTACACTATAAGCTACCTGTTAATTAGACACCAAACACCTGAGACGCCGCTGAAGAGAAAATGAAAGTGAAAGCAATGAGAGAAATAGACATGAGTGAAACAAGGGAGGTGAGTGAAGCGACGCACCTCTTATGTATGATCCCCGTTAGTTAGTTAGTTAGTACGTATAGGCATTCAACTAAATCTTCCTCCTATCTCTACTTCATCCTCTAAAACCCTGACTGTACTTAATATTCATCCAGTATAACAAAGAATTGATATAATGTTCTCTACTTCACCCTCTAAAACCCTGACTGTACTTAATATCCATCCAGTATAACAAAGAATTGATATAATGTTCTCTACTCCACCCTCTAAAACCCTGACTGTACTTAATATCCATCCAGTATAACAAAGAATTAATATAATGTTCTCTACCTGACCCTCTAAAAACTTAACCGTACTTAATATTCATCCAGTATAACAAAGAATTGATATAATGTTCTCTACCTGACCCTCTAAAAACATAACCGTACTTAATATTCATCCAGTATAACAAAGAATTAATATAATGTTCTCTACCTGACCCTCTAAAAACATAACCGTACTTAATATTCATCCAGTATAACAAAGAATTGATATAATGTTCTCTACCTGACCCTCTAAAACCATAACCGTACTTAATATCCATCCAGTATAACAAAGAACTGATATAATGTTCTCTACCTGACCCTCTAAAACCATAACCGTACTTAATATCCATCCAGTATAACAAAGAACTGATATAATGTTCTCTACCTGACCCTCTAAAACCCTGAACGTACTTAATATTCATCCAGTATAACAAAGAATTGATATAATGTTCTCTACCTGACCCTCTAAAACCCTGAACGTACTTAATATTCATCCAGTATAACAAAGAATTGATATAATGTTCTCTACCTGACCCTCTAAAACCATAACCGTACTTAATATTCATCCAGGATAACAAATAATTTATATAATGCTCTCTACCTGACCCTCTAAAACCATAACTGTACTTAATATTCATCCAGTATAACAAAGAATTTATATAATGTTAGATATGGATGTGCCTGCGTAATACTAAATTAACTCATCTTTTTATCCTGCGAATCTAGGTGGCTGCGTTTTATCCGTAAGACATCAGTTTTTATGATCGTACGTAGAGGTATTCAGCTAAACCTTTCTCCATCTCTATCTCACCGTCTATAACCCTGACTGTACTGTTTATATCATGGCCTCAATCTCTACTAGAATATTTTAAGATGTAGCGACGTTCCTGTCTTTCCTGGATATTGCTTGGTTTTATATTTCATTTTCCAGGTTAACTCTATATATTCACTTAACAAATGACTGATATAATGTAAGAGAAATACAAATGGTACTTGATGGAACACTTACGACGGAGCAGCAACGTTCGGGTGTTTCCTTATCAATGTCTAGTTTCATATTTCATTCTCCAGATTAACTCTATATATTCACTTAACAAATGACTGATATAATGTAAGAGAAATACTAATGGTACTTGATGAAACACATCAATGTTAAGTTTGATATTATATTTTCCAGATTAACTCTATATATTCACTTAACAAATGACTGATATAATGTAAGAGAAATACTAATGGTACTTGATGAAACACTTACGACGGAGCAGCGACGTTCGGGTGTTTCCTTATCAATGTTAAGTTTGATATTATATTTTCCAGATTAACTCTATATATTCACTTAACAAATGTCTGATATAATGTAAGAGAAATACTAATGGTACTTGATGGAACACTTACGACGGAGCAGCGACGTTCGGGTGTTTCCTTATCAATGTTAAGTTTGATATTATAGTTTCTACATTGATTCCTTTTAGTTAGATATTATAGTTTCCACATTGATTCCTTATAATTATTAACTTAACAAACTGGAATGAAACCTCTTTGAACACTTACGGCGGAAACTTTTTTGTCACCAGCCAGACGATCCAGAACCTGTGTGAAGTACGTGTTGACGGCTCTGTAGTGGCCGGCGAGGTGGTGGGCGGCCACAAGAAGGAGAGCCTCGGGGACCAGGTAGCCCGCCCAGGTGCCCACGACGCAGGAGTGCATGGTGATATCGGCCACGCGTGACCACGGCTCGGGGAAGCGGAAGCCTATGCACGTAGGATGGAAGGTGGAAGGAGTCATGGAATTAGTTTGTTCTCAGTGACTGTATAAGAGAAGTCGTATTATAAAACATTTCGCAGCACAAGAACACATATTTGACAAGGCTTTCCTAGGAGTTGTGAGCATTTCCAGGAGTAGTTTTGTGACCCTGGTGGTAGTTTGACCCTTCCTCTGTACCGTGAACCTAAAGAAACACATATTTGACAAGGCTTTCCTAGGAGTTGTGAGCATTTCCAGGAGTAGTTTTGTGACCCTGGTGGTAGTTTGATCCTTCCTCTGTACCGTGAACCTCAAGAAACACTCATTAGAGCCCGATCGACCCCCTCTTTGGCCTTCAGAAATAGCCGATGCGAGAACTGAAAATGTTTTATAATAACAACCTTAGAGGGCATAAACACAACATTCATTAGAAAGATAGAAAGATATATGGTAAGAATAGATAGACAGATAGATGGATTAAAAGGGAGGTAGACAGATAGATAAATAGATAGTTGTAGATAGATAGAGGGCAAGATAGACAGGTAGATAGATAGATAGATAGACATATATATAGATAGAGGGAGGGATAGATTGAAGGATGGACAGATAGATAAACAGATAGATAGATAGACAGACACAGTGGATACCAACAAACAAAGAAAGACAAAACTCAACAAACTCACATAAAGAACGAAGCGGAAGGAAAACATTCAAAACAAGTACACAGGGAGAGGAAGAGAGAGAGAGGAGCCGAAGTTTAAACGGAGAGCTGCCTAAATCTCCGCTTGGCCCACTACCTCACTGGCCCAAAACAACGCTGGGTCTTTTAAACTCGGGGGACAGTCACGCCCTTCCACCCTCTCGCCCTCCCAAGCCCCCCTTACTGCCTCGCTCCTTCCCCTTGCTCTTTCCCCTCACACACTCGCTGCCTCCCTAACACACCTATAGAATCAGTGACACCCTCCCGCCCTCCCAGCCTCCCTCACTGCCTCTCCCCTTTCCCCTTTCCCCGCATACACTCGCTGCCTCCCTAACACACCTAGATTAGGACCAGGTGATGCTCCGAAGAGTCGCTGATGCACGAAGAGCCCCAGGGAACCTAAAGTCATGGCGATGTATGCTGCCAGGACCGAGCGTGCGTAGCGAGGGTCCGCCCGATGCCCCAGTTTGTAATGAATGCTGAATCCAAGCTTTTCCCAGGAACGTATCATCTTCGTAACACTCCCTGGTGGCGGAGAATGGAACTAAATATGGACGATCACTCATTTATGGACGGACAAAGCCTTTTTTTATTTTTAGTGAGTGGGGTTGTTTTTATGTTGTTTTCATTGATGTAATAGATATCTCGGAAGGGGGAAAGCAATGGTAGAGACGAGACAAAACACCTAGCCTGGAGGAGCCTGATTTAGCAAGAGATGATATATGATGCTTCTTGTTAAAATTTCGCGTGAAGGACAGACCCAGAATGTTGACTGTAGAAAAAGGGGACAGCTGTGTGTTACCAAAGAATAGGAGATGGATGTCTGTAAGGTTGTGTTGAGTTATTAGGTGGAGACATTGAGCTCTTGAGGCGTTGAAGGATACCAACTACCTTCTGCCCATTCATAAATAAATAAACTCAGATATTTTAAGCAATTTGATTTTTTTTACATCAAAGGACAAGGTTCAAGGGCAACAAAAAGAGTAAAAAAAAAAAAAGTCCGCTACTCGCCGCTCCCATAAAAGATAAAAGTAAAGAGTAGCCAAAAGAAAGGTCAAGAAAGGTCAAAGAAAGAACCATGCTATTTTTTCTTGATCAGATATTGTTTTAAATGAAGATACGTTTGGATTATTTTCTACTTATTAAAGAAACATGTTTAGCAAATGTACTAAGTTACAATATGATATAATTTTGCCATGAATTAATAAGCTACAGCATCATGAACTTACCAGAGACCTACGAGTTTGTTTTTAAGGTTGTAGTGAATATTATCGGATTTTTCCTTTATGTAATGTACAGCTTATTGTATAACCTCGAATAGACTGATTGCCCACCGCTACTTCTACAGATACAAGAGGAACAACAGGTACAGTAACTCACGTGCCCTGGCGAGGATGAAGACGCTGCTGGCCACGGGCAGGGCGGCGCTGGCGAACCACGGGAGGTTCACCACCTTCTTGGAGATGTCAAGGCTAGGGGCGGAGGAAGGAAGGGCGGCTGTGAGGCAATGCGATCAGACTGAACCAAAGCCAGTGTTCTCAGACGCTTTCCACTCTCATACAACTAACTTAAAAGGCCACAAAGAAGATGAGTCAGGTTCTCATATATCTGTTTTTCACATTCGTGGTGCAGAACCCTTGCCAGACTATCCATCCTTAGGCTCATAAAACTATCCACGAAAATATCCTCAACTTCTTGGAAAGACTCACCAAATGTGGGTATGCCCGGCTGATTGTCATCTTACTAATTTTACTTATATTTTTGTTTTACTTTTTTATATTTTTATTTATTTATTTATTTATTCTTTTTATTTGCTGTTCTGTTTTCTTCAACTCTTGCTTCCCATTCGCTGTTTTTTGCTGCTAATCTTGCTTCTTCTGTTCTTGCTGTTCTTGTTGTTCTGTTCTCTTGTCTTTCATGTCTTTCGTCTCCTGTTCGCTGTTTACCACATTCAAATTAACCCGGTAGCAGCAGGGATCATGTTTCTTAATGGTCCCTCTAAGCGAGAAAAATGAGAAAAAAATCATCACTCACACAAACCATTTCATAATATATATCAACGCATTTGTGATCAGTTTATGCATCATCTATTTTGAGGGTTTATATCATGGCACAAATTTGGCCCGTCGCTGCTACACGGTAAAGCCACAAATTTGGCCCGTCGCTGCTACACGGTAAAGCCACAAATTTGGCCCGTCGCTGCTACACGGTAAAGCCACAAATTTGGCCCGTCGCTGCTACACGGTAAACCCACAAATTTGGCCCGTCGCTGCTACACGGTAAACCCACAAATTTGGCCCGTCGCTGCTACACGGTAAACCCACAAATTTGGCCCGTCGCTGCTACCGGGTTAAGTGCATTAGCCGTTATGTGCTCAAAAACATCTAATTGCTCTAACCTCTCACGCAGCCTGCTATCTCACATTCAACATAGGCAATACGATTAAAGCAATACCACTATGTAATCCTTATATCCTTGGTATGACGCTGAAGGAGGACGGACATTGCATTCTTTGATGACAGGCGGTACAATGTATACCTCCGCCTTCCCAGCGAGATATTCTGTTTGCCCAGCTTTCATGCTTCACGGAACTCAGTCACGGCGCGGATTTGATGTGAAGCCTTCCCTTTACGAGAGTTGTTGACGCTGGGCCGAGACGGATATTTCGATTCATGAAAGTTTTGGGGAGGACCTGTATGGCGGCCTTAGAAGCGGGGTCCTAGCCTTTGCTCTTGCGCCGATGTATTGATTAAGTCATGAAAAGGGAAAAAGATTAAGAGATAGATAAGAATATGGATAAGTTTTTTTTTTTTTTTTTTTTTTTACAGCTAAAGAAAGGCTTTGCTCTTGCGCCGAGGTATTGATGTAGTCAAGAAAAGGGAAAAAGATTAAGAGATAGATAAGCATATGGATAAGGTTTTTGTTTTTTTTACAGCTAAAGAAACAGCTCAAGGGGAACAAAAAAAATGTAAAAAAAAAAAGTCCGCTAATCGCTGTTCCCACAAAGACAAAAGCAATGAGCGGGCAAAAGAGAGGTCAGTTTCGGGATACATAGATTTTTTTTTTTTTTTTTTTTACAGCTAAGGAGACATTTCAAGGGCGTAAAGAAAAATATGAAAAAAAAACCCCGCTACTTACTGCTTCTGAATAGAGGTCAAAGGAGTGTCCAAAAAGAGAGGTCAATTTCGGGAGGAGAGGTGTCCTGATACGGATAGATAATTAGGTACATAGATAGACTAATTTAGATACATAGATAAAGAACACACACAAACATATAGATAGATAGATAGATAGGAAGGTAAATAGATAAAATGACATAGATAGAAACAGAGAAGACACACAAAGAGATATAGATAGGCAGGTAAATAGACTAATACAGAAAGATACATAGACAGAACACACACACACACACACACACACACACACACACACACACACACACACCTGTCATCAGCAGCCAGGAACAAGGTGCTAGTCAGGTGGGACCCGCAGATGACGAGAAACACGAAGAGGATAAACAAATGGTAGTACACGACGAAGGAGCGCCAAGACAGAACCCAACGTGGTTTGTCCTCCTGCGGCGTCCCCGTCTGAAGGTACACGAGCCCCGTCCACGCTGTCCTTTCCCTTGGCGGTCTGTCCTGGGCCATGTAGCGCCTCCTGCAGAAGGGCCACCAACCGAAAGCCTGAGCCACGCGTAAGATGAAGTGGAGGTCTCTGAAGAACAAAGGTATGGATATCGAAGTGTGCCCATGAGAAGCGTGAGTCAAGTTAAACGTGATTAAGTTAAGAGTGATTAAGTTAAGTGTGATTAAGTTAAGTGTGATTAAGTTAAGAGTGCTCAAGTTAAGTGTGATTTAGTTAAGAGTCCTCAAGTTAAGTGTTTCTGAAGTGTGACCAAGTGAAGTGTAATCAAGTCGTGTGATTATGTTAAGTCTGGCCGCGTTAAGTGTTTCTGAAGTGTTGCCAAGTGAAGTGGTTTTTGAAGTGAGGCCGAGAAGTGATATTGTTTTCTTTGCTTTGTTTTGTCGTTATTTTCTTCTTATTTCTGTGATTGTTTACATGTAGTGATGATTACACTGTTGTCTTTACTTCATATTCTTGTTATTTCTTCCTTTTTATGTGTTTGTGGGCTGCATGGAACCGTCTTTATTTATTTTTCTTTTTATATTCTGATTACTTTTATACAATTCACCCCCTGCCTCCCCGTAAAACATAATTCCAAACAAAATTATAATTACATAGTTCCCTCTTTTATGTAACTCGTTCCGTTAATCGATATGACGTCATGAGTCTTTTTTTTCGCAGGATCGCTCATTGAGTTTAAAGCGAAAAGCGAAATGGCATAAAAAAACACATACCGGGAAGTCAAATGGATTCCCTGAGTGTCAGATACAGTGGTGGTGCTGCGCGTTGCTTTTATGACCACTCTCCTAAAAGGTTTTTCATGAGTCTCGTTCTTGACAACACAAAAAAGTAAGGTCACAACGGTACAGTCCTTGTTTAGCATCCTCGTAAGCATGCGCTCCAAACAGAGGTCTTCATTGGATTTTGTCTGTCCTACGACTTGAACGCTTTAACCCGTCCGCTGCGATTGCCACGGATTTCGCCTTCACTGGTAGCCTGATAACATATAGTCCCAGGTCTTTCTCTGCCTCTGTGGTGGATAGTGGAGTGTTTCCCATGTGGTATTGGTATGCTGGATATCCCCTCCCAAGATGCAGGACTTTACATTTTTCTTCATTGAATTGTAGCAGCCACTTTTTGTTACATTCCTGTAGCTTGGTGATGTCTTCTTGTAGGAAATCCGCATTCAAGGGGTTAAAGAAGGGAGTATCAGACACCTCGGTAGTTGAATCTGATCCTCTCTTTTGACTATTTTCACTGCTCCTCTTTTTATGGGAGAAGCGCTATAACGGGATTTTTTAAACTTTTTTGTTTCTCTGAAGCCAAACCTTGCAGATAATTATGATGCAGCTGCTACGTCTCAAGTTCTATGTATAGGGAGGTCTCTTGAGGTAACGGACCACAGAATAATTGCGTAATATTCCTTTACTTAATATATAATGAACCCAAATCAATCATGTGCTAATCCAGTTTCGTTAACCCGGTAGCAGCGACGGGCCAAATTTGTGGCTTTACCGTGTACCAGCGACGGGGGACAAATTTTTGCCATGATATATATTATGAAATGGTTTGCGTGAGTGATGATTTTTTCTCATTTTTCTCGTTTAGAGGGGTCCTTAAGAAACATGATCCCGCAGCTACCGGGTTAATACTCCTTAATCTGGTCTAATGAAGTTCGACAGCTTCTTCCAATCTTGATGTTCCCTAATGCTGCCGACCAGAACGGAAAGCTATTTTGAAGCGTCCCCTCGTCCTGTGCCTTCCACTGGTGTCATGGAACATTCGTACCCTGCCCCAAGAGGAGACCTGTCCGGCGAGGAGATCCGCTTGTCTTCTTTAACATTCTCCGGAGTTTTGGCACAGTATTTTTCATCCCCTCCGAGCAGTCTTCGCCCAGGGTTGCCAGATTATCGTATTCACCACATTGTATTCATCCTTTTTAAGCCCCAAACTCTCGTACCTACACAAATGACGATAGGAAATTGAAGTTAGCGTAAAAACTCCTATTTATTGATGTTTTTATGTGCTTTTTTGCTATAGTTGTTGGTCAGAAACTACGAAAGTACAACGCAATGAGTACGATAATTTGGCAACGCTGTCTTCGCCCTTAGCTGCTGCTTGACACACTGGAACATTTGTTTGTTCACCTCCACTTCGATTTTACGATATTTTTATTTAATTCACGTAATTGGCTGCTCTTTCGACCACCTCCTCGGATTCTTTACAGGAGCAGCGAGTGGCGGGCTTTTTTTTATTGTTTCCTTTTTTGTTGTGCCCTTGTGCTGTCTCCATTGCTGTAAAAAAAAATCATCATGACAGTACTAATATTTTTTTTCATCAAGCAACACCATTAGGACATGCAAGAAATATATACAACCAGGCAAGCATGTTTCTGACAATTTAAGAACTACTCTTGTGAAGTGTTCCACTCCCTCGTACACTGACTAGGGGGCTTCGTGGTGCAGTGGTTAGCACACTCAACTCACAACCAAGAGAGCCCGGGTTCGATTCCCGGGCGGAGTGGAAAAATTTGGGCGGCTTTTCCGATACCCTACGCCCCTGTCCACCCAGCAGTGAATGGGTACCAGGTATTAATCGGGGGTTGTGTCCTGTCAACTGAGATCTGTTTCCTTCTCCTATAATTCCTCCCCCTTCTGTCTCTCTCCGGCATATGACCACAGATGTTGCGCCGACTAAACGAAACTTTCCAAACTTACTTTCGTACACTGACAACACTTCTCCTCCTTTATTTTTTGGGAGTGCCGAATCCTTCCAAGCGTGTCGTCCATTAGGCTTAACTTCAGCCCCAGTGTTGAAAGCAGCGAAGGACAAAGACGCTTCCAAACACTCTACCATCTTGTGATTACCCGCACCCGCTGTCGGTAACCATACTGAAAGGGTCGTATTTTAAAACATTTTGTCCCCCAAGTTCACATATTTGACAAGGCTTTCATAGGAGTTGTGGGCATTTCCAGGGGTAGTTTTATGACCCTGGTGGTAGTGTAGCCCTTCTTCTGCACCGTGAACCTAAAAGAACACTCACTATAACCCGATTGACCCCCTCTTTGACCTCTAGAAATGGCTGATGTGAGAAGCGAAAGTGTTTTAAAATACCAGCCTAAATATGGTATAAGACACTTTCGCCTCCCACACCAACTATTTCTAAAGGTCAAAGAGGGGGTCAGTCGGGTTCTAATGAGTGTTTCTTCAGGTCCAGGTAACAGAGAAAGGGTCAAACTACCACCAGGGTCATAAAACTACCCCTGGAAGTGCCCAAAACTCCTGCGAAAGCCTAGTTACTTTTGTGAGCTTGAGCGCCGAAATGTTTAAAAATATGGCCTCATGTGTTTACTCGTACCGTAACTATCCTTCACAATACTGATATTCCCTCTCTGACGCTAACGGCTTTTGCCTCGGCCCAGAGTACAGAGTTTGGGGCGCCGTGTTCTCAGCCAGTCAGTGTCGAACGGCGAGTTTCGTTCGGTGATAAATGATTTTGGTTGACAACGGAGTCTCCTCACGCGGCTCATCCCTCAACTCAATGAACAAGTCTTGTCCCCGGCGCCTCCCATGTACTGCGAGGGGTCACAAGTCATGCCACACAGATAGGCTACGTCTCCAGCACCTTACAAGTGAAATGTAATTGATTTTTTAACAGTAAAGGAGGCAGCTCAAGGGCATAAATGAATATAGAGGCCGCTAAACACTGCTCCTACAAAAAAAGAGATCAGTTTCGGAAGGAGAGATGTTTGATACTCTCCGCTTGAAAGAAGTCAAGTCGTAGGCGGGAGGAAATACAGACGAAGGAAGGCTGCTAGGGCAAAATAGATAAAAATAAATGAATATATAAGAAAACCCCGCTAATCACTGCTCCTGTTAAAAAAGTCGAAATAAGTGGTCGAAAGAGATGTCAGTTTCTGTCTGAGAGATATATTGATGCTCCTTCTTGAATGTACTCTGACCTTCAACGAGTTAGTGGCCCCTCACTGTAAAAAAAATAAGTAAATAGATGATATAAAGTTATAGAAAAGGCATAACGAGGGTACCAAGGCAATATTTAGTTTAAAACACTCATGCTCCTTAACAATTCTTTATCATGATGTGAGATATTCTAAAGCCAATATTTATAGACAGGTAGATAGATAGATAGACAGATAAATAGATTATGGCAAGACACTAAATAGCCTTTCTCTTGACTTGAAATTTGAAAAGCGCGCGAAATTCCATCCAGTACTGATTTGACAAGTGTTGACTGTCCCCGGGCTTATTTCTCCCTCCTGACAGCGTGTTCCATCCATTGATAGCTGGCCGAGGTGAGAACAATTATTATGTTGTCTATAATAACTTAAGAACATGCACAAAGCCATAGCATAATAGATAAATGATAAAATGGGAGTTGGTTCGATTTGGTGTTGAGGCTAGAAGGAAACGAATGATTTTTTTTATTATTTTTGTTTAAGTATTAATTCCTTCTCGTGGTGGTGAATGTGGTAGTGATGATTATTGTTGTAGTTATGTATTAGCCACCGTCATGTGTTGCGTTAGCCTTGTCCTATAAAACTATGCAAGGGAAAGGAAAATTAACTTATCTTTCAGCCACTTCTCTAACTCTTTTTAGAAGCAGTGAGTAGCGGGCTTTTTTTTTTACATTTGTCACCATTTGTATGCCCTTGAACTGACTCCTTTGCTGTAAAAAAAAAAGAAAAAAGGGAAGGAGCTGTGGACAGTCGCGATAGCCTAGCCTAGCCGACCGCGCTCCGAAGCTTTCAAATTGTTCAATCTAATTTTATTTTAATATTTTTAGTATTTTAGTATTAATTCGTTATCGTGGTGGTGGGTGTGGCAGTGACGATTGTTGTTGTAGTTATTATATATCTATATCTAGATAGATAGATATAACGAAAGAAAGCGGACGTATAAGGAAGAGGAACACAGGGTTTGGAGAACAATTTTGCACGTGTGACAGTAGGCAAAGGGACGTATAGTGGACAAACAGAACACCTAAGAACACGCTTTCATGAACACACAGGAGCCTCCCCCGCAGGCCCCCCAACCCTCTGTCCTGGACGTGCGGAACATGCCCACCACACACACACCACCCGCTGAAGCGCACCTATTTTGCATTCCTTAAAAAGAGTTCATTCATTTCAGATCAGACCCGACCTTTCCGTCATAGACACACGCTGTTCCCGACTGATATTTTTTTCTCTTTAGTATTTACGATAATAACAGTAATATATGATAACTTGAAAATGGTCACATTGATTATCGTACTAAAGATTTTGTTCTCGTTCTGAGGATGAAATAAGAAGTCGTGAAATGTTATGAGGGTGCGGCCATACTACGCGGTTTGCTGGAAGGGTGGAGGGTAGCGGGATGCCTAGCGGGTCAGAGGCAAGGAAAAAACATGTTATCTAATGCGAGTGGCCATACACGACGCGGGTAGCGAGTTCCCTCCAAGCTTACCCGCTACCCGCGTCCTGTATGGCCACTCCTTAGTAACAGTTACAAGTTAGTGCATGGAATAGGCTTTACGATCCCCAGCCCAACGCGTTATATGAGTCTTCTTATGATGGTTCTTGAAGTCACAGTTACTTAACAACATTCTGATTCGATCATTGATGGGAACCTGGAAAATTGACAAAACTGCTTAAAATTGTCTCCACGCCACAGATCACAAACACCCGAACACGTGTCCCCGTCCGTCCCCGCTGCTGCTCACCTCCAGACAGTGCACTCCCTGACCCCCGGCACGTCATGCTTCGAAGACATGGTGAGGCGGTGTGACAGTGCCGCGCCGCCCGCCATGCCGTCACTCAGGGCTCCACCTCTCTTCTCTTGCTTCCGGTTGTATAACTCTGACCCTTTGATCTGATCCACTTAGCACTCTCTTTGGTAACATTGTTGACAGGCTCTCTGGCGCTGGTGTATTACATGAATTACTAATACTTCGTCAGTCCATTCCAAGCGTCCCCGACCTTGGGCTACAGCGTCACCTTTCAATCAACACGTAACGCGTGTTTGAGGAACCACCGTCCGGGTCGTTCTTGCTGAATGATTTATCCGCATACTAATTTCATTATGGACCTTTCACGCTCTCCTGGCTGCCTGAGTGTTTCATTAGCACTTCAATATTCAATACATCTCCCTCAGACTAATACATTTCCCTCATAATAATGCATTAGCCTCAGAATAATACGTTGCCTTCAGAATTTAATAACCATCATGCAAATTAGAAGACTGGCGCGGGATTAGACGGTGCACAGAACACAAGAGTTCATTTTGTACACTGCCTTTGTTGTCCGCAGCGAGGGATTCACCGCCCGCCCCCCAGCAGCGAACAACAGATTGGTAACAAAGATGAATGCAAATCCAATTACATTCATCAGCCACTCGCTCCCCCGCCCACAACCTTCACCGGCAGCCTAACAAAAACGTAACAAAACCAGCACGGGTACAGATTTCCTTGCTCGCAAAAATCTGCTTTATGTTGCGAAATACCCATAGCTACTTTCCTTATCCCTCATATCGCTTTCTACTTTTCTCCCCTCCACTCGGGTATCGCTGTATTCTTCCTGCCACTCAAACCCTTCGTTCCGTCCTTCCTTGACGACCCGGAATCCATCCATACCACTCATTCCAGCGCCTCAAAGCCCGTCTTCCCTCAACGCCTTTCCGTCCTTTCATTCCGGCCGCCTCTCATTCAGCCGTCCTCTGAAGGCCCCTCTGTCGGCAATAAGTCGTCCTCGCCCTCACTCTGCCACACACAAAAGGCACCGAAGATACTCACGCATGATGACTGTAATCGACCCGCCGAGCCAAGGGAGCCGCGGCTATTGAAATCGACGCTAATTAACTTTGCCAGGAGGGGCGGCGTGTCTGGAAGGGGAGGCGAGATCGATGCCTCGGGGCGCTCGTCAAGGGACTCTTTCCCGGGGAGTAACAGGGAAGGTGGACGTTCATCATCGTTAGTCTCGGGAGTTCCATTATTAATTTGATTTCTTTTCATTAATGTATCCAACTAATGCCAGTTAACCCAATGACTACGGATTTCCCACAAGAAAACCTCACCAATCTTCAGGAATGGAACAAAAAGTGGCTGCTACAATTCAATGAAGAAAATGTGAAGTCCAGTACACCAATACCACATGGGAAACACTCCAATATCCACTACAGAGGCAGAGAAAGACATGGGAATATATGTTACAAGGCTACCAGTAAAAGCCAAATCCGTGCCAATCGCAGCAGACGGGTTTAGACGTCTATTTCATGAGAAACTGTGGCTTCCAAAAGAGAGGGGTATTACAGCACAAAAACCTGCGCCTCCGTGGTGGTTGTCATGCCTGTAATTTCGGTTTCACGTCATCTGTTCATCATAAGCCTGACTTTTGATAGATATGGCCTATGCGCTTCACTAGTTTGTGATTGGGTGAAGATCATCTGCTGTGATAAGTATTCAAACTGTTTATTTTTATTTTTTTTAGTAATGTATTTGGTATATAGAGAAGATGGCGCCACTATAAACACTTGCCTGCGCCATGACGGGCTGGGGCCAACTACCATCCAGGCCCCTCAAGAAAGCCTACTGGCGCTATAGGCGTAAAAAAAACAAAAAAACAAAAATCATATATCCCAGACATGACAATTTGCATCAGTAATATTTGTACCGTGCAACTATACGAATGGCGAGCTTGTATTAAACAGAATAGTCAGATCATACTCGAACGAATAATTGCCTTTTAAATACCTGTAATTAGAATTTATCTCATTTCAGGCACACAAAACGACATCTGGTTCTGTAAGCGCAAATAAAAGGTATTTTGATTATTCATTCGTTGTAAATCATATAAATAATATCCGATAAAACTTTAGATATTGTTGAATGTGATGCTATGCTTTATTAGATTTTACCTTTGTGATTATTATGCAGTAAATATTTAAAATACCTTTAGTTACACTTACAGAGGCAGATGTCTATTCATGTGTACCTGAAATGAGATATATTATTCCTTCCCAAATACTATTCATTTCTGATTGCACATTGATTCGCGTTCCTGCCTCTGATATACCTTCCTCACCAGGAGGCACTTTCGGAGGGCGAAGACGGTGAAAATTAATGGACAAATATGCCAATAAAGAAGGAATGAATAAATATACCCAGATATAGATGGACAAATGAATATATACAGCTGGATAGATAGATAGATAGCGTTACATAGATAGACAAGTAGGTTGACACAGATAGATTCAATCAGATAGACAGCCAGACTGACAAGCAAAAAGATGCATGATAGATAAACAGTAATGAAAAAGATGGATAGATAGAAAAATAGCAACACAAAACATTGGCTGACCTAATTTTTCATTCATTCCGGCGCGGGGCACAACAACACGTGCGCTTGATAATTGCAGCAGCAGCCGAAGCAATAACTGTGATGTATGCCGCCGGCCGTCGGTCCCGGACATGATATTGGAACGTATTTGAAGTGCTGTATTGTGCGACTCATCTTCCAGGACTATTAATTTTGCCCTCAGGCTTTGTCAACACCAGTCCACGCCCCGGCCCTGCCCCGGCCCTGCCCCGGTGCAACGGGATATTAAATATTGTCACAACCATGGCACGTGTTGTGAACGATGGCCACGCACGCACACACGATGCGCTGGTACACACGCAGGAATGCCAAGCACGCACGCAATTCCTGTGCGCGTGAGGACACACACACACACACACACACACACACACACACACACACACACACACACATACACAATTATCCACAAGAAATCGTATAAAATATGTAACAAATAGTAGTCTCTTGCAAATTTGATAAGGATCTGAATAGCTGACGGTAAAGAGTTCTCCGTTCTTTGGATTCTTTTTAGGAGCAGCGAGTAGCGTTTTTTTATTTATTATTATTATTGTTTCCTTTTTTGTGCCCTTGAGCTGTCTCCTTTGTTGTAAAAAAAATAATAATAATAACAATAAAGCCAAACAGCCGCCTGATTTTATCCTGCTGGACACTGGATAGTCTTGTACGACATGCCTGTGTGTACATGACCACAAACACACAAGCGTTTTATTCCACCACTGGAAGACAACTACGACCTCCTGTGTTCGATCTTGCAGCTTCTGTGCACGGATTATGTCCTGTCGGCCGGAAACGTGTGCATGGCATCCTATAAAAACCGTTAACTGCGTGTCGTTTCGTGTATATGTCTTGAACAGTAAGGTTGGGATTGATATCTCTATTTTTTTTTTTTTTTTTTTAAGTCTACATCTATAGCGCCGAGGGGCCTGGATGGTGTTCGGCCCCAGCCCGTCATGGCGCAGGCAAGTGTTTATAGTGGCGCCATCTTCTCTTACTATACTAAAGTCGGTGCATCAGATTTGGCAGTAGGCATGGACACATTATGCGCAAGACTTACATCATGGACATTGTTATCTATAGTCACGGATTGCCCTTCAAATTAGTATGACGGTGGGCAAGAATGTAAAAAAAAGCACATATCCACGAGTCATCAGTAACATCAAATCTTCCCGGTAACATATTGCAGAAAAATCGGTGTTGCTACTGTAGAATCGGATCAGGCAACGTTGGGTATCCTTCCTCCGCATAAAAAAAAAAAATGGTATTGATATCCTTACTCCCACAAGCTGCTTTAACGCCGAGTAGCTTGGTTCAACAACAGGCTTAAAGTCAGCCCCCAGCCACGACTCGCTGCCCTGCACGACGTCAACTCTGTCTCAAACACTTTGCCACTGTAACTATTATTATCATTATTGTTTTCTTTTTTTTACCCCCTTGCACTGTCTCCTCTGCTGTAAGATAGGATAGGTAAGGTTAGGTTAGGTAAGGTAAGGTTAGGATAGGTTAGGTAAGGTTAGGTAAGGTAAGGTAAGGTAAGGTTAAGATAGGATTGGTAAGGTTAGGTTAGGTAAGGTTAGGATAGGTTAGAATAAGATAGTTTAAGTAATAGCCTTCTCAGTAAGTAAACATTAGAGGATGCAATTCTATCCTTTGTTGTAAAAAAAAAATATTATTGTCTCCTTTTTTTTGTGCCCTTGAGCTGTCTCCTTTGTTGTAAAAAAAAAAAGAAGTACCATATCAACTACTCGGAGAACTTAGCTATGCGAGTAGGCTCTCATCTCAGACCAGGGACACACTATTTCCGCCAGAAACACCAACTCTTTCTTAGGTTTTTTTTTTCTAAACGTGTTAAGTGACAGGAACCCAGACGTTAGTGACAGCTTGCATCAAATAAGTAGTGTGAATTCAGCTCGTGGAAAAGAAAAATCAGGGACAATTGAAGTGGGCTGGAGCATTCTTGGCAAATATAGTGACATAACCTTCCGCTCGCCCTAAAGAGGTGGGTTCAGAATCAGTGTTTCCTGCCATTCAACACACCGTTCAGACACTTGGCGCCTCACGCAGAAAATAACGAGGGAGCAAGCCATGAAAGCAGCATAGAGGAATAGAGGCAATGCCGGGTATGACATAAAGATAGGAAGCAAGCATTATGAATTAGGAGACAGACAAAGGTTGAAGATATACTAATGACGACTTAAATGAGGAAAAAAATTCAGACACTTCCGCAGAAAATAACGAGAGAGCAAGCCATGAAAGGCGAATAAAGGAATAGACAATGCCGGGTATAACATAAAGATAGGAACCGAGCCTTGTGAATCAGGAAACAGACAAAGGTTGAAGATATACTAATGACGACTTAAATGAGGAAAAAACTTCAGACACTTCACGCAGAAAATAACGAGAAAGGCGCATAGAGGATCTGAGACAATGCCGGGTATAACATAAAGATAGGAACCGAGCCTTGTGAATCAGGAAACAGACAAAGGTTGAAGATATACTAATGACGACTTAAATGAGGAAAAAACTTCAGACACTTCACGCAGAAAATAGCGAGAGAGGAAGCCATGAAAGCCGCATAAAGGAATAGAAACATAAAGATAGGAACTGAACATTTTGAATTAGGAAACAGACAAAGGTTGCAGATATACTAATGACGACTAAAAAGAAGATAATTAGCATATAACTGAGAACAGAGCGGTGACCTAAACTGTAGAATTCAGGTCATGCAAGAAACCAAGTAGCGGGCTTTTTTTTTATTATTGTTTCCTTTTTTTTTTGTGCCCTTGAGCTGTTTCCTTTGTTGTAATCATGATGAGAAATTGAATTAGAGCGTTTAACAGAGTCAGGCAAGAGTGATGGAGAACGCTAGACAGTTCTTTCTTTGCATTGGACTCATAATGGCTAATCTAATGATGTCTAATGATGATGACAAAATAGACTATGCAAATTGCAATCTTGTTAACACACGCACACAAGGAGGTGATAATGACGAGATAAGAACACACACACACACACACACACACACACACACACACACACACACACACACAGACAGACACCCCTTCTTTTCCTTCCTTGCTATCTCCCTGTCTTCTATCCTATCTTCTTTTCCGTCTTCCAAGCATCCTTCCTTCCTTCTTTCCTGTCTTCTTATCTCTCTGCTTTCCTTCCTTATTTCCTTTTCCTTCCTTTCTATCTCCCTGTCTTTCTTCCGATCTTCCTTTCAATCTTCCTAGCAGTCAACAGTAAGGAACGTTTCTCTCACCGTACTACTTTCCTGCCTCTGCTTTCCTTCCTTCCTTCCTTCCTTCACCCCGACCTCGCTTCCAGACGAGATATGACGCCCTGCTTCTCGCACTCGGCCAAAGCTACGAGGCACCAAAGGGTCGTGTAACATGAGAGAGGAGAGGCACGTTACTCAGTGTTGTGAGAGCTAAAATTTTGGCTCAACAACCTTCCGAGTCCGCTGTTTTCTGGGAGGGAATGGAGCCCGCTGCGATGGGGAGGGGGGTGAGAGAGAGAGAGAGAGAGAGAGAGAGAGAGAGAGAGAGAGAGAGAGAGAGAGAGAGAGAGAGAGAGAGAGAGGGGGGGGGGGGGGATGAAAACGAGGAAATGAGAAAAAACGAGAAAGAGAAAATGAGATGTGAAAGAAAACATAGTGAAACGAGAGAGAGAGAGAGAGAGAGAGAGAGAGAGAGAGAGAGAGAGAGAGAGAGAGAGAGAGAGAGAGAGAGAGAGAGAGAGAGAGAGAGAGAGAGGGGGGGAATGAGAAAGCGAGAAAGAGAAAATGAAAAGAAGAGAAAGAAAATGAGAAAACGAGAAAGAAGACGAAAAAACGAAAGAAAATGGAAAACTCTAGGCAGAGAAAACGAGAGAGAGAGAGAGAGAGAGAGAGAGAGAGAGAGAGAGAGAGAGAGAGAGAGAGAGAGAGAGAGAGAGAGAGAGAGTTAATAATATCCAGAATCCATTACTCGTTTTCATCACACCGCGATAAAAAAAAAAAAAAAAACGAATCCACGGGGCTTTTAACTTGAGCCTTGTACTCTCGCGTCGGTCATAAATCTGTTTTTACGTGGCGCCAAAACTCTGTCAATCATGAGTCTCGCGCTGAATGAAAGGCAAAGCGGCGAGAATCAAAGTCTATGGACGGGCTAACTGTATACCTCACTAATATGGTTGGATATGAATAGGCTTCCTCGATTAGGTAAGAACACACACACACACACACACACACACACACACACACACACACACATCACCTCACTAACTTCTTAATAAAAAGGTTAAATATGAATATGCTCCTTGGACTATTAATAAGAACACACACACACACACACACACACACACACACACACACATTAAAATTTTAAAGCTTGAAGTGCTCTCCTACAGCGGTCTCTCTTTTTTTTTTAATCTACCTTTGCTTTTTTTTCCCATTGGTATATATAAAAAGTAAAACTGATATTAAAATCCTTCAATCTGTCGCTTTATTAATACAGAAAGGTCGGTGGGACGGCAAAGGCATAGCGTGGAAAATCAATATATACATTTTTTTTATTAGTAAGTGTGACGCGTTTTTGCTTACAACATAAAAGACAGAGAAAATAAAGTATCCAATATCAGCTTTATTGAACGTGAAATCATGCGCTGGTTTATATTTGAAGGCGTATGAATGCAAAGGTTATGAAATACGCTATATCATTTTTTTTACAGTAAGGGAGACAGCTCAAAAGGATAAAACAAAAATAGAATAATATTGAAACTCGCTAGGCGTCGTACTATAAGACATTTCGTCGTCCAAAAACACATATTTGACAAAGTTTTCGTAGGAGTTGTGGGCATTTCCAGGGGTAGTTTTATGGCTCTGGTAGTAGTTTGACCCTTCCCCTGTACCATGAACCTTTGAAACACACATTTAGCAAGACTTAAATAGGAGTTTGGGGCATTTTCAGGGGTAGTTTTATGACCCTGCTGGTAGTGTGACCCTTCCTCTGTACCATAAACCTTAGAAACACACATTTAGCAAGACTTAAATAAGAGTTTGGGGCATTTTCAGGGGTAGTTTTATGACCCTGGTAGTAGTTTGACCCTTCCCCTGTACCATGAACCTTAGAAACACACATTTAGCAAGACTTAAGTAGGAGTTTGGGGCATTTCCAGGAGTAGTTTTATGACCCTGGTGGTAGTGTTAATCTTCCTCTGTACCATGAACCTTAGAAACACATATTTAGCAAGGCTTTCTTAGGAGTTTGGGGCATTTTCAGGGGTAGTTTTATGACCCTGCTGGTAGTGTGACCCTTCCTCTGTACCATGAACCTTAGAAACACATATTTAGCAAGGCTTTCGTAGGAGTTGTGGGCATTTCCAGGAGTAGTTTTATGACCCTGGTAGTAGTCTGACCCTTCTTCTGTACCATAAACCTTAGAAACACATATTTAGCAAGGCTTTCGTAGGAGTTGTGGGCATTTCCAGGAGTAGTTTTATGACCCTGGTGGTAGTGTGACCCTTCCTCTGTACCATGAACCTTAGAAACACACATTTAGCAAGACTTAAATAGGAGTTTGGGGCATTTCCAAGAGTAGTTTTATGACCCTGCTGGTAGTGTGACCCTTCCTCTGTACCATGAACCTTAGAAACACATATTTAGCAAGGCTTTCGTAGGAGTTGTGGGCATTTCCAGGAGTAGTTTTATGACCCTGGTGGTAGTATGACCCTTCTTCTGTACCATATAACCTTAGAAACACATATTTAGCAAGGCTTTCGTAGGAGTTGTGGGCATTTCCAGGGGTAGTTTTATGACCCTGGTGGTAGTGTTACCCTTCCTCTGTACCATGAACCTTAGAAACACACATTTAGCAAGACTTAAGTAGGAGTTTGGGGCATTTCCAGGAGTAGTTTTATGACCCTGGTGGTAGTGTTACCCTTCCTCTGTACCATGAACCTTAGAAACACACATTTAGCAAGACTTAAGTAGGAGTTTGGGGTATTTCCAGGGGTAGTTTTATGACTCTGATAGTAGTCTGACCCTTCTTCTGTACCATAAACCTTAGAAACACATATTTAGCAAGGCTTTCGTAGGAGTTGTGGGCATTTCCAGGAGTAGTTTTATGACCCTGGTGGTAGAGTGACCCTTCTTCTGTACCATAAACTTTAGAAACACATATTTAGCAAGGCTTTCGTAGGAGTTGTGGGCATTTCCAGGAGTAGTTTTATGACCCTGGTGGTAGTGTGACCCTTCTTCTGTACCATAAACCTTAGAAACACATATTTAGCAAGGCTTTCGTAGGAGTTGTGGGCATTTCCAGTAGTTTTATGACCCTGGTGGTAGTGTGACCCTTCTCCTGTACCATGAACCTTAGAAACACACATTTAGCAAGGCTTTCGTAGGAGTTGTGGGCATTTCCAGGAGTAGTTTTATGACCCTGGTGGTAGTGTGACCCTTCTCCTGTACCGTGAACCTGAAGAAACACTCATTAGAACCCGACTGACCCCCTCTTTGACCTTTAGAAATAGCTGATGTGAGAACTGAAAGTGTCTTGTAATATCGACTTTAGAGCCAAATATTTTTCAAGCAAAGAGAAATAGTAAAGAAGGACATCAATGCCTCCAAATCTCTTATCCACGCGAACTGTAAGCATTAGAGATTTACATTTATCTATTTTTCCATTTATCTACCTATTTGTCTATCTACTCCTCTATCTGGCTATCTATCTATCGTACCCAGCATTGTACAGCACAAAGCGCACACACACAAACTTTTAGACGCAATTCCGGTGTACTACTTTAAAAACAAACTCCTACTATGCAGAGAACCTTGGCTAACCAGAAAACACCAACACCCTCTCCTTGTCCACGGGTAAATATTGGCCCAACAACTTCCTTACCCTCTGACGCGTGTGGCGGAGGCTTGTCTGTGTGTGTGTGTGTGTGTGTGTGTGTGTGTGTGTGTGTGCTGGTGGTCGGGGGAAGGATAGGACACTCACCTTAGCCTGATCACGTGTCGGACTCGCGATCGCCAGCCAGTACCTTCCTTTTGAGCATAGAGTAACATGCTTATGGATCTTTGGGTACGGATGGGACTCGCGATCGCCAGCCAGTACCTTCCTTTTGAGCATAGAGTAACATGCTTATGGATCTTTGGGTACGGATGGGACTCGCGATCGTCAGCCAGTACCTTCCTTTTGAGCATAGAGTAACATGCTTATGGATCTTTGGGTACGGCTGGAACTCGCGATCGCCAGCCATTACCTTCCTTTTGAGCATAGAGTAACATGCTTATGGATCTTTGGGTACGGCTGGAACTCGCGATCGCCAGCCATTACCTTCCTTTTGAGCATAGAGTAACATGCTTATGGATCTTTGGGTACGGCTGGAACTCGGGATCGTCAGCCATTACCTTCATTTTGAGCATAGAGTAACATGCTTATGGATCTTTGGGTACGGCTGGGACTCGCGATCGCCAGCCATTACCTTCCTTTTGAGCATAGAGTAACATGCTTATGGATCTTCATCGCCAGCCATTACCTTCCTTTTGAGCATAGAGTGACATGCTTATGGATCTTTGGGTGCGGCTGGAACTCGCGATCGTCAGCCATTACCTTCCTTTTGAGCATAGAGTGACATGCTTATGGATCTTTGGGTACGGATGGGACTCGCGATCGCCAGCCATTACCTTCCTTTTGAGCATAGAGTAACATGCTTATGGATCTTTGGGTACGGCTGGGACTCGCGATCGTCAGCCATTACCTTCCTTTTGAGCATAGAGTAACATGCTTATGGATCTTTGGGTGCGGTTGGGACCTCATATCACACCCACACGCACCCGGAAGGCATACTCCTGATCTTCCTACGGGTATATGGCCCCCAAGTTTAGGCGCTTACCTGTATCTTCGAAACTAACAACGGGGTGCTTTGGAAAATAGTCTCATTGTGATTCCCGTTCAAAACTACCTTCTGTGTTTAACGAAGCCTAGTGTGTGTGTGTGTGTGTGTGTGTGCGTCACGGGCCGGCTAGTTTACCGTGAGTTCAGCCTTGCGAGACTCCACTTGGGACGGGGAACGGAAGACTTTTTTATTACCCCGGGAGATACGCTCTTGGACAGTTTCAGTCTGAGATTAATGGTGAGCGCTCCGCCAGTGACGCAGAAGACGACCGATAGGGCGGGGCGGGAACTGTGTGTGTGTGTGTGTGTGTGTGTGTGTGTGTGTGTGTGTGTGTGTGTGTGTGTGTGTTGGCTGGGCTAGGAAAGGAGTTGTCTCTGTCTCTGTCTCTGTCTCTAGCTCTCCTTCATGCTCTCTCTCTCTCTCTCTCTCTCTCTCTCTCTCTCTCTCTCTCTCTCTCTCTCTCTCTCTCTCTCTCTCTCTCTCTCTCTCTCTCTCTCTCTCTCTCTCTCTCTCTCTCTCTCTCTCACACACACACACACACACACACACACACACACACACACACACACACACACACACACAATCAAGCAAGGAAACAACCAGCCAGCCAAACAAACAAACACACACACAAACACACGCAGTCAAATTGAAAAGTACGACTCTGTAAAAACAAACAAATATATCAGCAAATAAATACATTCACAAACACACACACACACACACACACACACACACACACACACACCATTGGAGGCATTGAAAGAAAAGCTCCGTTTCAATGAGTTCCGCACACACAAACTACCCGAATTTTTACGCTCCCTGGAATTTTTGGGGCTGTGAAAATTAATGGCGAATGGGGTCTTGTCCAGTGGAAGAATTTTTACAGGAACTCTTTCGCACCAAGTCTTTATGGAGCCGGCGATATTGGGGGCGTGCGTCACAATGCTGCCATCAAAACTCTCCATTCCAGTGCGAGCATTTTATTTTTCACGTTTTGGAAGGCGGGCGTAGGTAGGGAACGGTAAAAATAGACTGTAGTGTTTGTGCCTCTGTTCTGTTATTTGGTGTTGCTTTCTTACTTAACTTACTTTCTTACTTAACTTACTTTCTTACTTTATTTCTTAATTATTTACTTTCTTATTGCGTTCTTATATTCGTTGCTGCTATCTCACTGTGTACCATGCTTTGGGTTTACTGTATATCCCATCCCAAGATTGTGGTGTGTACCCTGCGGAAGGAAGGAGACTTGTGCACCGCTGGGCTTCTAAAACTATCCCCCAAAATAAAACCCCAGCTGTGAAATTGTAGCAAAGGATGGTAGAGACTAGAGATACAGACACAGGAAAAAAGACGGCATTGAAAACAAACTGTAGATAGAACAAGCTAAGGAAGTGTATTGGACAAGGCAGGGCGTTTAGTATGTAGGTTCTTGAAAACCCGCCTAAATTGTAACAGGGGATGGTAGAGCCTCAGACGCAAGAGAAATAGACGGCAAAGAACACAAATAGCTTGAAATACAAACTAAAGTAGTGTATTGGACAAGGCAGTGAGTTCAGTATATGGGTCCTCGAAAACCCGGCTAAATTGAGACAGCTGTGGGCTTAAATTGTAACAGGGAAAGGTAGAGGCTCAAGAAAAATAAACAGCAAAGAAAACAAATAGCTTGAAATACAAAATAAAGCGGTGTATTGGACAAGGTGTGGCGTCCAGTACAGAGGTAAGCGAAATACAGAACTGTTTTCGTAGTGCAGAAGACTGGCTATTCGAATGATGCATTGTAACATAACCGAGACAAAATGTACTACAGTGGAAAGCAATTAAAACAGAAATACAGGATCTAACCTGAAAACTATTACACCTCAACTTTTCCAAGCCAAAATTGTGGAAATATAGAATTTAACCAGCCCCTGTATTTAGCTTTTAGAATGTTACTGAAAGAAAAAAACTTAATTGGAAGGGAAAGTGTCACCATTAAACTTGCAGAGGGTAAAACATTTTACTCTCGCCAAAAAACAGTGAGTGAGCCAAGTAAAAACACACATCAAAGATAACGCCGAGCAGGCCGAAAAACAGTTTTGGTATTTTCGCAAAGAAGAAGTTAACTGCCTTTCCTGCTATTTTGGCTAAACGTAAAAAGTGAATTACACACCCACAGTGGTGAGCAACAGGATGAAGTAAAAAGCGCGCGAGCCTTATACTCTGACATTATAATTCTTGCAAACAGTCACACAGGTTTTAAATTTTTTCACGAGACACTTTTTCTTTTGTTCAATGTCCTTTAACTTTTCCAACTGAGGACCAGAATTATTGTGAATATAACCATCAAAATTATTGGCTACTGTGACGTGAATCCTTCCAAACAATCACTCTGTTTATTGAAGTTTTCACGAGACTTTTTTTTGTTGTTGTTTTCTTTGGATCAATATCATTTAACTTTCTAACTCAGGACCAGAATTACTGCGAATATAACCCTCAAACTTATAGGCTACTGTGACGTGAATCCTTCCAAACAATCACTCTGTTTTTGTAAGTTTTCACGATACTTTTTTTTTTCTTTTGTTCAACGTCATTTAACTTTCTAACTCATGACCAGAATTATTGTGAATATAACCCTCAAACTTATAGGCTACTGTGGCGTGAATCCTTCCAAACAATCACTCTGTTTATTGAAGTTTTCACGAGACTTTTTTTTTCTTTGGATCGATGTCCTTTAACTTTCTAACTCAGGACCAGAATTACTGTGAATAAAACTCTCAAACTTGTCTTCACTCGGGACCAGTTTTAGTACGAGCATAACCCTCGTGGCCTCTTTCCAAACCTCTTCACAGTACAAAGAGCAATGTGTCTCGTCGTAACCACTTAGCTATTATTAAGGAAGTGATGACCCAGTGCCAGAACGTAACTCGTGCTTTGAGGAATTATATCGAGAGGTTATTGATTATTTTCTTCTTTTTCTCCTTCTTTCTCTTGACAGGGTTTTTTTTTTCCCCATGTTCCTATAGGGTGTGCGGTAGTTGTTTTGGGATTGGGGTTTTGAGGCTTTAACTTTTCATATTAGGTCACGACTTTGGAATTGTGCTTTGGGGTTTAAAAAGACTGGATGCCCTTCCTGACATCACGCGGCGGCATTGGGGTTCGACTGGCCTCTCCTTGGCTCCATTATGAACTCCTACATACATCATTTCTGCCTAAAAAGCCACTAGTATCACGAAGTAACGTCACATGAATCAGTTCGATACACAGGACCTCAACGTTGCACTCGAGGGCCCGTCCAGCCGCTGTAATAAGCCCCATGTTAACCACTTCGGGGCTTACAGTCGTATTATAAAGCATTTCGTCGCCCAAGTTCACATATTTGACATGGCTTTCGTAGGACCTGTAGGCCTTTCCAGGGGTAGTTTTATGACCCTGGTGGTAGTTTGACCCTTCTTCTGTGCCATGAACCTTAAAAAACACTCATGAAAACCCGATTGATCTCCTCTTTGACCTTTAGAAATAGTTGATGTGAAAAGCGATGGCGTCTTAAAATACAGCCCTTACACTCCCACAATTAGTGAGGCTTTCGCAGAGGTTGTGCTAGTATTTCCCTGAGTACCTACGAGCCTAGTGATAGTTTGGCACTGCTTCTGCACCATGAACGTGAAAAAAACACCCATGAGAACCCGATTGATCTCTTTTGTGGCCTTCATATATAGTTGTTGTGAAAGCCGAAAGGAAAAGAATGCGGGTATAAATCACACTCAGATCGAGACAGGCCAGGCGTTGATGGTGGGGCCCGTGTCCCCCGCCGCGCGCCGAGTGATTTAAACTTTCCTGTGTGTTGTCCCTTGACCCGCCGTTGTGTGCGAGAGCCTTTGTCTGCGTCGGGGAAGCTGACACCGCTGACCCAAAGAAACTGAATTTATGGGTTCCGACACACACACACACACACACACACACACACACACACACACACACAAACACACACTCCTCCACTATTTCAGTAAATCAAATAAAACTCAATGCTGTGATTACCTTTTCAAGAACACAGCTTAGTCGTGCGGAAATGGCCACAGTACCCTAATGGTCGACGGAACTTCAAGGGGATACACCATAAGCTGTTCTAAGCCACGTGTACAGTCGCTCAAAAAAGTATACTCACCCCTCGAGCGTGAGTGATTGTAACATGCATTATTTAGTGTTGGGGGCAGGGACTGGGGTGGGCTTGGGTGAGGACTGACTGTGCTGGTGATGGTTGCTGGTTAATGGTTGGGAGGGAGTAGCTAGGACCGGACCATATATATACTTCTCACCCCTCGAGCATCAGTGGTTGTATCTTAAGCATTTAGTGTGAGGGACAGGGCTTGAGGTAGGTTAGGTGAGGACTGGCTGGCTGTTGATGGCTGGGAGGGAGTTGCTAAGGTCGAAACACTTCACACCCCTCTAAACGTCAGTGATTGTATATAACTTGCAGCATTGAATTATAGTGTTGAGGACAGGATTCGTAGTGGGGTTGGGTGAGGACCTACTGGCTGTTGATGGCTGGGTGGGAGTTATTAGGGTCGAAACACTTATTACTTCATGTTCTTATTAATCCTACCGTTTGCCAATGAATATTTAAAGAGGAAATTGACCTCTCTGCTGGCCTCTTGTTTTTTTTTTATATACTTTTGTCGGAGTATCGTCTACAGGGCTTTTTTGTTGTTTTGTTTTGTGCCCTTTAGCTGCCTCCCTTCCTGTAAAAAAAAATGCTAGAGATTAGGTGCGTTGCTGTAAACACCGACTATTGAAAGTAAAACAGGATCTCTCGCTTGTGAAGGAGATTGATTTATTTATTGAGGGGTTAAGTAATCATGGTGCCGCAGTTACTGAGGTCATATGGCGCCGATCGTGAAGGAAGGGATTTTTATTTTTATTTTTTATTTTTTTATCAGGGAGATGCCCAACACTCGGGTGACGCGCCCAAGATAGTGTTAAGATTAAGCAGGTTGCCAGCGCACGATAATGCTCACTTCAGACTTGGGTGAATCTTCTATAGTGTGTTTTGCTTTTAATTCCGTATATATCATCCTGCGTTTGCCAATGAATCTTTATTTTGGTGTCATTCAAGCTGGAGGAGGGCCGCATATGTACCGGAATGAGGTCGATGTGGATGGATGAGTGGGATTTACTCCATCAACTCAAGTACCTACTAGCGAACAACCCTCCAGAATAACCCTCCAGATGTTATTGCCTTAGATATAATTAGGGGTGCTCAGCTCAACTAATACAGGACAGGCAGCGTATTATTGGTGTTTTGTTTCATGTGTAGGAGCAGGAATAAGTAACACCTCGGAAAAGAAATTACTTGCGTGCCAAAACAAGCCAACTAGGGACCTGGTAGCCGTGCGTGGAGGCGAGCAGCGCATCGTGACCGCCTCCCCGCGCACAGGGCAGCCACCACCCGCACTCGCCAGGAAGCAGCAGCCCAGTGAAGGCGTGATCGAGCTGCTCTGCCGTCTGCCCGTGTCACGCCTCACTGTATCTGCTGCCTACCTGCGTCGAGCACTCTGAGCTGTCACGTGGACCTCATGTGCCATTTGCTTCTCACCACTTGTTACTAATGCCTAATCAGTTCAGTCGTTTATACCAGTTACAAGCTGCAGCTTCTTAGAAAGCCTAACACCCGAGGGCATCGCCACCAGGGCCCCCCTAGGGTAAGGGTGTGGCGCTCTAATACGCAGCTTTACTCTTGTCGTCCATGCCTCTGTCCGGCAGTGGACTAGTAATGACTGAAGATGATTCTAGTAAATGCCACTCAAGTGATGACGTGGTGCGCAGCGTTTTCGTTATGGCACAATTTAGCACACTGGGGTGTTGTATGACGTGCTAGCAGCTGGGGCGTGAATAATAACACGCCCGGGAAAAAATAACGAGTCCCTGACCGGGCAGTGGCGGGGCTCCTCCGCCGCCCTTCAGAGGCTGGGGCGTCACAACTCCCCTTCGGTATGAGGTGTCCGGCATTCAGGCTGTCGCTCCCCAGCTAGCTGCGGCTCTAACAATGGTAGTCACGCTTGTTAGGGAGTTAGGTAATGGTGTACGCACTCGCCGTGTAGTTTCCTTGTAGGCCACACTCCCACCACGGTGAAGGCCAGCCCCCCCAGGCCATCCCCGCCCCCGCCCCGAGTCTGCGATGGATGATATGTATAATCAGTAGCATAAAGTTTAAGGCAAACAGCACGTGTATAATTGCTGAAGCAAGACTTAATTCTCATATGCTTGTTAAAACTTCACAAATCAAGGCTGCTAAGGACAAAAAATATAAACGTAACAGCCATATTTGTATTTGAATATTGAATATCTATCAACCCTTCTACCAACTGTAACGACCCTTCAAGGCGTACGCTCGAGGGTCGTTCCCGGGTGCTCGTGCCCCTTACCAAACCACCATCTCCATCCTAATAACGAGCCCCAACCATCTGACCTCGACACCTCAATGCCTCGAACGAAACAAGCCGGGCTTCATCAGAGGCTATATGAGGACCCGGCCTGTCACTTAAGTATATTTTCCTGCTTCTCTAATATATAAAACCCCGTAGCTTCCCTGTAGCTTCAATACATTTCCCTTATCGTGCAGTCCTGCCTCTCCACACACAGTCTCTCTCAACCTTGACTTTTAACTAGTGTCCCCTTATCTTGTACTAAATCTAACTGGTCGTTTCTCGATCTCCCTTCTCGGTTTCTTCTAGTCCGGGTTGATGGGTGGTCTTCAGGACAGCATGTGGGTAGTCTTAGGCCACTCGGCGGTGACTGAAAAATCCCAGGTGGTAGCGCGGGGACTCGAACCGACGTTGTCCATGGCGTGGTGAATGTGAGCCCAGCACGCTAACCACTCAGCCATCGCCACTGATTCTCTTGCCTTCATTTTCCAATCCCACTCTTTATTTCGGTTGCTATGAATACCTGCCCTTAGATAATGTCAAGTGCCCGCTTTAAGTTTTCATTCACCTGCGTCTAATATAATAAAACATCTTAATATTACTAACATAATGGAGCGTTTATTTAATGGACCCTCTGATCGTAATAACACAATGTCACGTAACTCAAGAAAATAATTAGAATTTTTCACGGAATATACTTTCAGCGATAAATAGTAATGACCCCGGGCTTAGATTTCCCACGTGCAGTCATATGTTAATTAGTAATCTAGGAAAGTAAAGAGGGTCGGAGAGTTTCATTCCGCCGTAACTCTCGCTCCCTCGCCGGTGTCCAGGAAAAAGCGCTCGCTCGTTAATACGGAAGCGAGAGAAAAGACGCAGCGAACGAAGCGAGCAACACCCGACTCATTCAACGTGCCCGGAGCAGCAAAAACGGCGGCTTTATTGATTCATCACTCCCGCCGGCAGCTGCTCGACATTCACAGTTTTGTAATATTCTCGGAAGCGTGGAATTGGTGATGGGAACATTAAGTTATATCTTGCTAACGGTGGATATTAAGGTTTGCCCTCGTGACCCCAGTCCTCCGCGGCGAACTCTGAGCTGACCCCCCCCCCCCCCACCCCACCCCCCACCCCCCCGCCCCCACCCCCACACACACTGCAGCGAGTCCGGTATAATACTCGTAAATATTGCCAGGCTAACGCGGGAGCCATCATTATATTTTCCAGTCGCAGCAGAATTTTGTTTATAGTAAAGAGAGGCAGCTTGGGGATATGATGCCGGACTGTTACGAATACAGCGACCTGGTTAGCCTACACACACACACACACACACACACACACACACACGTTCTCTTCGGCAGCCCTTCAAAAAAAAAAAAGCTTACGTGTGGCTGAGGGTCATATTTTAAAACATTTCGCCATCCATGCGCACATAACTGACAAGGGTTTCGTAGGAGTTCAGAGGCATTTCCAGGGGTAGTTTTATGACCCTGGTGGTAGTCTGACCCTTCCTCTTACCATGAACCTGAAAGAAAACTCGTTGGAATCCGACTGATCTTCCTTACAGCGGTGGAAATAGTTGATGTGAAAGGTGGAAGCGTTTGACAACACCGCCCTGAGGAGCCCAGCGCTGCCACCAGTGTGTTGCGGCGCGGAGGCAAGAAGCGAAATCCTGGTGCATCGTTAAGTGAATTTCCGGCACCCCGATAAATATTGTTTCTTTTTTAATGCCGCCGCGGCCGACTTATTCCCTCCCTCCACGACAACCTCGGCATCTCATCTTTTATGCAGTGGAGAGAGAGAGAGAGAGAGAGAGAGAGAGAGAGAGAGAGAGAGAGAGAGAGAGAGGGGGGGGGGGGTTATACACTGAATATTTCCTCTACTTCTCCCTCGCTAGATCAACCAAGCAACCGGAGAGAGAGAGAGGAGAGAAGAGAGGGTTAATACACAATATTTCCTCCCCTTTTCCCTTCTCCCTCACTAGTTCAGCCAAGCAACCAGAGAGAGAGAGAGAGCATCGAGAGAGAGCGAGGTCCATTACATGAATTTAGCACTGCAAATGTTTCCGTAAATAGACTTCCTTCACATTGCACCACAAGAGAACATGGAGAGTATTCAGACTGTATCAATTTACCGTCAACTTCTACGTAATACATTTTGACGTTTCAGCAAGTAAATAATAACAGCTTCAAGGACGAAAGCAACTGCGGGTCACGATATGTAATTCCCAGAGTGAAAAATACCTGTAAAAAATACAGTAAAAATGAGTCGCATCACACTGCAGTTTTATCCCTCACAGATACAGTGAGCAAAACAGGAAAAGCGCCAACCCTTTCCTCTCCCCCCGCATAAAAACAAGATAAAAAGAAGCGGAAAGGGAAAGAGAGAGAGAAGGGGAAGCGGATCCAACCATTCCAGAGTTTCCCGGTAAAAAGGAGGAAGGAGAAAAGGCTCTGTTAAACTCGCAAAAAAAAAAAACTTAATCGGCAGGAAAATGAACAGCAAATATTGTGTAACGCGGGTACAGAGAACGGCACGCGATTGGCAGCGTCGCAACGGCCGGATACACGGAGAGGGAGGCAAAATATATTGTCGGAAGAATTCTCAATGTGATCTGGGCTGAGACGAAGCAAGTTCCAGCATTCTATTGGCTTACAGGGAGACACACACTCTCTCTGTCTGTCGCTCTCTCTGTCTGTCTCTGTCTCTGTGTCTCTGTCTGTCTCTGTCTCTGTGTCTCTGTCTGTCTCTGTGTCTGTCTGTGTCTCTGTCTGTCTATCTGTGTGTCTCTTTGTTTTCTGTTTTCTCTGTCTGTTTTCTGTCTCTCTTCTCTGTCTGTCTCTCTCTGTCTGTCCCTGTCTCTGTCTGTCTCTCTCTCTCTGTCCCTGTCTGTCTCTCTCTGTCTCTGTGTCTGTCTGTCTGTCTCTTTCTCTCTGTTTTCTGTTTTCTCTGTCTGTTTTCAGTCTCTTATCTGTCTGTCTCTGTCTGTCCCTGTCTCTGTCTGTCTCTCTCTCTCTGTCCCTATCTGTCTCTCTGTCTCCAAATAGTATATAAAAACTACCTTTTCTCCCACAAACTTCAACTAATACGAGATAATCTTTAGAAGTTTTGGATTAGAAGTTTTGGATGAACATTTCCAGTGCATGATGAACCCCACCTGCACAGCATTGTAAAGAAGGAAATGATCGCGTCGCTACATCTGTTGGTTATATTACGATTTTATTCTCAAACGAAAATGTATTGTTTTTGACTCAACAGGTCTGTGGCTTCTTTTTTTTCTTTTTTTTTCTTTACAGCAGAGGAGACCGTGCAAGGGCGTAAAAAAAAAAAAAACAATAATGAAAAAAAAGTCCGCTTCTTACTGCTCCTAGAAAAATAGTTTAGAAAAATACAACAGTGAAAAATTATATTGTATTATCTGCATTGTATCATTTTATTTCCGCTTTGCAGGCTGCGTGATCGAATTTATTTCTTTATTAGACGAGTTTTGGTAAAAAGAATATCACTTGCATCACTTTGGGGAACATTGTTATATCAAAAGCTTGCAGAGAAGAGTTTATGCCACTCGCACTGACCATATTTACCCATGCTGGTGTCATATTTACCCATACTGGTGTTATATTTACCCATACTGGTGTTATATTTACCCATACTGGTGTCATATTTACCCATACTGGTGTTATATTTACCCATACTGGTGTCATATTTACCCATACTGGTGTCATATTTACCCATGCTGGTGTCATATTTACCCATACTGGTGTCATATTTACCCATACTGGTGTTATATTTACCCATACTGGTGTCATATTTACCCATACTGGTGTCATATTTACCCATACTGGTGTTATATTTACCCATACTGGTGTCATATTTACCCATGCAGGTGTCATATTTACCCATGCAGGTGTCATACTTACCCATGCAGGTGTCATATTTACCCATGCAGGTGTCATATTTACCCATACTGGTGTCATACCCATACTGGTGTCATATTTACTCATACTGGTGTCATATTTACCCATACTGGTGTCATATTTACCCATACTGGTGTTATATTTACCCATACTGGTGTCATATTTACTCATACTGGTGTCATATTTACCCATGCAGGTGTCGTTGTTGCTGAATGTACCCCGCCCTCCGACCTAATAGCGTCTGTTTTGTATTGCTGGAAACACCCCGAGGGTCCTCTTTCCCCTGCCTCGCTAATCTAGTTTTATGTACCCTTTGAGCATTCCTAATATCATTTTTCACACCATTGTACCGGTTTTCGTTTTAAAACTCTTAATAGCCCCACGAGCGAGTGGCTTCGAATCGACCTTCTTTTAATGCTTCTCTTTGACGCATATCCTTTGATCTCAGGCCATATCCATTCCATTGGGGTGTGTTGACAGTGATTCGGGGTAGGCTGCCTCCTTTGTTGTAAAAAAAAAAAAATGCCTATAGCTATGCTCTGATGCCAGTTTCTCACACATAGTATCGGCATTGGACTCACAAGATGCAGGTGTCTTTTGGGAAGACTTTCTGATACTGTTACTTCTTTCTTCTCAAACCAGGACTAGGGGGCTTCGTGGTGCAGTGGTTAGCACACTCGGCTCAGAACCAAGAGAGCCCGGGTTCGGTTCCCGGGCGGAGTGGAAAAATTTAGGCGGCTTTTCCGATACTCTACGCCCCTGTCCACCCAGCATTAAATGGGTACCAGGTATTAATCGGGGGTTGTGTCCCGTCTCCTGGGATCTGTTACCTTCTCCTATAATTTCTTCCCCTCCTGCCTCTCTCCGGCATATGACCACAGATGTTGCGCCGACTAAACGAAACTTTCCAACTTTAGCAACTTACTTTAAAGATTGTTACAAGAGGACAGAGAGACAAAGATAACTAGCTTCTGTCTCCTCTTCCTGCAGCACATCGTCTGCTCCAAACTGAGATAACTCCATACCAGCAAAAGAATTATGACCTTTGAGTGTATAATTGTAAGATAAAAACAGTTCTACACTACAGGAATATCTAATAATTAAAACCATGCCTCAGACTATGAATACGGGTAGTAAGAGTTATCTGACAAGTGTATAATTGTAAGATAAAAACAGGAATATCTAATAATCAAAACCATGCCTCAGACTATGAATAAAGGTAGTAAGAGTTATCTGACAAGTGTATAATTGTAAGATAAAAACAGTTCTACACTACAGTAATATCTAATAATTCAAACCATGCCTCAGACTATGAATAAGGGTAGTAAAAGGTATGATTTGAGTGTATAATTGTAAATAAAAACAGTTCTACACTACAGGAATATCTAATAATTAAAACCATGCCTCAGACTATGAATACGGGTAGTAAGAGTTATCTGACAAGTGTATAATTGTAAATAAAAACAGTTCTACACTACAGGAATATCTAATAATTCAAACCATGCCTCAGACTATGAATAAGGGTAGTAAAAGTTATCTGACAAGTGTATAATTGTAAATAAAAACAGTTCTACACTACAGGAATATCTAATAATTCAAACCATGCCTCAGACTATGAATACGGGTAGTAAGAGTTATCTGACAAGTGTATAATTGGAAGATAAAAACAGGAATATCTAATAACTCAAACCATACCTCAAACTATGAATACGGGTAGTAAAAGTTATCTGACAAGTGTATAATTGTACGATAAAAACAGTTCTACACTACAGGAATATCTAATAATTAAAACCATGCCTCAGACTATGAATACGGGTAGTAAGAGTTATCTGACGAGTCCTATAACGTCTGATAAAGTAAAAAGGATGCCTGAAGATATGTATACGCCTACGAAAAGTTATCTCGAGTCCCAGGACGTAAATCGTATCAAAGTTAAGAAATACAAAGACAAGTATCAGGTATCAGGACACCTCTCCTTCCGAAACTGACCTCCTCCCGAAATTGACCTATCTTTCGGCCACTCCTCTTGACTATTTTGTAGGAGCAGTGAGTAGCGGGCTTTTTTTTTACAGCTTCCTTTACCGTAAAAAAGAAAAAAAGTATTGAACAAGTGTAGTGAAACAGCAACTTAATGACTGCTTAGATGGGTCGTTTATCAATATGTAGTGAGCAGAAAATAACAAAGAGAAGACGGCGCCACTATAAACACTTGCCTGCGCCATGACGGGCTGGGGCAGACTACCATCCAGGCCCCTCAAGTACGGCTCTATAGGCGTACACGTAAAAAAAAAATAAAAAAATAAAAAAATAAAAAAAATAAAAGTAAAAGAAAACTGTGGAGAAAAACAAAGTCGTAAAGGAAATTGATTAAAAAATAAAACTGTCAACACGAACAGAAAACCAAATGAAGCAGCGAAATGACCCCAAACGAGAGAAATATGACCAACGGACCAAAAATAACAGTTGATTGGCAGGTTTGAGTCGCTGCATGAAGGGTGAAAGAGTGGAAAGTGGAGGAGGCGTGGGAGGTGGAAGAGGAGGAAATAACCGTTTAATCAAGCCAGCCATTCATCGCCTGGCCCTGAATGGAGACACGCCCGACGCTCGAGAGAACCACCATGACCTTTTTTAAAACATTTCGGTCGGTATTATAAGACATGCGCGCTTCTCACATCAGTATTTCTAAAGGTCAAAGAGTGGGGCAATAGGGTTCTAACGAGTTTCTTTAGGTTCACGGTACAGAAGAAGGGTCACACTACCACCAGGGTCATAAAACTACAACTGGAAGACATACTTGCTTTTCACATCAGTATTTCTAAAGGTCAAAAACGGGATCGATTGAGTTATGAGTGTTTTTTTAGGTTCACGGTACAGAAGAAGGGTCAAACTACCACCAGGGTCATAAAACTACTACTGGAAGACATACTCGCTTCTCACATCAGTATTTCTAAAGGTCAAAGAGTGGGGCAATAGGGTTCTAATGAGTGTTTTCTTAGGTTCACGGTACAGAAGAAGGGTCACACTACCACCAGGGTCATAAAACTACTCCTGGAAATGCCCAAAACTCCTACGAAAGCCTTGTCAAATATGTGAACCCGGGCGGCGAAATGTCTTAAAATACGACACTTAGACTTCTATTGAGTCCTTCCAGTGATTATTTTTTCACCCCGTCGCCTCTTATACGTTAAATCATCTCCTTCAGTGCTTGATTATTTGGTGTCAAGTATTCAAATCTGTGAACTGGACCCTCAATGACTTCTTTTTAATTGCATCCGTTGATTATTTTTGCTCCCAGTCAATATTTAGGTTCATCGGGTGCTTCAATATTCAAGAATGCTTTTGTGTCAAGTATTAAAATCTGTGAACTTGGACACTCAATGACATCTTTTTAATTCCTTCCGTTGATTATTTCTTCTCCCAGACATCGGGTGCTTCAATGTTCAAGAATGCTTTGGTGTCACAAGTATTAAAATCTGTGAACTTGGACACTCAATGACTTCTTTTTAATTCCTTCGTTGATTATTTCTTCATTAAAATCTGTGAACTTGGACACTCAATGACTTCTTTTTAATTCCTTCGTTGATTAATTTTGCACCATAACATCTATATTTTGGTTCATCGGTTCTTTCAATGCTCGAGGATGCTTTGGTGTCTCGTGTTTCCAAATGGGCGAACCAGACACTCACTTATATTTGTCCTCTTTATTATTTTTGAAACTCGTCTTTATTTAGGTTTTGTGCTCGAGTCTGCTGTGGTGTCGTGAGTGTCCAAATCGGCGACACTCTCCCCCTCCTCAACATCGCGCGCCGAGCAAATCAGGGACAGAAAGACAAATGAAACGACCATAAAACGGAAACTCGTAGGAAATGGAATCTCCATGAATGACTAATGAGGTTGACAGGAGGGAGGGAGGGAGGAAGAGGATAATGAGTTTGGGGTAACTGAAATGACGAAGGGAGGGAGGGAGGGATTGAGCAAGGAGAAGGAAAACTTATGATAGAGGGGGAAGAAAAAACCAAAATGAAGGGAGAAAAGAAGGAAAATGTGGGAGAAGGAAAGAGAGGGAGAGGTTAAGGAGACTGGGGTGAATGAAGGAACGGAAGGAGTGGCAGAGGGAGGGAGGGATTAAACAAGAAGAAAATGAGGAGGGAAAGGAAAAGGAGGAAGAGAAAACTTAAGAGGGGAAAAAGAAGGAAAAATATGCTTGGGAAAAGTGTGATAGAGGGAGGGATAGACTGAGCAAAGAGAATGAAAAAAATAAAGGGGAGGAAATGGATAAGTAGGAACTAAAAACGAAGATAGAAGGAAAAAAAAGAAGAGAAAATGTACAACGAAAAGCGTGAAGTAGATAAATCATTTGTTTTAAAATTCGTACAAATAGTATGATGGGATTTGAAGTTGATGCTTTCTTTAATGTACCATACCTCCAACTATCCCTTAAGAAATTTTGGCAGCTTTCCCTTAAAAATCGCCCTCTTCTTGATAATTTTAGGCACTCCCCTTTGAAAAACTCTCTCTTTAACCCACTGACTACGGATTTCCTACAGTCAGACATCACCAAGCTACAGAAATGGAACAAAAAGTGGCTGCTACAATTCAATGAAGAGAAATGTAAAGTCCTGCACCTTGGGAGGGGATATCCAGCACACCAATACCACATGGGAAACACACCACTATCCACCACAGAGGCAGAGAAAGACATGGAGTATAGTTACCAGGCTACCAGTGAAAGCCAAATCCGTGCCAATCGTAGCGGACGGGTTAAAAATTGGGGCACCTCTCCCTTGAAAAACGTCTTCAATAACTTGGCAAATTCATCAGAAAAAAACTATGCAAAATTTTTATCATTGCTGTCGCTATATTGGACCTGCTCCCCAACTTATATATTGTGTAGGGTAAAGCTTTATTTCACTGATAGAATATGGGAGTATGATAAGCCTTTGAACCTTTGAACATGTTAAATTCAAGGAGTATGATAAGCCTTTGAACCTTTGAACATGTTAAATTCAAGGAGTATGATAAGCCTTTGAACCTTTGAACATGTTAAATTCAAAGTCAATCTCGAATTCTAGAGTTAAAGCTTATTTCACTGATAGAATGTGGGAGTATGATAAGCCCAAACTTTTGAACTTGTTAAATTCAAAGTCCATCTCGAATTCTAGAGTTATTCTTAAAAACAGTAAACCTTCTTGATACATTTCTCTTATATTGCTGTTGCCTGATTGTATTCACTTCACTTTAGAGAATGAGGAAGTGAGCTAGTAGAGGAGAGCAAACAAGACCGATAGATAGTTAGACTGAGTATCGAAAGGTCTTAGAGTGGCTCAGAGGAACATTCACGATTGCCTTCACTGTGGCTCCAAACCAACGTTGCCAGACTGTCGTACTCGGCCTCCTGTTTGCCAATTTCCGACCCCAAAACTGCCTCCTCGACCCCAATAACTGCCTTCATATATAGTTATCGTTAAAATGGTTAATTCCTGGTGTTTCCTGGCAATAGTTGTGGCTCAGAAACCGGTAAGTACGAGGCTCTGAGTACGATGATCTGGCAACGGTGCTTCAAACCTCACCTCGTGCACACAGACCGAAGCTTTTATAAGATTATTCCCTTTTCTTGGTTATGCAGAGATTTGGATCGGCACAATATCTGCCTCGCGGTATTCACGAGGTCAGCAATCTAATCCATGATCTACATTCGTATTGGGTTTTGAATTGGATTTTTTTCTATACAAATCCATCATCAAATATCTTCCTCTGTTCTCGTTTCTTCGTTTGCGTACACTTAAGGTCATCGGATTGAGACAAGGCAAGGGAAGAATGGAATAATGAAAGAGAAACGAGAGAAACAAGAGAAATATAAATGATGACAGACTCTAAAGGAATTCCAACACAGGCATGACAGCTTACCCACTGTCTGCATGACGGCCGCCAAAAGACTCCTGTAATAGTGATAAGAATAATGAAGACTCGGACCCTGAATGGTGTAATAGTGAGGACAACGACCCTGGATGCTGTACAGAAGTCTTTCACGGTACGGTGCCTGGCGTTGTGTGCAGCAGGCAAGCAAAAGGACAAAGAGGAAAGACAATAATATTTCCTCGGCTCAGGCCAACAGCAGTCCTTCTGGAAACACGCTCGGTTGAGGCCGGACCGTAACGGGGCTCCTCGCTGGCAGCATGTCTGGCTTTCCCGGGAGACGTCCACATGACACGAAAACGTATGTTCCATTTAAGATAAAGGCATTTGGTCATTTCTCCAACCGAGACCACCATCGTTAGCCCTTTTCCTTTCCTGTTGCTGCGTCTGGGACTGCGGCAGTGATGAAAAACGAAGCTAAATCAAGATGCAATCGGTTCTTCGTACCCTGAATGCAAAGACAAAACCTTCTTTATTTAATAGTTTGTTCCCGCTTGTATCAGCTCACTCTTGGTAAATTTAAACTTGCGGGCATTTGTTAGCGTTTATGTTTTAGACTCTTGTGATTACTAACATAACAGTACAAGTGGAGTGGAAAATTTAGGCGGCTTTTCCGATACCCTACGCCCTTGTCCACCCAGCAGTGAATGGGTACCAGGTATTCATCGGGGGTTGTGTCCCGTCTCCTGGGATCTGTTCCTTTCTCCTATAATTCCTTCCCCTTCTGTCTCCCTCCGGCATATGACCACAGATGTTGCGCCGACTAAACCAAACTCTCCAACTCTCTCCAACAGTACAAGCTTGAGCGACACTTCAGTAATAAGTTAGATATGGCGATGCACATAACAGCTAAAAGCCAGTCCGTTGCAGTGTATATTCGTTTGAGTATGAATAAATTTTACTTGGAAATCCGTGTTCATATTCAAATACTTGCGTTAAAAAGAAAAGGTGAGAACAAAAAGCATAAAACTGACCGGCAGATGGAAACCTAACACACTCCAAGGTATTGCATTCAGCAGATATGTCATCATGGAGATTGACGGCGCATGCAAACGGGTGTAGGAGTAAAGGTCGTCGGCGTGACAAAACTGAATGCGAATGTCGGCACTGAAGGTCATCGGATGGAGACAAGGTAAGGGAAGAAAGGAAAAATTAAACGGGAAAAATGAAACTGAAACAAAAAAATTAAGCAGAAAAATGAAACTGGAAAAAAAATGAAACAAACAGAAAAATGAAGCAGGAAAATGAAACTGGAAAAATGAAACCGGAAAAATTAAACAAACAGAAAAATGAAGCAGGAAAATGAAACAAAAAAATGGAACAGGAAAATGAAGCAGGAAAATGAAGCAGAAAAATGAAACAAAAAAATGGAACAGGAAAATGAAGCAGGAAAATGAAGCAGAAAAATGAAGCAGAAAAATGAAGCAGAAAAATGAAACAGGAAAAATGAAACAAACAGAAAAATGAAGCAGAAAAATGAAACAAACAGAAAAATGAAGCAGAAAAATGAAACTGGAAAAAAAATGAAACTGGAAAAATGAAACCGGAAAAAAAAGGGAAAAATGAAACAGAGAAGCAAGAGAAACAAGAGAAATATAAATGATGACAGACTCTAAAGGAAGTCCAACACAATAATAATAATATCAATAGAATATAATTATAGTAACAATAGTAATAGATAATAATCATGATAAAATTGAACATATTGGAAAATTATATCCGTTATAATAATGATAATGATAACAATAAAAATGGTGAAACTGCTAGATGATAATAATGATAGATAATGATAGATAAAAAAATGATAGATAAAAAAAATGATAGATAAAAAAATGATAAAAACTATTAATAATACCTAATAAACAACTGAATAACTAAATGTGATCAACCACTTAGAAAACTTCCACTATCATTGTATAAGTTCCATTTTTTTGTGCTTTGAGCCGATAAAAAAAAAAAACACATACGGCCTTTAAAACTCTTCGCACGATTGTTATTGTTGAGAGTAATGGGAGTATGCACGATGTTAATTGCTTGCATGTTGTTAAGGCACTCACACAGTTATTCACAAACGCACACAAGCACTGATGCCTCACTCCCTAGGATTAAAAGCATGTATTAAAACCTGAACAATTATTTGGATCGCATATAATGTTTTAGCTTAATTTTTCGAATGGCCGTGTAATCATTCTCACAAAGGTCCTTAATTTTTCGGATGGCCGTGTAATCATTCTCACAAAGGTCCTTAATTTTTCGGATGGCCGTGTAATCATTCTCACAAAGGTCCCTCTCTGTTTATGAGCCGTATAATCATTCTCACAAAGGTCCCTCTCCGTTTGAGTCGTATAATCATTCCCACAAAGGTCACTCTGTTTATGAGCCGTATAATCATTCTCACAAAGGTCCCTCTCTGTTTATGAGTCGTATAATCATTCTCACAAAGGTCCCTCTCTGTTTATGAGTCGTATAATCATTCTCACAAAGGTCCCTCTCTGTTTATGAGCCGTATAATCATTCCCACAAAGGTCAATCTGTTTATGAGCCGTTTAATCATTCTCACAAAGGTCCCTCTCCGTTTATGAGCCGTATAATCATTCTCACAAAGGTCCCTCTCCGTTTATGAGCCGTATAATCATTCTCACAAAGGTCCCTCTCTGTTTATGAGCCGTTTAATCATTCTCACAAAGGTCCCTCTCTGAGTCGTATAATCATTCTCACAAAGGTCCCTCTCTGTTTATGAGCCGTATAATCATTCTCACAAAGGTCCCTCTCTGTTTATGAGCCGTATAATCATTCTCACAAAGGTCCCTCTCTGTTTATGAGCCGTATAATCATTCTCACAAAGGTCCCTCTCCGTTTATGAGAATTGTATATATTTTCACCGCCTCCAAACTCCTCATTAGCAACCTTAAGTCTGCAGGTAAACGACATTCCACACCTTGAGACTTATAAAATCTCCCTCTTCTGTTCATTAAGGATTTGAAGTCAACCTTATATATGCACAGAGACCACGCGCAGATATGCCTGTATAGTGCATGTATTCAGGTTCACCATTTCTATATCAGTATGCAGGTATAGTGTCTCAGTTTACCATTCATCTATATCAGTATGCAAGAGAAGATGGCGCCACTATAAACACCCGCCTGCGCCAATGCGGGCTGGGGCCGACTACCATCCAGGCCCCTCAAGCAAGCCTACTGGCGCTATAGGCGTAGACGTAAAAAAAAATGCAGGTATAAATTGTGAGTTAACCATTTAGCTATTACAGTTTGCTGGTATAGCTTATGACCCCCAAGTATATCCATTTATCTGTATCACCCACTTTCATCTCGCCCGTCCACCGGCATATGACCACAGAGTTGCGCCGACTAAACGAAACTTTCCAACTTTCCCTCCCGTCCACAATCAGCGCTCACTCCCTTCCGCATGACAGTAGAGAAAGAGGGTCTCGTAATGTTTGGCTTAATCATGTCTCCCTCCAAACCCACTTAGGCTCACGCATAGCCAACAGTGGTGAATCATGCTCCTGTTTGCATATGAATAACGGAGTGAGGGTCTTGATTGTGCAGCCGAGGAGCGGAGAAGAGCCTCGGGAATATCTAATTTACACCCACAACATATATACATCTACTGTCAGACTTTGAATTTCATCGTCAGTAATTCGAGCTGCTTCCGCGTGTTAGAAACGAACGCGACTAGAAAGTTTAGGACGTTTTATAACCGAGTGTCTGTCTTCCTAACATAAACAGTTTAGTAAATGTCTTAACTATTCCTTTACCTAACTTAACTTCAATTTAGTAACTCTTCGCTCTTGAACATTATCGCTCTATGAATGCGTGAAACAAAACGAGCTTACTTTCAAATTTTAATTCACTCCCTTTAATTAACTTGGTAACTAAACTTTTGAACATTATCTGTATTCACACACACACACACACACACACACACACACACACACACACACTTTGTTGTAAAAAGAATGATAATAATTTGGTATCTAAACTTTTGAACATTATCTCTATTCACACACACACACACACACACACACACACACACACTGAACAGAGAGAGAGAGAAAAAAACTGAGAAACTACCTCCTGCTGTCTTTAACACACACACACACACACACACACACACACACACACACACACACACACTGAACAGAGAGAGAGAAAAAAAAAACTGAGAAACTACCTCCTACTGTCTTTGTTAACACACACACGCACACACACACACTGAACAGAAAGAGAAAAAAAAACTGAGAAACTACCTCTTACTGTCTGTGTTATTGCCGTCCCCCCTTCGACGATAGCATTGCGTTCAATACTCGGTTATTGCCTCGGTGTCTCCCGCGTCAGTGAATCATGAGGGAAGGGGCTGAGAGAGGCAATACGGAAGGCAGGAGCAGAGGGGGGAAGGCAAATGTAAAGTTTTATCCCCGGCAGTTAAGACGGAGCCGATGGAGGCGGATTAGACGAAGCTGATGGAGCCGGGTTATTAATTTCATGAGGGCATAGAGACCCAAGTCGATGAGGTACTGGTCTAGACGTAAGAACGAGGAGGAGGAGTTGGACGCATGGAAGTTTTCATTTGGTAGAGAAGGAAATTGAAGAAGGAGGAAGGGAGAAATTGACCTCTCTTTCGGCCACCACGTCTGATTCTTTTTTGTAGGAGCAGCGAGTAGCGGGCTTTTTTTTATTATTGTTTCCTTTGTGCCCTTGAGCTGTCTCCTTTGGAAGAGGAAGGAGGAAGGGAGGAACATATAGGAAGAGAGGAGGAGGAAGGAAGATAATTCGAAGTAAAAAGAGAAAATGAAGAGGAAAAAAGAGTAAGGGTAAAAGAATGCGTGGAACTTGTCATTAGGTAGAGGAGGAAATTGAAGAGGAAGGAAGGAGGGAATAACGTATAGGAAGAGGAAGAGGAAAAAGGATAATTCGGAGTAAAAAGAGGAAATGAAGAGGAGGAAAAAAAAGACTGAGAGGAAAAGGATGCATGGAACTTGTCATTAGATAGGGAAGGAAATTGAAGAGGAAGGAGGGAGGGAATAACGTATAGGAAGAGGAAGAGGAAAAAGGATAATTCGGAGTAAAAAGAGGAAATGGAGAGGAGGAAAAAGAGGAGTAAGAGGAGATGAGAAAAGATAGAAATAAAATAGCAGAGAGGAGGCGGAGAGAGAAAATGAAAGATGGTGGTTAAAAGGAAAAGTTAAGTAAAGGAAAATGAAGATGGAAAAATAGATAGGGAAAAAAATTAGGAAAAGCAGGAAAAAGAAGGGGAAAATTAAGAGACTGGGAGAATAGGGAAAAAAAAACTAATGAGATCCTTCCTTAACTCCCTCTGTCCACTTATACAAATTTTCCCCTAAATCTAACAAATCGTATTGGTCCTGATAAAGATAAAGCTTGCATTCACAAACATTGCTGCAGCGCCTAAGTACAGGGAGAATAGAAAAAAAAAAAACAATTGAGATCCTTCCTTAACTCCCTCTGTCCACTTATACAAATTTTCCCCTAAATCTAACAAATCGTATTGGTCCTGACGAAGATAAAGTCTGTTTAGGAGCAGTAACTAGCGGGCTTTTTTTATTATTTCTCCTCTGCTGTAAAAAAAAAAAAATCATAAACATTGCCCCAGCGCTAAGCACACCTATATGAAAAGCCTCTCATATAAGTTTTGAGAATTATCATGAGTAGTTCCATAAGCCTGAGTGCATTTTCCACACACAGTGAATATTTAAGTGAATATTTATGCCAAGTCAAATAATTCAGAGCCAATGAGAATTTGAACCCAGCTGACTTGTGGGGGCTCCGTGGTGCAGTGGTTAACACACTTGACTTACAACCGAACGTGAAAACACAGCACGAGAACTTGACTTTTCTCAGCGGCCAAGAAATATATTCATACCGAGAACACGGGGTTAACTGTGTACAAGACGCCTGGGTTGGGTTGGGTACTGAAGCTCCGAGAAACAGTGAAGGGTTTACTAATGGTCTGTAGGCAATCTGAGTATGGCCAACATGTTCCAGGAAGCTGCATTACCTGGATGTCAGAAAAATGGACTGAGATTAAGGGTGAAGACTAAAAGGGTTAAATTTTCCGTGGATCTTCAGTCAAACCACGATTTCCGCTAGCGTGGTTCTCATTTGTTTCTTGTTATTGCTGCTGATGATGATGGTGAGTAATACCGTCGTCCTTCGGTGAAATCTACCTAAGCTTTGGAAGATCGTGGACACGTCAGTAAACCACGGAAATATGAGAACCACGCCAGCGGAAATCGTGGTTTGACTGAAGATCCACGGAAAATTTGCCCAGTGTAATAGCCCCTTAAATCCGCCTCAGAGTCCTTTATTCATGAAGAAGCTAAGACAAACGTGACTGCATCTTGCCCGAAAACCAAGTGAGAGATGCCTGGACATTTTAGGAGTAGTAGAAACTTGAGAATTAAGGATAAAGACTAAGTCCGCCTCAAAGTCCTTTACTCATGAAGAAGGAAAGACAAACGTGACTGCATCTTGCCCGTAAACCAACTGAGAGATGCCTGGACATTTTATGAGTAGTAGGAACTTGAGAATTAAGGATAAAGACTAAATCTGCTTCACAGTCCTTTATTCATGAAGAAGGAAAGACAAACGTGACTGCATCTCGTCCGAAAACCAACTGAGAGATGCCTGGACATTTTATGAGTAGTTGGAACTTGGAGAATTAAAGATGAAAACTCAATCCGCCTCACAGTCCTTTATTCATGAAGAAGGAAAAATAAAAGTGACCATCTCGCTCTACCCGATTTCCTTCTCTTTTTTATAAACATCCTCAGGCCACATGTTGAGCGGAATGAGCGTATTGGAAAGGCCAGCACTGACCATAGCGTGTGCCCAACTTTATAACACACCGATGTACCGTCATAACCAACTGCAGTGTTCTGATTAGCCTCGAGCGGCGGCGGTGCTTGGAAAAGGAGAGGAAGGGAAACGGGCGGGGAGGGTGCGGGGCAGCGTTGCCAAATTATCGTACTCACCACATCGTCTTTATTAATTTTAAGCCTCAAACTCTCGTACCTCCACAAATAACGATAGAAAATTGAAGTTAGCGTTAAAACTCCTATTTGTTGATGCTATAGTTATCGGTCAGAAACTACGGTAATGCAATGCGATGAGTGCGATAATTTGGCAACGCTGGTGCGGGGCGTGAAACAATAACAAAAGAAGCAAGATTCGGCGAAAACATGGAGCAGGTGGCGACGACGAGCTAGGTGTGCGTGCCTCGCGTCCCGGGCATTCATCATTCTTCTTTTCCTTGCGTTTCCTTCTTTTTTTCCCCTCGGTTTCGGTGTGGGTTGTTTTCATCGAGGGGACATCACCCTGGCAACACCGCGCGCCAGCAAGCAATAACCTGACGCCCAACGTATCTTTTTCACGCCCGGCTGACAAAAGGCGACATCAATTTGCATCCGCGTGGGACAATGAGCGCGAACTCGGCTTCATACGAACTCGGCTCCATACGAACTCGGCTCCATACGAACTCGGCGACTCAATATTTCGGGCGCTGATTGTGACGAGCGTGTAAAGTCTCTGGATCTGGCGCGGCGTATGGTCTGCCTGTACCGCCTGGGTCTGTTCTTTCCCTTCCGGCAGAGCGCAGGGCAAATATTGTTCGGGGGCAAAGGGTATTTACAGGAGCAGCGAGTAGCGGGCTTTTTTTTATTGTTTCCTTTTTTGTGTGCCCTTGTGCTGTCTCCTTTGCTGTAAAAAGAAATGGGAAAGACAGACAGACGGACAGACACGCGCGCACCAACAAAGGAAACACAAAAAACTGGAAGGAAAAAGGAAAAAAAGAGCAATGGAAGAAAGGGAGATGAGAAATTTGTAAAAAGGAAAAAAATGGAAACTAGAGAAAAGCACAAAATACAAATAATTCTGGATATGAGGAGACAGACAGACAGACAGACACACAGTTTGACGGACAAATACACAAAGGAAGAGAAAAAAACAAAGAAATGGAAAAGGAAAAGAAGAGTAAAGATGAAAAAGAGGAAAAATAAAGAAAGTAAAGACCAAAATATAAACAGAATTCAGGGTGTGGAAAGAGACAGACAGACACAACGGAAACAAAAATAAAACTAAGGAAGAAAACGGAAGGTGAGAAACAACGAAAGAGAGAAAAACAAGAGAAAACGGAAAAAATAAGAAAATTAGCAAAAAAAGGAACCAAAATTAATACCGAATTCGGGGGATGGGAAAAACAGACAGACAGACAGACAGACAAAGGAAACAGAGAAGTAATAGGAAGGAGGGAAAGTGAAGAAATAAACAATGAAAGAAAAACAGAATAAGAGAAGAGGAAAAATTAGATTAGCAAAAAGCGGAAATAATACACAGAGAGAGAGAGAAGAGAAGAGAAGAGAAGAGAAGAGACCGTATAAGCGAAAGTAGGAGAAAGGAAAACAATGAAAAATAAAACTGAAACAAAAAAGGAAAAAGAGAGAAGGAATAGAGCGAAATAAAAGCCCAATAATAAAACGAATAATAAAAAAACATTGAACCTACCCGATTGAACGTTTTTATAGATTCTCACACCCTCCGAAGGCAAATACCAATACAGCACCTTCATATATACTTTTATTCGTTTATTTATTTTTTTCATTGCGAGCAGCAGCAGCAGCCGGCCCCCGAGACTATAAATAAAACAACGGGCAAAAAATTCAGCAGCAAGACGAAGACAGGGAAGAGAAAGGAAAGAAATATGCAGAAGAATGTGCTGGATATTTTCACGTTTTCAGGTAAAATATTGTTTGAAGGAAAAGGAAAGATATATAGAGAAACTACTACTACTACTACTACCACTACTACTACTACTACTACTACTGATGATGATGATAATAGTACTGATAATGATACTGATAAAAAACAAAATTCAAGTCTAATTATTCTCCTCTAAAAGAATATAAAAAAAATAATTATAACACTCAATACAGTAATAGTTAATCATACTTATATACCCAATAATAATAATGATAATAATAATAACGATAACAATTGCTCAAAATAACAAAAAATCAATTATTCTCCACTTGAAAACTAAAAACAACATTCAATACAATAATATTCAATCCCTAATAATAATAATAATAATAATAATAATAATAATAATAATAATAACAATAATAATAACAAATCCTTCCTCAGCCTCAGCAATCGTCAATTTAACACTAACACAACTCACTCCTCCATTTACATAATATAAAGAGAGGGTTCTATGATTATGCAAGCAGGCGTCGCGTTCACCACATCTTTCCCTCTCCCTCCTCCACGGTTCCTTTGAGCGCTGTTAATTATCGGCCGAAGACTTGCTTATGCATTCACCGTCTGATGGGGAAATGAGAACCAACATGAAACTCTCAGGAACTCCCTCCGCCCAAAAGGAAAAAAGTTTAATGTGGTGTTTGTGGAGGCGCTGGTGAATGTGGTAGCGGCGATGGTTGGGATAGTGGTCGTGGTGGGGTATAATGGCGCTCCTGGTGGTGTGCGGTATTGTGGTTGTGTGGCTGCTTTTGCGTTTGTTGCGGTGTGATTGTGAGGGGTTCCCATGGCTAGGCTAACCCCGCAGCCGCCACTACCCCATCGGCCAGTTTTACGTGGAAATTCTATAGCGACGATCCCCGCCATTGATAACGATCAAAACAAACAAAACGACTGTGACAGCGGCCTTAAAGCATCAATTGTCGCATGTACTCTCATAGACTCCAGGATTGTCGCTCGAAGGCTTTGACACGAGAGGAGAATGTTGGTGTTTGATACATTTCATCGTGTTTGCTTTCGTGTCAGGCAGCAGATTCGGAGCCGAGGTGCGTTCAGCGTTGCCAGATTGTCGTACTCTGCCTCTGATGTTTGCCGATTTGGCGATTTCAGACCCAAAACGGCTTTCCTCACCCAAATAACTGCCTTCATATATGATTATCGTTTAAATGGTTGATTATTGGTGCTTTTTGGCATTAGTTATGAGCCAGAAACCGGTAAATACGCGGCGCTGAGTACGATAATCTGGCAACGGTGTGTGCGTTGGTGAAGCTCTACCTTGCATCTCTTATAATCAGACTATTGTAATGACGATATTTTAATGGTTAGAGCGTTGATTTTGGATCCAAAGTAATCTCCCACGTGGTATGGTAAGGTAATTCCTAGACGCCTTGCCCTACCCCTTTACATGTGCTCTCCTTCACTGCACCGGGGCTTCGTGGTGCAGTGGTTAGCACACTCAGCTCACAACCTAGAGAGCGTGGGTTCGATTCCCGGGAGGAGTGGAAAAATTTGGGCGGCTTTTCCGATACCCTACGCCCCTGTCCACCCAGCAGTGAATGGGTACCAGGTATTAATCGGGGGTAGTGTCCCGTCTCCTGGGGTCTGTTCCATTCTATAATTCCTTCCCCTTCTGTCCCTCTCCGGCATATGACCACAGATGTTGCTCCGACTAAACGAACCTTTCCTTTCTTTCCTTCACTGCAGCAATATTACAATTTTACATAGCTAGGTATTATCCTGTCAAACTGCTTACACTTTCCTAAACCTGCTTTTATCTATTTTCAGAACGTGCGGTCACTGCCTCGCCTGCGTGGTTGAAAAGGAAAGCGTTTTGCATCCTACATGTTTTGCCAGAGCGGTACTTTAAATTTTCCCTTAAAAATTATAGACCTTTCCATTCTATTTTTGTTGATGATATGAAACTGAGATCAAAGACTACCCATTAAAAAGTGAAAAAATGTTTGGACTACTTAAAATGGGCCTTTTTTTTCGTCCTCAGAACATGACTGGTTACTGGCCTCGGTTATTAATTTTGTCTTTTTCATATTGTTGGGGGGGGGGGGGGTATACGTACATGCATGCGTTTGTGGTGTTTGCGTCCGTGTGTACGACTGTTTTGCCCAATAACTTGCTGTGCGTGATCATGCTTCAGCGGCTACTTTATTTCCAGTTTTCAGGGCGTACTGGACTCCGGATGTTTTCAGGGCGTACTGGACTCCGGATGTTTTCAGGGCGTACTGGACTCCGGATGTTTTCACGGCGTACTGGACTCCGGATGTTTTCACGGCGTACTGGACTCCGGATGTTTTCAGGGCGTACTGGACTCCGGATGTTTTCAGGGCGTACTGGACTCCGAATGTTTTCAGGGCGTCCTGGACTCGAATGTTTTCACGGCGTACTGGACTCCGGATGTTTCGTACTGGACTCCGGATGTTTTCAGGGCGTACTGGACTCCGGATGTTTTCAGGGCGTACTGGACTCCGGATGTTTTCAGGGCGTACTGGACTCCGAATGTTTTCAGGGCGTACTGGACTCCGGATGTTTTCAGGGCGTACTGGACTCCGGATGTTTTCAGGGCGTACTGGACTCCGGATGTTTTCAGGGCGTACTGGACTCCGGATGTTTTCAGGGCGTACTGGAATCGCGATGTTTTCAGGGCGTACTGGACTCCGGATGTTTTCAGGCGTACTGGTATCAGTATGTTTTCAGGGCGTACTGGACTCCGGATGTTTTCAGGGCGTACTGGACTCCGGATGTTTTCAGGGAGTACTGGACTCCGGATGTTTACACGGCGTACTGGACTCCGGATGTTTTCAGGGCGTACTGGACTCCGGATGTTTTCAGGGCGTACTGGACTCCGGATGTTTTCAGGGCGTACTGGACTCCGGATGTTTTCAGGGCGTACTGGACTCCGGATGTTTTCAGGGCGTACTGGACTCCGGATGTTTTATGCTGGACTCCGGATGTTTTCAGGGCGTACTGGACTCCGGATGTTTTCAGGGCGTACTGGACTCCGGATGTTTTCAGGGCGTACTGGACTCCGGATGTTTTCAGGGCGTACTGGACTCCGGATGTTTTCACGGCGTACTGGACTCCGGATGTTTTCAGGGCGTACTGGACTCCGGATGTTTTCAGGGCGTACTGGACTCCGGATGTTTTCAGGGCGTACTGGACTCCGGATGTTTTCAGGGCGTACTGGACTCCGGATGTTTTCAGGGCGTACTGGACTCCGGATGTTTTCAGGGCGTACTGGACTCCGGATGTTTGGCGTACTGGACTCCGGATGTTTTCAGGGCGTACTGGACTCCGGATGTTTTCAGGGCGTACTGGACTCCGGATGTTTTCAGGGCGTACTGGACTCCGGATGTTTTCAGGGCGTACTGGACTCCGGATGTTTTCAGGGCGTACTGGACTCCGGATGTTTTCACGGCGTACTGGACTCCGGATGTTTTCAGGGCGTACTGGACTCCGAATGTTTTCAGGGCGTACTGGACTCCGAATGTTTTCACGGCGTACTGGAATGTTTTCAGGGCGTACTGGACTCCGGATGTTTTCAGGGCGTACTGGACTCCGGATGTTTTCAGGGCGTACTGGACTCCGGATGTTTTCAGGGCGTACTGGACTCCGAATGTTTTCAGGGCGTACTGGACTCCGGATGTTTTCAGGGCGTACTGGACTCCGGATGTTTTCAGGGCGTACTGGACTCCGGATGTTTTCAGGGCGTACTGGACTCCGGATGTTTTCAGGGCGTACTGGACTCCGAATGTTTTCAGGGCGTACTGGACTCCGAATGTTTTCAGGGCGTACTGGACTCCGGATGTTTTCAGGGCGTACTGGACTCCGGATGTTTTCAGGGCGTACTGGACTCCGGATGTTTTCAGGGCGTACTGGACTCCGGATGTTTTCACTGCGTACTGGACTCCTGATGTTTTCAGGGCGTACTGGACTCGGATGTTTTCACGGCGTACTTGAATCCGGATGTTTTCACGGCGTACTGGACTCCGGATGTTTTCAGGGCGTACTGGACTCCGGATGTTTTCAGGGCGTACTGGACTCCGGATGTTTTCACGGCGTACGGGACTCGAATGTTTTCAGGGCGTACTGACCTGAATGTTTCAGGGCGTACTGGACTCCGGATGTTTTCAGGGCGTACTGGACTCCGCATGTTTTCACGGCGTACTGGACTCGGATGTTTTCAGGGCGTACTGGACTCCGGATGTTTTCAGGGCGTACTGGACTCCGAATGTTTTCACGGCGTACTGGACTCCGAATGTTTTCAGGGCGTACTGGACTCCGAATGTTTTCAGGGCGTACTGGACTCCGGATGTTTTCAGGGCGTACTGGACTCCGAATGTTTTCAGGGCGTACTGGACTCCGAATGTTTTCAGGGCGTACTGGACTCCGGATGTTTTCAGGGCGTACTGGACTCCGGATGTTTTCAGGGCGTACTGGACTCCGTATGTTTTCAGGGCGTACTGGACTCCGAATGTTTTCAGGGCGTACTGGACTCCGGATGTTTTCAGGGCGTACTGGACTCCGAATGTTTTCACGGCGTACTGGACTCCGAATGTTTTCAGGGCGTACTGGACTCCGAATGTTTTAAGTTCGTACTGGACTCGAATGTTTTCAGGGCGTACTGGACTCCGGATGTTTTCAGGGCGTACTGGACTCGAATGTTTTTCGGCGTACTGGAATGTTTTCAGGGCGTACTGGACTCCGGATGTTTTCAGGGCGTACTGGACTCCGAATGTTTTCAGGGCGTACTGGACTCCGAATGTTTTCAGGGCGTACTGGACTCCGGATGTTTTCAGGGCGTACTGGACTCCGGATGTTTTCACGGCGTACTGGACTCCGGATGGTCACTTGTCATTCACTCCTTCCCCAGACGAAGGATCACAGTGCACTCCTCTGCATAGGCGTGCAAGGCAATGTTAGGTGAAGTATGTTATTTTTTTATTCTTTTTTTTATTTATTATTATTTTATTATTATTATTATTATTATTATTATTATTATTATTATTATTATTATTATTATTATTATTATTATTATTATTATTTTTGTTCTTCCTTTTCTTGTACTTGTTCTGCTTTTTCTTCTTGTTCTTCTTCTTCTTCTCCTTTTTCTTCATCCTCTTCTCCTCTCTCTGTCTTTTCTCCTTAATTGCGCCCTTCCTATAGGGGGGAAGCACGGGCCTTGGCCAATGGCGGTCGACGAGGACTGGCGTGTGTCTGTTATCTGATTTGAGGCAACCAGTCTTTAAGGTGGCGGGAGGATTCATATTCCACCGCTGCCACCATTTATTTTTTATTTTTCTGCTAACAGTTCTTCATGCTAGCCGTTCATGGACCAGATTGTTACTGTTCAGCCACTTTTTCTGATGTTGAGGCGCTTTGCGAGTGTTCAAGTTCAGAGCACTAGTTATTGTTATTGTTTCTGTGGAAGTGAGTTAAGTAGTGCAAGCCTTGACCTCTCTTTCGGACACCTCTTTTGATTCTTTTTCAGGAGCAGCGAGTAGCGGGCTTTTTTTTATTATTGTTTCCTTTTTTGTGCGCCCTTGAGCTGTCTCCTTTGTTGCAAAAAAAAAAAAAAAAAGCCTTGCCACGGTGTTTGGATCCTTGAAATCGTGATTGATCGGCGCCTTGGCAAATATCTCTTAAGATTAAATATAAATAGTTTAGGTTATGTGGTAGTGTATTTATATGAGTTACACTTACATAGCTTTGCTGCGAGGAAGATGAAGACGATGCACTCTTTCCTACACACCCTCTCATGTCGCTGCTGTGCGTTGTTCCGCCTCTGAGCCGGAGGTGCGCTGCAGGGCTCAGCTGGACCTCCTCAAAGAGTATAATCGGCATTCTGATTGATTAATAGTTCATTGTTGCAGGTTATAAACAACAAGGGAGAAGGGAGGAACATGCCATCCTAACCCCCAGGCAGGACAGAATGTGATAATACGAGTAATACATGTGTAGGTAGCACCATGAAACTAAAAAGATACAATGGTAGGAATGAATGCACAACAAGGGAGGGGGGCGGTACCTGCCGGCCTCCCCCTAGACATTAAGAAAATAAAATGTGGGGACGGAGAAATACATTGCCCAAGCACTAGACGGGAATGAATACAGAGATAGAGTCCAATCCTTATATAGTCATGACTTGAAACAAACTGCATTGACCTCTCTTTCGGCCACCTCTTTTGATTCTTTTTTAGGAGCAGCGAGTAGCGGGCTTTTTTTTATTATTGTTTCCTTTTTTTTGTGCCCTTCAGCTGTCTCCTTTGTTGTAAAAAAAAAAAAAAAAAACTACATATCATACTTATCTTACAGGCGTTACTTATTTCGTGCAAGTGAGAACATCTAGTCAACGATAATACATAGTTCCATGGATAAATACATGCATACAAATAAGCATATGTGAATGTATCCGTTTACTCATACATACTCAGACAGCTATAAATTTTAATCTATATACTGTGTTGAAAGTATTTATACAATCAGGGATTAATACATTTTTTTACTGTGAAATAAAGCAGTCCAATGTTTTAACACGTGCACTCATCCTAGAGCTTTGCAACTCTTCTGAATAGTAATTACCGAGACGGGATCCGATATAATTACATCAACAATAGCGGGATAATTAGTTCCATGTATTATGATAATGAGATGGCGGAGTCGTGTAAATTAATTCGGCATGTCGTGAATCGGGAAGCGCGCGGGACCGACTATTTCTTTGTCGCGCGGGAACAACTATTTCTTTGTCGCGCGGGAACAACTATTTCTTTGTCGCGCGGGAACAACTATTTCTTTGCCGCGCGGGAACAACTATTTCTTTGCCGCGCGGGACCAACTATTTCTTTGCCGCGCGGGACCGACTATTTCTTTGCCGCGCGGGACCGACTATTTCTTTGCCGCGCGGGACCGACTATTTCTTTGCCGCGCGGGACCGACTATTTCTTTGCCGCGCGGGACCGACTATTTCTTTGCCGCGGGGGACCGACTATTTCTTTGCCGCGCGGGACCGACTATTTCTTTGCCGCGCGGGACCAACTATTTCTTTGCCGCGCGGGACCAACTATTTCTTTGCCGCGCGGACCAACTATTTATTTGCCGCGCGGGACCAACTCTTTCTTTGCCGCGCGGACCAATATTTCCTTGCCGCGCGTGACCGACTATTTCTTTGCCGCGCGGGACCGACTATTTCTTTGCCGCGCGGGACCGACTATTTCTTTGCCGCGCGGGAACAACTATTTCTTTGCCGCGCGGGAACAACTATCTCTTTGCCGCGCGGGACCAACTATTTCTTTGCCGCGCGGGAACAACTATCACTTTGTCGCGCGGGACCAACTATTTCTTTGTCGCGCGGGAACAACTATTTCTTTGCCGCGCGGGACCAACTATTTCTTTGTCGCGCGGGAACAACTATTTCTTTGCCGCGCGGGAACAACTATTTCTTTGCCGCGCGGGACCGACTATTTCTTTGCCGCGCGGGACCGACTATTTCTTTGCCGCGCGGGACCGACTATTTCTTTGCCGCGCGGGACCTACTATTTCTTTGCCGCGCGGGACCGACTATTTCTTTGCCGCGCGGGACCGACTATTTCTTTGCCGCGCGGGACCGACTATTTCTTTGCCGCGCGGGAACAACTATTTTTGCCGCGCGGACCAACTATTTCTTTGCCGCGCGGGAACAACTATTTCTTTGCCGCGCGGGACCAACTATTTCTTTGCCGCGCGGGACCAACTATTTCTTTGCCGCGCGGGACCAACTATTTCTTTGCCGCGCGGGAACAACTATTTCTTTGCCGCGCGGGAACAACTATTTCTTTGCCGCGCGGGAACAACTATTTCTTTGCCGCGCGGGAACAACTATTTCTTTGCCGCGCGGGAACAACTATTTCTTTGCCGCGCGGGAACAACTATTTCTTTGCCGCGGGACCAACTATTTCTTTGCCGCGCGGACCAACTATTTCTTGCCGCGCGTGAACGACTATTTCTTTGACGCGCGGGAACAACTATCTCTTTGCCGCGCGGGTACAACTATTTATTTGCCGCGCGTGAACAACTATTTCTTTGCCGCGCGTGAACAACTATCTCTTTGCCGCGCGGGACCAACTATTTCTTTGCCGCGCGGGACCAACTATTTCTTTGCCGCGCGGGACCAACTATTTCTTTGCCGCGCGGGACCAACTATTTCTTTGCCGCGCGGGAACAACTATTTCTTTGCCGCGCGGGACCAACTATTTCTTTGCCGCGCGGGACCAACTATTTCTTTGCCGCGCGGGAACAACTATTTCTTTGCCGCTCTCTAACATCATAATCAGCGGCAGTTCAGTTCAGTTGTTGGTCGGAAGTATCGCCTTTGTATCGGCACTCCCTGATGTGTTCTCGCTGTCCGGGATATGAGTTGTGCTTGTCACTGATGGCTATTATTATTTTCTCCTTTCATTACCTTTTCTCTTATTATTTTGATTCATGGATGTCGGTGTTATTATTGTGGATGATAATACCCGCAGTCAGTGTTACCAGCGCGTCGGAGCGGAGGGTTGGGCTGGTGATTTGCAGGCGGTGGCGGGCAGTGTCATCCGTCCACCGCTAACTTGATAAATAAATAGATAGACACAGATTATTGTCCACAAATATGCATAAAAGGAAACAACTCAATATATCAATCACTCATGCATCAGATTTTTATCCTAAATAGTAATTAACAAAAGTATGAGGTGTGTTACTGCAAGAGAAGCGTTGTGGTGCCTGAGTATTGTTTAAAATGACATACATGCGAAGTCTATAGGGGCTATTACACTGGGCAAATCTTCCGTGGATCTTCAGTCAAACCACGATTTCCGCTGGCGTGGTTCTTATATTTCCGTGGCTTTCTGGCGTGTCCACGATCTTCCAAAGCTACGGTAGGTTTCACTGAAGGACGACGGTATTACTCACCATCATCAGCAGCAGCAATAACATGAAACAAATGAGAACCACACTAGCGGAAATCGTGGTTTGACTGAAGATCCACGGAAAATTTGCCCAGTGTAACAGCCGCTTTATACCAACCATCCGCGTGTGTGTAGTGTTAAGTATATATAGACAGTTTCCTATGAGCGCACCGTTACCACCTTACCATTTCACCTTAGCAAGTACCGAGTTATAGGCTGAACAGGGCCAACATTTTTTTTTTTTTTTTTTTTTTTTACATCCTCGCCTATAGCACCGGTAGGCTTTCTTCCGGGTTCCAGATAGTCGGTCCAAACCTGTCGTGGCGCAGGCAATTTTTTTTATAGTGGCGCCAGTTATGCTTGGCTCATGCTGCCCCCTGGAACTCATTCTTGATTCACTGGACGGTTTCTTCTAGAGTCCGGGTTGATGGGTGGTCTTCTGGACAGCATGTGGGTAGTCTTAGGCCACTCGGCAGTGACTGAAAAATCCCAGGTGGTAGCGTGGGGATTCGAACCCGCGTCGTCCATCTCGCGGTGAATGTGGGCCCAGCACGCTACCACTCAACCACCGCCTACCCTAAATGTGGTAAATGGTGATAGCTTGGGGATTCGAACCGACGTTGATTGTCACTTACTCGTCTGAAATTGCGATCAGAAAGACTGTGAGTGCATGTGTGTGTGTGTGTGTGTGTGTGTGTGTGTGTGTGTGTGTAGAGGGGGGGAGAGGGGTTGGGAGGGGGGGTCAACAATTCGTCAAGCATCAAACGCCTGACACAAACCAATATGACCGCCATTAAATCACCAAGCCATGACCGACTAAATTTAGCGTGACATATTGACTAAATTTGCCGCACTAATCGTTATGAATCCCTCCCATTCATAAACACCGCGAGGTTTATATATTTCCAAACTGAAGGCCAATATATATTATCCATTGGCAATGTTTCTGGATGTAATGCATCATGAATTTGCGGTACAAAATATGATCATCGTCAGCAGCAGCGGCGGGCTATATCATTCCGCTGCAGGGCTTAAGCCTCCACAAAGCGTTCCCATTCGTTTATGTCCAGTGTCCTTAGTTTCCATTTTCGTTGTGAACCTTCCGTTAGAATTTTAATTTCGTCTCATATGAGTGGATCTTTTTGTATCAGTTATTTCCCCGTATATCACTTTTGTCCGCCTGTTGTTCTCTATTCTACATGTCTTTTAACCACTGCCATTTCTTTGATTGCCTTTTTTGTCATCTGTTTTTGCTCTCATAGGAAGTTTTATCCAATCCCGTCATGGCGCAGGCAATTTTTATAGTGGCGCCAGTTATGTTTGGCTCATGCTGCCCCCCGGAACTCATTCTTGATTCACTGGACGGTTTCTTCTAGAGTCCGGGTTGATGGATGGTCTTCTGGACAGCATGTGGGTAGTCTTAGGCCACTCAGCGGTGACTGAGAAATCCCAGGTGATAGCGTGGGGATTCGAACCGACGTTGTCCATGGCGTGGTGAACGTAGGTCCCGCACGCTAACCACTCAGCCACCGCCTACCCATAATAATGACCCTAGCAATACGTCGTTACCGTACCTATACAGAAAGATTGACCTAAGATAACCAAGCAATCTGGAAGCAAATCAGGTCCACAGAACAAGATATAATAATGAGCCTGGAAAATGCGTCGTTACCGTACCTGTACAGAAAGATTTACCTAACATAACCAAGTAATCTAGAAGCAAATCAGGTCCACAGAACAAGATATAATAATGAACCTGGAAAATCCGTCGTTATTGTACCAATACAGAAAGATTTACCTAACATAACCAAGCAATCTGGAAGCAAATCAGGTCCACAAATGCACACTGGTCGGTTCCCAGCAGGCGTTGACGAGGAGCCGCCACGCCAAGCCGCCCGTAGCCGCAGCCTCGCTTGTGAATTGCACGCACGCCTCCTCCTCCCCTAAATCCCTTGAGAGAGTAAAACGCAGCATTTACATGACTAAAGAGAATCTAATGGAGTTCCACAAAGTTCCCCCGTTTTCATGCATATTCGGGTCGCGTGCTGAGAGCCTGAGGAACCACCACCACCATCATAACCACAACCCTCCACAACCACAACCCTCCACCACCCACCAGGGAAAACGGATGTACATGAGAGGGAGTGGGAGGGGCGACAAGGAGCAGTAGGAAAACCTTATACGTCAGGTCATATAGTAGGAGAGTCAGGCTCAAGGTCAGGTTCACTCCAACGTTGCCAAATTATCGTACTATGAACATTGAATTTATCATTTTTAGGCTCCAAGACTGTCGTAACCACACAAATAACGATAGAACATTATAGTTATCGCTAAAACGGTTAAATATTGATGGTTTTCGTTCTTTTTTTGCGAGTTATCGGCCAGAAACAACGAAAATGCAATGCGATGAGTACGATAGTTTGGCAACGTTGGTCCACTCCTACCTCAAGTTGACGAGGAGAGCTCAAAGCATAAAAACCTGTGAACACATTTCTTCTTAAGTAATGCCAAAATTTCTATCTTTCCCGTACTTAATTAAATTTTGGCATTAATAAGAAGAAATGTATATTAAGTACGAGTGTGTGAAATACGAACACCATTTTGAATAGCGTTGTGTCGTTGGCATTCAGGGGATTGATAACCTATTGGTCCGGCAGCCATCAGTCAGAGGCGGGAGGATGATAACGGCCACTGGTGATGATGCTTGTGCCGTTAACTAACACGGATTGCTCCTGATGATTCACAAATATGGCTTTGTACTCTGACGAGGGGGAAAAGTTTTGAAATATTAGAAAAGTGACATTCAGTGCTTTTTAATGCTGGAGATATGAAAAGGTTTACATTGAAAAAAAAAATTCCTTTTTCATATAATTTTCATTAACATTATGCTGAAGTTTTACTGAGCACACTGAGCACAGATCCACAAGCTCTCTGCCCACGCCATGCACAGACGTGGTCATGGCAGTGTTTTGCATGGCCCTGAAGTGACGCCTCCTTACAACGGACAGCGAACCGTTACCCTGATCAGCACCGAGGGACTCAAAACACAATAGTCTGATTCGGCAACCGACGCTCAAGCCTTTGTTAAGATTTTACAGCTTATTAACCCCTTGCTTGCGGATTTCCCACAAAAAGACATCACCAAGCTACAATAGTGGAACAAAAAGTGACTGCTCCAATTTAGCGAAGAAAAATGAGGTCATGCATCTTGGGAGGGGAAATCCAGCACACCAATACCACATGGGAAACACTCCACTACCCACCACAGAGGCACAGAAAGACCTGGGAGCATATGTTACCAGGCTACCAGTGAAGGCGAAATCCGTGCCAATCGCAGCGGACGGGTTAAGTGATCCAGATGTTAGATTATCGCGATGGTTAAGGGGCTGACGGTAAATATTGATGCTAAACCGCGAACTGGAACCCGAGTAAGGAGGGTGAATGCTACGGTCATAGATTTCAATGCTATAAAAAAAACATTTGAAAAGTATATATCTGTCCAGAAGGCCTTGATAGTATTGTTTCCAGATTCGTTGTCCTGAATACTGCAAGAGAAAGTGGAGGACAGTAAATGTGCCAAAATAAGAGAAGAGATGGAAAAAGTTAAGCCCATTAACTGCACGAAGCGGCAAACCGAAACGTATCTGTAATCCTAGAGACAAACGTATCTGTAATCCTAGAGACAAACGTATCTGTAATCCTAGAGACAAACGTATTTGTAATCCTAGAGACAAACGTATCTGTAATCCTGAAGACAAACGTATCTGTAATCCTGAAGACAAACGTATCTGTAATCCTGAAGACAAACGTATCTGTGATCCTAGAGACAAACGTATCTGTAATCCTAGAGACAAACGTATCTGTAATCCTAGAGACAAACGTATCTGTGATCCTAGAGACAAACGTATCTGTAATCCTAGAGACAAACGTATCTGTAATCCTAGAGACAAACGTATCTGTAATCCTAGAGACAAACGTATCTGTAATCCTGAAGACAAACGTATCTGTAATCCTAGAGACAAACGTATCTGTGATCCTAGAGACAAACGTATCTGTAATCCTAGAGACAAACGTATCTGTAATCCTAGAGACAAACGTATCTGTAATCCTAGAGACAAACGTATCTGTAATCCTAGAGACAAACGTATCTGTAATCCTAGAGACAAACGTATCTGTAATCCTAGAGACAAACGTATCTGTAATCCTAGAGACAAACGTATCTGTAATCCTAGAGACAAACGTATCTGTAATCCTAGAGACAAACGTATCTGTAATCCTAGAGACAAACGTATCTGTAATCCTGAAGACAAACGTATCTGTAATCCTAGAGACAAACGTATCTGTAATCCTAGAGACAAACGTATCTGTAATCCTAGAGACAAACGTATTTGTAATCCTAGAGACAAACGTATCTGTAATCCTGAAGACAAACGTATCTGTAATCCTAGAGACAAACGTATCTGTAATCCTAGAGACAAACGTATCTGTAATCCTGAAGACAAACGTATCTGTAATCCTGAAGACAAACGTATCTGTAATCCTAGAGACAAACGTATCTGTAATCCTAGAGACAAACGTATCTGTAATCCTAGAGACAAACGTATCTGTAATCCTAGAGACAAACGTATCTGTAATCCTAGAGACAAACGTATCTGTAATCCTAGAGACAAACGTATCTGTAATCCTAGAGACAAACGTATCTGTAATCCTGAAGACAAACGTATCTGTAATCCTGAAGACAAACGTATCTGTAATCCTAGAGACAAACGTATCTGTAATCCTAGAGACAAACGTATCTGTAATCCTAGAGACAAACGTATCTGTAATCCTGAAGACAAACGCGTGTGTTTCCTCCACGTGTTGTTCAAGTTACGTCGTTCCGAAAGAGACACGACGAAACTTTTCACACCGCTCAGCCGTGTTGTCAACTTCTCTGCATTTGTCGACAGGAGAGTGTGTCCCCGAGGGCGCGTCCCTGATGCATTGGTGCGCTGTGCGGGGCCAAGGAAATGAAGTCCGTCCAGGCCAACGGTGCCAAATTGTCGTACACTGAACATTGCATTTATTATTTTTAGGCTCCAAGACTGTCGTAACCACACAAATAACGATAGGAAATTAAAGTTAGCGTTAAAACTGTTAAATATTGATAGGTTTCTTTTTTCTTTCTTTTTTTTCTTTTTTTTAGTTATCGGTGAGAAACTACAAAAATGCAATGCGCTGAGTACGATACTTTGGCAACGCTGGTCCAGGCTGAAACACCCACTCGACCCTCTAGACGACTATCACTTTCGTTCTGTATGTCGATAAAGCCTAGAGGGAAGGCTTTATGTTCGGATAAATAGATTATTAAAACGCACATAGATTAGTGAATAGACTAAGGAAGGAAAATGCTAAACATAAACAATATCCATGATGAGGCGGAGGCGGCCACCCACTCGGTAACTTGCGCTGCAGTATTGCTTGCTTGCCTTGGGGGGTGTGGGGCGGACGATGAGTGGCTATTTGAGAGTTGGCAGCCGTGAACTGAAAACATACAATCGGTTATGTGTACATTGATGAAGAGGAAGAATGACCATTATGAAGAAATTAAAACACTTAACAAATTGTATTTACCGAAGAACTACATTTCAAACTAAAGGGGGAAGGGGGCGTGCGTGTGCGCGGGCTCGTGTGTGTAGAGAGGGTGTATCAGGCTGGCATTGTTTACTCCCCATTGTGTACTCCCTTGTGTTCCATTGTGTACTCGGCGGGATGGCTACTCGCTGCGTCCCGGGCCCCTCAGTGCCTCCTCCTTCTCCGGATAATGGCCTCCAAGGCGGCCATAATGCTGCCTGCGCCGCTCCTAAGTGCTGGGAGCCGCGGCTGAGGCACGGCCGGCGGCGGGGCGCTGTTTAATGGACGCCAATTAAGTGTTATGCTGTTAGGGCCACGCTCTATCGTAATGCTGCAGTATGCCCTGGCGCTCGAGCCGGAATTTTGGCATTTATTATTTTAATTGGTAGTGTGTATAGTGACGCTTGTAGTGTCAGCCTCCGTGGTTCTGGCTTTTCTTACGGTTTCTTTTATCTTCATTTCCATGATTTTTTTCTGTTAATTTCTTATAATTTTAAATGTAATAGTAGTAGTTTTAAAAAGTTTTACATCAGTACTTATTTACATGGTAAATAATGGGGAGCGGGCCTCATGCCCGCCGCTGGAGTGGTTCCTCACGTGCGCCCCCACCCCAACTTGACTTGTGGGGCGTGTCATGTCATTTGGGGCCGCCCATAATGGGCGCGTGCAGTCAAGATTATCGTGCTGGTGGGCGGCCTTGTTTGAAATGATACCACCCTTGAGAGTTCAGCCGTATGAAGAACGGCCCAAGCGACTCAACCTCTCTACTTTGTAAAAGACGCTTACGCATGCGTTGATATATATTATGAAATGGTTTGCGTGAGTGATGATTCTTTCTCATTATTTTACTTAGAGGGGCCTTTAACCTAACCTAACTTAACCTTACCTAAGAAACATGACCCCCGCAGCTACCGGGTTAACGCGGGTCCGCCAAAACACCACGCCCGCACGCTGACCACTCCCTGTGCAGTGTGATGTTCCTGTCGCTATACCACTCATCGCACCCTCTCTCCTAACAACACGCACCGACAATATTGGCCAGTTTTACAGTCCAACAGAGCAAGTTTGTCAGCTCCCCAACTAAACACAGAATACGACAAAAGTTCCTTGTAGCTTTAGGGTCGTATTTTAAAACATTTCGTCGCCCAAGTTCACATATTTGACATGGCTTTCGTAGGAGCTGTAGGCCTTTCCAGGGGTAGTTTTATGACCCTGGTGGTAGTTTGACCCTTCCTCTGTGCCATGAACCTTAAAAAACACTCATGAAAACCCGATTGATCTCTTCTTTGACCTTTAGAAATAGTTGATGTGAGAAGCGATGGTGTCTTAAAATACGGCCCTTAGTGTTTGGCGTTGATGTAAAAAGGAGGAGTGAACTTTAGGAAACTACACAGGAATTTTTTTTTATTAGTATGGTATTGAGTGGAGATAACCGATCATTGTTGAGAATATAGTTTAGTTGGGCGCTTACAATGACTCGGTTCTGACCAATATATCTCCTCTCTTTTCGTTACTGATCTCCTTCAGCCCACTCTCCCTTCCTCCTCCAAGTCTGTACATTAAATTCAAAGCTTAAAACTTCATACTAGTGTTTTCACGGAGTTCCTCGAATTTCACACCATACGGCCGTCGCCCAGCGCTTTGTTCTTGCGCTCAAAACTCTTTCTAAGCCTCTTACTAACGCTGATGAGGACGCACTTACATTAACGTCGCAATGGAACAAGGGAGCGATACAATTACCTCCATTCTTGCCGAGTATCGACGAGGGAGGGCAGAGTGGGCGCCAGCGTTGCCAAAGTGTCGTACTCTGAACATACCATTTATCATTCTTCAGCTCCGAGACTGTCGTTACCACACAATTAACGATAGAAAATTAAAGTTAGCGTTGCAACTGTTATATCTTGATGGTTTTAGTGTTTTTTTGCTGTAGTTATCGCTCAGAAACTACGGAAATGCAATGCGATGAGTACGATAATTTGGGAACGTTGGTGGGCGCCCGTCCCTGCCTGTGTTTGAAGTGAGCTCGTCGAGGTTGCAGGGCGGCGGGTACAGAAGCGTTACAGGGTCATTTCACCAGTGTTCCCTCGTAGGTGTAGCGGCCCAGCAAACACTCCAGCCAATGCCAGTACACATATTGGACCCAGCGCTTGTGTGTGTGTGCCGTAAAAATGTTGTAACTATATTTTTTGCACCCAAGCGACCGGGCAGTAAGCGACGCCTTTCGACAGCCCTCTTCACCTCAATAACATGAGTGCGCGCCCCGCAAAAATGTTTAACCCGGTAGCAGCGACGGACCAAATTTGTGGCTTTACCGTGTGCCAGCGACGGGCCAAATTTTTTCCCATGAACCAAACCCCCAAAATAGATGATGCATAAACTGATCACAAATGCGTTGATAGGTATATATTATGAAATGGTTTGCGTGAGAGATGATTATTTTCCAGAGCTGGGACTACCGATTGACATTTGGGATCGGTACTACCGGCGGTAGATTACTGCTACCGATACCGATCATTCGGTATTTTGAAGAAACTACCGAATACCGCTACCGATCGCATGATTGGCAGTCAATCGGTATCGGTAGATTGAAAAAGCGAGCGCGGGACTTTTTTGTTAAGACTTAAGAGAAGACGACCCCGGCAAAATGAAACGGACAAGTTTCAACACGTTCGAGCGCATCTATGGGAAGCAGTTAGCAGGAAATTCCAGGTATTACTTTGACGTCATCACGCTTAGCCAATCACCGGCCGTTCTGGGCGTTCTCAGCCAATCAGAGGCAGCCACGACCTAGCAGATTCTCGCTCCCGCCAAAAGTTTTGGCGGGAGCCCCACTCTTGTTTGGCCTGCCGACGCGAGTAGCCTACACCTACGCTCTAGCTCCTACGCTCTCGACAACGTGCTCAGCCTAGTGTTCGCGGAGGAGCACCTGCTGATGGCCACCGCCACCCACCCAGCCCACACTCTCCAGGCCATCCACCGCCTTGCGGAGCAGGACTACACCACCATCAAGGAGAGGCTTGTCAGGGAGTTGGTCGACATCGTCAGTCCAACCCCTACGCGGGAGGCAGCTGCTGATCAGGGTGGCAATCAGTACTTCTGCTATGATGACCTCTATGGGCCTTCTACTTCCACCACCCCAGCCAACAAATCTACGCTGGAGGAGGCCATCAAGCTGGAGGTCATCAACTGGGCCAGGACCAGGGACCACGTCGTCAGGAAGGAGCAGTTTCCTGCCGGCCACCGCGACGCCTGGGTGAAGTTGTTTGTCAAATACAACACCTCCCTGCCCAGTTCCGCTGCCGCTGAGAGGTTGTTCAGCACCGCCGGCAACATCCTCCGCCCCAAGAGGTCCTCCCTGACTGCCAACAACTTTGAGCAGTTGGTGATGTTGAAGGGCAACAGCGAGCAGTTCAAGACATTCCTCAAGGAGGACCTCAAGAAGGGCGCCGACACCGACCTGGAGTAGGAGGCTCAAGACTGCTTCAGTTGTAATTTTTTTTTGTGTTGGGAAGAAATTTATTTTGTGAAAGTTAATAAATAATGCTGTATTGTCTAGTTTGTTTAAATTTAACTTTTTTTCAGTTTGATGTTTATTTTTTGAGGGAGAAATTCATTTATTAAATAAGTTATGTATTTTTGAACTTAAAAAAGGTATTAAAAGACTCTAATTTACTTCTATTCTTAAGTTAACCGAAATAAGAGAGAAATAACTTAAAAAGTGTGTTATGGGCCTTTAAAAGCATTTTTTTATTATATAATTATAGAGTTTTTTAATCTACCGATACCGAATCTATACCGATCGGTAGATTTCTGAAAAATCTACCGATCTACCGATACCGATTGGACGCGGCTCGCTACCGACTACCGATACCGGTGGTAGATTTTTCTACAGAATCCCAGCTCTGTTATTTTCTCATCAATTCGCTTAGAGGGGCCTTTAAGAAACATGATCCCCGCAGCTATCGCGTTTTAACTAATATTTTTGCACCTAGGCGACCGGGCAGTAAGCGACCCCTTTCAACAGCCCTCTTCACCTCAGTTGTATCGCAGCTGAAGGGAGTCGATAAGGGCAGTAACGAAGCCGAAGTACACACGTTCCAAGACGGCAAGGAGCGGTAGTCTCAGCCCCTTCCACCTCCGAGATCGACAATTTAGAAAAGCCAAAAAGGAGACCAATCGAGTTCCCATAAGTGTTTTTTTCTTAGGTTCATGGTACAGAAGGGTCCAACTACCACCAGGGTCATATAATTACTACTAGAAATCCCCAGAACTCCAACGAAAACCTTGTCAAATATGTGAGGTTGGGCGCCGGAATGCTTAAGAATGTGGCCCTCTGGTGTCTCGTCTTTAAACCCCCCCCCCCCCCCCCCCCCCGAGGCCACTGACCGGGCGGGACGCAGCGCCGAAAATACTCCCGAGGCATGGCTGATGTAATTGGAGAATTTGCATCGGCTCGTCAGGCTCATTACCGAGGCCTCCTCCGGCGACGGGACATTTTTCGCGAGGCACCGCAGGCGAAGTGAGCCAATACACACACACACACACACACACACACACACACACACCAGTTAAAGATATGTGCCAACTGGAGTTACGGAATCTATCATGTTTATCATTGGTTACACACACACACATACACACACACACACACACATCAGTTAAGGATTGTGCCAGCAGGTGTTACGGAATCTATCATGTCTATCATTTGTTACACACACACACACACACACACACACACCAGTTAAAGAATATGTGCCAAGAGGAGTTATGGATTTAATGATTATCAATTGCGTAAACTAGGTGTCAATAACAGAAAAAAAGCACATGTTGGTTTGGTGAGGCTTATCAGGCACTGTAAAGGTTCTGTTGTTGAGTTGAATATGATGTTCGAATCACTAGCTTAAAATAACTGCCCCCTTTTCACATGTAGTTTGCTTGATCTCTTTAATTCAATAAGAAAGTATAACTAATCCTGAAGATGCAGACCAAGGGAATCAAGACACCTCTCCACACCCGAAATTGACCTCTCTTTTGGCTACTCTTTACTTTTGTGGGAGCGGCGAGTAGCGGGCTTTTTTTGTACTCTTTTTGTTGCCCTTGAGCCGCGTCCTTCGATGTAAAAAAAAATAATAATGAAACACTCACGCAAACTCTTGATATTTTATTCATACAGTAACACCTTAAAGACTAACATAATTATAACAGAAGAAATCAGTGAGTGTATGAAACAAAGGAAACACGAGCTTGCTGACCCACGCCCCTAAAAAGGAGAGTGGGTAGTATTGGCAGGGAAGGAAGTATAACACGTCGAGGCCTTCATACAGTAATAGCACTTGATTTCAGCCATATAACAGCGGAAACCAGTGTATGAAAATAGAGAGAATATGAGCTCTCTGACCCAACCATACCGCCCCACCCACTAACACTAAAATGGGGTAGTATTGGCTGGGATAAGAAAAAAGTATGTCGAGGCCTTCATACAGCCATTTAACAGCGGAGGTCAGTGTATGGAAAAGAAGATGTGAGCTTTATGACCCAACCTTACTGCCCCCACCCCCTAAAAACGAAAATGGGGTAGTATTGGCTGGGATAAGAAAAAAGTATGTCGAGGCTTTCACACAGCAATAGCACTTGATTTCAGCCATTTAACATCGGAGGTCAGTGTATGAAAGAAAAAATGAGCTTCCTACCCAAACCTTACTGCCCCCACCTCCGAAAAACGAAAATGGGGTAGTATTGGCAGGGGTAAGAAAAAGTACTATGTCGAGGCTTTCATACAGTAATAGCGCTTGATTTCAGCCATATAACATCGGAGGTCAGTGTATGAAAGAAAAAATGAGCTTCCTACCCAAACCTTACTGCCCCCACCTCCGAAAAACGAAAATGGGATAGTATTGGCAAGGTTAAGAAAATAAAATGTTAGGCTTTCACACAGCAATAGCACTTGATTTCAGCTATTTAACATCGGAGGTCAGTGTATGAAAGAAAAAATGAGCTTCCTACCCAAACCTTACTGCCCCCACCCCCTAAAAACGAAAATGGGATAGTATAGGCAGGGATCAGAAAAAAGAAAACGAGCTTGCTGCCCACACTCCGAAAAGGAAAATGGGTAGTATATTGGCAAGGGTAAGAGGAAATATGTTCAGGCCTTCATACGGTTATAACACTGATTTCAACTCGTGTGCCGCTACTTCTGGGCGGCTTGGCTCTATTTACACAGCATTTTAGGGAGGTGAGGCGAGGGGCTTGCCTAGCGACTGAGTGACTCCCTCCTTCTCTCCCTCTCCCTCTCACGCCCTCCCACTCTATCCTGTTTTCAAGTCGGACTCTCATTAGAAAACTTACTACGGCTTTCAAGTTCCACGTGTTTTCGAGTGTGTGAAAGTTGAAAAGTTGTATTATTCCCTCTTTTCTCCTCTCTCTCTCACTCGCTCTCCAAATTTGCAAAAGTTTGACACACACACACACACACACACACACACACACACACACACACACACACACACACACACACACACACACACACACACACACACACACACACACACACATTACGCTTTTCTGTTACTAAAAAAAAAAAAATTATGTATATATTCGAGTACATTAAAAAGAGATGAAGCCGTGTTTTGTGCATTGCCTGAAAAATTAAAAAGTTGCACAAAAAAAAAGTGAAGGTTTGCATTCGACTAATGTGCGCGTAATCTGGCGGTCTTCAAAGCCATAAATGTGGTTCTGTATATCATCACACACACACACACACACACACACACACACACACACACACACACACTCGCATTACGCACTTCTTTTGATCATGGATTATAAATTTAGTATATTCATGTTTACTTTTTTTTACTCTCATTCAATCGTCCATTTATCCATTTTATCATCGTTTTTGTGTTAATGGTTCGTACTATACTTAAAACTACATATACATATACATACATAATGCATAGGTGGGAAGAATATGTATACCGTGGGCGCCAAAGGGAAGCAACGAGAACCATGCATCTAGCTGTACCTGAGGGCATGGATGTGACTTGAATAACATTGATGATAACAGCAATAATAGACGTCAGTTTCATTTAATCATCTCACTTGGCAATACTCACTTTTCTCTTCTTACTTCCCACGGCTATTCGCGAAGGAAAGATGAAGACAAAAAAACCCACTCAGGAATCCCGAAATTTCCTCTTAAAACTTCCTACGCATCGCCGTCAGCCATTGCCACAGTTTTTCACTACTTCCTCCTTCGTCAGATGTTATTTTGCCTCCCAATGGTAACTTGGCGACCCTTCCCAGCATCCATCAGTCACCTGGCCCTCTCGTATCAACATCCTGACAGTCCATTGATTCTTAGGTTGCTTATATCTTAGCTAATAGCGAGTCTAGCCAGCGATCAGTTGTCACCCCTCACGGTCTATGGTTGAGCATGTGAAGGGAGGACTGGACGCAATTGTGAGGCGAAAACTTGTATATAGTAAATGGAAAACCTGAAGTACTGATGCTCTTTCTCTCTCTCGAACTCTCTCTCCCATCCTCTCGTACCCCAAACTTACGACACTAATTAAGCATTGCAAAAGAAGTCTGAGGTGTTTGTCGCGATTTTTAGTACTCCGCTTCTTTCTCAGAACTCTCCGTCCTTTTGACGATGCCGCTAGCCGTCAACAGCTAAAGGGGATATCACACTGGGCAAATTTTCCGTGGATCTTCAGTCAGACCACGATTTCCGCTGGCGTGGTTCTCCGACGTGTCCACGATCTTCCAAAGCTACGGTAGATTTCACCAAAGGACGACGGTATTACTCACCATCATCATCAGCAGCAATAACAAGAAACAAATGAGAACCACGCTAGCGGAAATCGTGGTCTGACTGAAGATCCACGGAAAATTTGCCCAGTGTAATAGCCCCTTAAGTCATCGTCTCAGTCTTTGTCCTCGCCGGTCCTTTCCCCGTCGCTCACTCGGCCCTTAAGTAGATGCTAACGAGAATGTTTCAGGCAACGGCTTTCTTGTTTGTAGATTATGTATTCAGCGGCCTCCCAGCAACTTTAAGGAGCTTACATTATACGAGGGGAAAGTTTAGAGCGTTGGTACTCTGAGTGTTTGTGTGTGAAGTTAAGTCTAAACTGCAATTACGCGCGTGAAAGTAATGTTGATAAAAACTTAGACCAGATGGAGTTTTTTTTACCCCTGGAAGTTCTCGTTTCTGAAGGCGACGAAACTCAAGCAGGGAAGCAGCCGGGAAGAATTTTAAGCATCCTCTGCCCTCTCCCTTATCTTACGGAGACGAGAAATTAGAGAAGTAAGGGGTAAAAGAGACGAGTTAAGAGGGAGGAGGAGGAGGAGGAGGAGGAGGAGGAGGGAAAGATACACAGAATAAGTTGTTTGATAATACCCGGGAAGAATTCTAAGCGTCCTCTTTCCTCTCCCTTATCTTACGGAGACGAGAAATTAGAGTTATGTAGAGAAGTAAGGAATAGAAAACGGCTTAAGGGGGAGCTACATTAGAGGGCGATATAAAAGGATAAAAAAAAGAGACGGACAGAAAGAATTGGAGTGTTTGATAATGTCCTTTCTCCTCTCCCTATGCTGTGTAGAGGAGAAATTAAAGAAAAATAATAAATGGAGAACAGTTTAACGGGGAACTATACTAGAGGGCGATATAAAAAGATAGAAAAAGAGAGACAGAATTGGAGTGTTTGATGATGTCCTTTTTTCCCTCCCTATTCTGTGTAGAGGAGAAAGCACAAACAGACAGACGGAATGGGAAAGATTAATACGGTAGTTGTTTTTCCTCACAATTATCGTACGGAGAGGAAAATTAAAGAAAAGTAAGGAATGGAGTAGACAGCTTAAGCGAGAGGTACACTTGATAACAATATAACAGGATCAGACACGCAGACAGACGAAATGGGGAAGATTAATATGGTAGTTGTTTTTCCTCAATTATCGTATGGAGAGGAGAAATTTAAGAAAAAATAAGGGATAGAATAGACAGGTTAAGGGCGAGAGGTACACGACTACAGAACGATATAACAGGATCAGAGACACATAGACAGACGGAATGGGAAAGATTTATACTCCTTTTTCCTCAGTTATCGTATGGAGAGGAGAAATTTAAGAGAAAAGTAAGGGATAGAATAGACAGGTTAAGGGCGAGAGGTGCTCAAGAGAACGCTATAACAGGATTAAGACACACACAGACAGAATGGTAGAGTTTGATAAGCGTCCACGAGGGGGATTGGACAATAAGACTTAGAGAGGTTCAGGATTTTCTTTGCCCGGAGTCTCTCGTCAAAGTTTCCCAGACAAATATGCAACTTTTTCTTCCACAGACTCTTGTGACACCTCAGCCCGCCCGCTCATCTGTCACCCACTTCAGGGATTAACTTTTGCCTCCTTTTATTTCCATTTTATTCCTTCTCTCTTGTTTCCTCACAGTGATCGGGGGAGATGTTGTCACGCTGTTTGTTTGGGAGAGATTTTGCGTCGTGTAAGACTCTTCCTGCAAGACATTTCTATTCTCTTGTCTTGTCTCGTCTCGTCTCTCTCTGTGTCTCTCTCTTTCTCTCTCGTCTCGTCTCTCTCTCGTCTCGTCTCGTCTCTCTGTGTCTCTCTCTCGTCTCGTCTCGTCTCGTCTCTCTGTGTCTCTCGTCTCGTCTCGTCTCGTCTCTGTCTCTGTCTCTGTCTCTCTCTCTCTCTCTCTCTCTCTCTCTCTCTCTCTCTCTCTCTCTCTCTCTCTCTCTCTCTCTCTCTCTCTCTCTCTCTCTCTCTCTCTCTCCACAGGAACCCACAGGATGTCCCCCCACAGTATGTTGACAAACCCCACAGACACATAAAGGACCCCCAAACCCCCTTCTCTCACACACACATACACTCAATATATCTCAGGTGTGTTGGTTATAATTTCCCTCAACAATGACAGTGAGTACAGAGAGGCGGGTGACCCTTTTGGTGTGATGTGGTGGATTTGTGAGCCTCTTGTGTTACCGAACTGCATGGTGCTACATAGTGTCTCCAATTGTACTCCTTTACTTGTGTTGTTTAGCATTGAAGAGACTCGTATAACATTACTTGTAGGGTGTAATGTTCTCAGACGCCAACGGTACTTCTTTACTTGTGTTGTTTAGCATTGAAGAGACTCGTATAATATTACTCGTAGGGTGTAATGTTCTCAGACGCCAACGGTACTTCTTTACTTGTGTTGTTTAGCATTGAAGAGACTCGTATAACATTACTTGTAGGGTGTAATGTTCTCAGACGCCAACGGTACTTCTTTACTTGTGTTGTTTGGCGTTGAAGAGACTCGTAGTTTAGTCCATTGGTAGGGTATAATGGGCTTCCTCTTCCCCGGGCACTGGATTAAAATGAAGCTCGAATATTCATGGCTTCGCTACCACCACTGTACATTAAAAGCATTTATTATAAACCTCAACTTTCCGCCCTCGTACATACAGCTCCCTAACACAAGACATGCATCCAACTTATCCTGGCCATTTTTCTTCCCTTCCCTTCCCTTCCTGACACCTGATTTTCGCATTTTCTGTTACTTTTTTTTCCTATCATTCATGGGTCCTGATTTTTGCTTTTTTCTGTCGCTATTTTCCCATTTCCCTCTCTCCTTTTTTTTCCTTCCTTTCCTGGCATCAGATTTTCGCTTTTTTTCACTTTTTCCTGTCACTATTTTTCCATTCCCCTCTCTTCTTTTTTTCCTTCCCTTCCTGGCATCAGATTTTTCCTTTCTTATGTCACTATTTTCCTATACCCTATGTTCTTTTTTTCCCCTTCCTTTCCTGACACCAGATTTTCGCATTTTCTGTCATTTTTTTCCTTCCTGGCACGATATTTCCCCCTTTCCTGTATCTCGTCACTTTCTTCCCTTCTTCCAAGCACCAGATTTTCGCATTTTCTGTTTTTTTTTTTCCCTTCCTGACATCTTATTTTCGCTTTGTCATTTTTTTCCCGTTTTCCTGGCACGAGATTTCCGCCTTTCCTCTTTCTCGTCACTTTTTCCCCTTCTTCCTGGGACCAGATTTTCTTCGCCCTTCCCGCGGACACTCACAACACTCAAGGTCCTCTCCATCCACTCCCGGCTTTGTGTCCGCTGCCAAGTCCGTCTTTACACCTTTATTTACTGTAGCGATCAGACCGACGAGTGGCGTCCTCTCCCATCCTCTCCCCCATCGGCACCACCAAGGAGGGAGGAAGAGGAAGGGAAGAGGAGGGTCAGGAGTGGATGAGGCGGCATGGCGGATGAGTTGCAGCCTCCTCAGTAGAGCATAATGTTCCCGCCCTTGCTGTCCGGCGCCTCCAGCTGAGTCTTCTTCTTTGGCTCGTATGTTCCGATAGCGATGATGGCGATGTTAGCGACGTGGACGAAGATAGCGACCACGACCAGCCTGCGGAGGAAGAGAGAATAGAGTGAGGAAGAGTGGGAAGGAGAAGAAGAAATGCTATATAGAACAAAAACGAAAATACAGTTGAAAGGCGAATGAAAATGAGGTAAAGATAGCGACCACGACCAACCTGCGGAGGAAGAAAGAATAGAGTGAGGAAGAGTGGGAAGGAGAAGAAGAAATGCTATATAGAACAAAAACGAAAATACAGTTGAAAGGCGATTGGAAATGAGGTAAAGATAGCGATCACGACCAACCTACGGAGGGAGGGAAGTATAAGGAAGGAGAACAATATAGAAACGTAATCCCTCTCGTCGTAAAGAACAAAACTCAAAACACAAACGAAAGAACAGAGGGGAAACTTGCCTAAGAAACAACATCCCAAACGAAAACGGGGATTAGCCAAGTTAGGTTAGCTTAAGGAGCAGCGTTTTTTTTTTTTTTTACAACAAAGGAGACAGCTCAAGGGCACAAAAAAAGTAAACAATAATAAAAAAAAAAGGTTGGAAATTGGCAATCATAGGAGGCTGAGTACGATAGTCTGGCAACGGCGCTGAGCTGTGACGCGCAGAAGTTACACGAGAGACTACGAGGAGCCACGGAAGGGGAGAGTCGATTCAACCACCACAAAGGAAACAGGAATACAAAGAAGGATCGGACTTTTGTTTCCACTTGATGAGACGCTGGATGATGAATGCTTCGTGGGAATGAAGACAAATTAACGCACTCCATAAAACAATCTCCATAAAGTCTTATTTATTTACACTCAACCTTAAGATAATAAAACAACGAATGGCAGTTAGAGAAAATCACCAAATGGATCTGATGGGAACAAAGAACGAGAGTCGGTTCCCTGTTTATGATTGTTATGTATTGCTCGCACGGGATGAATGTCTGATGCAGTGGTTAGCTTTTATAGCCTTTCATGTCCTGTGATCCGCGGGCCTCGGCTTCAATCTCCGCCGGAATAACTGCATGGGACACAGCTTGGTGGTGATGTTTAATACTGTGTGCTGTGTGTGGGTAAAACTAGGGCAGGGAAACTGTAGCGGCTCGGTTGCTCACAAGGCCCGTGTCACCGTGATGGAGGCTGCCTGTATTGACCTGGTAGTTAGCTTTTCAAATTACTATATGGCGGAGGAGGCTGTTTGACATGACCGGGTAGACAGCTTTCGGTAAATTTCTGTGGCAAGGGAGGCTGATTGACACGACCGGGTAGTTAGCTTTCGGTAAATTACTATGTGACAAGGGAGGCTGATTGACATGACCGGGTAGTTAGCTTTCGGTAAATTACTATGTGACAAGGGAGGCTGATTGACATGACCGGGTAGATAGCATTCGGTAAATTACTATGTGGGGAAGGAGGTTGACTGACATGACCGGGTAGATAGCATTCGGTAAATTACTATGTGGCAAGGTTGACTGACATGACCTGGTAGATAGCTTTCGATAAATTACTATGTGGCGAAGGAGGTTAACTGACATGACCGGGTAGACATCTTTCGGTAAATTACTATATGGGGAAGGGGGTTGACTGACATGACCGGGTAGATAGCTCTCGGTAAAATACTATATGGCGAAGAAGGTTAACTGACATGACTGGGTAGACAGCTTTCGGTAAATTACTATGTTGGAGGTTGACTGACATGACCGGGTAGATAGCATTCGGTAAATTACTATGTGGCAAGGTTGACTGACATGACCGGGTAGATAGCTGTCGGTAAATTACTATGTGGGAAGGGAGGTTGACTGACATGACCGGGTAGACAGCTTTCGGTAAATTACTATGTTGGAGGTTGACTGACATGACCGGGTAGATAGCATTCGGTAAATTACTATGTGGCAAGGTTGACTGACATGACCGGGTAGTTAGCTTTTCAAATTACTATGTGGCAAGGGAGGTTGACTGACATGACCGGGTAGATAGCTGTCGGTAAATTACTATGTGGCAAGGGAGGTTGACTGACATGACCGGGTAGATAGCTGTCGGTAAATTACTATATGGCAAGGTTGACTGACATGACCGACGAGATACCTGTCACCAAATTACCATGCATGTGCCAGGTAGCAATGAGTCTCCATCCACCTAGGGCGTGCATACAGGTACATATACATAATACAAGTACGTTTAACTGGCTGAGTAATTGGCTGAACTGACCGATTACCTGATTAGTATATAAACTCATTCACAACATAAAGATTTAAACACATTCCTATAATTCAGTATATAACTCATTCACAACATAAAGATTTAAACACATTCCTATAATTCAGTATATAACTCATTCACAACATAAAGATTTAAACACATTCCTATAATTCAGTATATAACTCATTCACAACATAAAGATTTAAATACATTCCTATAATTCAGTATATAAACACATTCACAACATAAGATTTAAACACATTCCTATAATTCAGTATATAAACTCATTCACAACAAAGATTTAAACACATTCCTATAATTCATACTGTTTATCCATATCCTTCATTACTTTAACAGATACGCTGAATTCGCCATGCAAAAGAATCCTACAAAATGTTAACCCAGCCGGCCTCGCAGTGGTCCTCTCCGATCCGCCCTGTCCCATCCCTCCCTCCCCGCCCCACCGCGTCTCCAAGGCAGGCAGCATCATCCCCAAACAAGCCACGGGCACAAAGGCGTGGGGACGGAACACACCCGCAAAGGACCGGAAGGGAGAGCCGGCCCGGAAAAGCGGACTTCTTTACATAAGACGAAAATGGGGCAAAACTTTTTTTTTAAATCTCATGGCGAAAGTTTTTGATGCATTATTTTGAGATGCAAATGTGAGAGGAGATAACATGTGGCTCATTTGAATTCCTCTCTCTTGGCACGCGTCCCTCGGCAGCTGCGACACGACCAGGTTAAAGCACGCAGCCAGTACGGTATGTTTTGTAGACTGGGAGACAGACACGCAGACAGTACGGTATATCTTATAGACTGGGAGACAGACACACACAGACAGAGGCAGAAAAATAGACTTCGACTGACAGGTAAACGAAAAGACTGTTCAAGCAATCATACCACGCTAATTTTTTAAATTTTTAAATCGAAGAAATTATCACGGAAAAACTCTAAGGCAGATAAAATATACTTTGAATGTCGGATAAATTAAAAGACTGGTCGAGCAATTATACCACGCTAGATATTTTAAGTCTGCAAATCAAAGAAATTATCAGTAGTAGAATTTTATCAACGAGAATATTGAATGCGAGGAGAAAATATGTTAACGAAATAGCATGCAAAATTCAGCTAGAGTTTTATTTCGTTAACATATTTTCTCCTCGCATTCAATATTCTCGTTGATAACATTCTACTACTGATAATTTCTTTGATTTGCAGACTTAGACTGGTCGAAGAATAATGAATGAGGAGAAAATATGTTAACGAAATAAAACTCTAGCTGAATTTTGTGCTATTTCGTTAACATATTTTCCTCGCATTCAATATTCTCGTTGATAAAATTTAAACTGAATTCTTTGATTTGCAGACTTAAAATATCTAGCGTGGTATAATTGCTCGACCAGTCTTTTTTCATTTATCCGACATTCAAAGTATATTTTTTTCTGCCTTAGAGTTTTTCCGTGACAATTTCTTCGCTGAATTTTGCATGCTAGTTGTTAAGTCACTGATCCAGAGGGTATATTTTTCTACCGACAGTTCCCTCCTTTATTGTGAAACTAGACCATTCGACCATCACCAGGCCTACCACTATACCATCACTACTCTCAACATTCGACCATCACTACCTCAAAACTTCAACCATCACCAACCGCTACACTCAACCATCACAATCTCCATTCGACCATAACCATCCCTGACAAAATACCATCACTACCCCCAAAATTCAACCATCACAAGCGCCTACCTCAGACACACATTAACGACATGAGCGCAATAACAAGATTCAAGTTCTCCTCGCTAAAGACCTAACAGCCCTCTCCCCCATCCCCCCATCCTGACAGCACGCCTCAGACACACAGTAATAACATCAAGCTCTTCTTATGGACCAATTACAGCGGCAAGAGAGGAGTTAATCATTTTAATCGTCATTTTTTCCCCTCTTGCCCGACATAAGCCTTCTTTCCCTCCCTCCTGTAACTACACCCGAGAGATGACACTCGCTGTATCCTCTTGTTCCTGTTCTTTCCTCTTCTCCTCTTACTCTCTTCTTCCTCCTCCTCTTACTCTTCTTCATTCCTACTCCTCCCTAATCTCCTTGAACCATACTGACTAACCCCTCCTCCTCCTCTTCTTCTCCTCCTCCTCTTCCTCTTCTTCCTCCTCTTCAGCTCCTCTCTCTCTTCTCTTCCTTCCCTCTTTATCTTCACTCTATAACTTCCTCCTCCTCCTCCTCAACTCTTCTCTCAGCCTTACTTTCTTTCCTCCTCCTCCTCCTCCTCCTCCTCCTCCTGTTCTTCCTCCTCCTCCTCCTCCTCCTCGTCACATCTCTCTTTCCCTTCCTCTCGGCTAGTCACTTGAGAGCTTGAGGGACACATCACCTGAGCACTCTCCTTGGGGATGACCTGAGTATTTCATCAGCTTACCTAACTTTCCCTCGCGTCGCACACACACACACTCACTCACTCTCTCACTCTCTCTCTCTCTCTCTCTGTTTTGACTCTATGCCTTTCTCTGTCTGTGTATGTGTTGTCTGTGTCTGTCGTTCTGTGTATCTATGTTTCTGTCGCTCCTCCGTCTGTCTGTGTCTGTCTGTCTTTGTCTCTTTATCCCTCTGTATGTTGCTGTGTGTTTCTCTTTCTCTAACTCTGACACATGTGCTCCGTCTCTCTCTTTCGTTCTATCTATCTATGTGTCTGTGTGTGTCTCTGCGTCTTTACCTCTGCCTATCTGTCTGTCTCTGTCCTTCCGTGTGTCTGTGTATCTCCGTATTCCTGTGTCTGTGTGTCTGTCTCTGTCCTTCTGTGTCTGGTTCTGTCTCTCTCTGTGTGTTTGTGTTTGTCTCTCTATCTGTGTTCGTCTCTGCGTCTTTATCTCTGCCTATCTGTGTCTGTCTCTGTCCTTCCGTGTGTCTGTGTATCTCTGTATTCCTGTGTCTGTCTCTCTGTCCTTCTGTGTCTGGTTCTGTCTCTCTCTGTGTGTTTGTGTTTGTCTCTCTATCTGTGTTCGTCTCTGCGTCTTTATCTCTGCCTATCTGTGTCTGTCTCTGTCCTTCCGTGTGTCTGTGTATCTCTCTATTCCTGTGTCTGTCTGTCTGTCTCTCTGTCCTTCTGTGTCTGGTTCTGTCTCTCTCTGTGTGTTTGTGTTTGTCTCTATCTGTGTTCGTCTCTGCGTCTTTATCTCTGCCTATCTGTGTCTGTCTCTGTCCTTCCGTGTGTCTGTGTATCTCTGTATTCCTGTGTCTGTCTTTCTGTCCTTCTGTGTCTGGTTCTGTCTCTCTCTGTGTGTTTGTGTTTGTCTCTCTATCTGTGTTCGTCTCTGCGTCTTTATCTCTGTCCTTCTGTGTGTCTGTCTATCTCTCTATTCCTGTGTCTCTCTCCCTCCCTCTCTCTCTAACACGCACACTCTTCCCCCAGTTCCTCCGCCAGCCGTTAATCATGAGACACCGTCGACACTCCCATCCCGAGATCAAATAAAAGTTCAGCGCTGGCAGTGTTTACCCGGGCAGGTCAGAGTAGTTAATTAGAGAGGACCTGAAGGGCGGCGTCTCGCTCTTAATGTAATCTGAGCTCCTGCCGCCTTTCCCTTGATTAAAACGACCCACTCTTCCTCGCTCGGGTTTTTCTTAAGTCTTGGTTCTTACGCCGGTACTTGTGTCGTCTGAAGTTTGTCATGTACTTGAGAATGTCTTGTCTGTCTTGGGTTTTGTGTTTCTTCGTCTGACTTGGATGAAGAAGGAAATGGTAAAGAACACGAAACAAGGAAATGAGAATGGCAAAAGAGGATTGAATAGGATATAAAAAGAAAGAGGGAAGGAATGAAGAGAAGAAGAAAGGAGAGGAAAAAAAAGAGGATTGAAAAGGATAAAATGAAAGAGGGAAGGGATGAAGAGAAAAAGGAAGGAAAGGAAAGGGAAAAGGGTAAAAAAAAAGGAAAATTTGAATATGGAAAAAGAAATAGGACATGAAGAAAGGAAAAGTAGGGGGAAAAGCAAAAGAAGGAAGGAAAAGTAGGGGGAAAAGCAAAAGAAGAAAGGAACAGTAGAAGGAAAAAGAAAAAGAGGGGAAAAGGAAGAGAAGGAAAAAAGGAAAATTAGAAAATGGGACAAGAGGAAATGAAAAGAAGGAAAGAATGAAAAGTAGAAGAAAAGGCAAAAGAAAAAAAGAACAGTAGAAGGAAAAAGGAAAAGAGGGGAAAAGAAAAAGAAAAAAAGAAAAATTGGAAAATGGGAAAAGAAAAAGGACAAGAAAGGAAAAGAAGGAAAGAAAAACATCTACTGTTCTGAAGGGAGAGGAAAACAGCAACTATCTACTTCTGAATATAAGTCCTAAATATCCATCCTTGAGAACTCTTCCTCTACTCCCTGATCAGTCATAACCATTCAGCAAAGTTCCATTCACTCCTATACAAAGCAAAGTTCCATTCACTACCTATACCAATCAAAGTTCCATTCACTCCTATACACAGCAAAGTTCCATTCATTCCTATACTAGACAAAGTTCCATTCACTCTTATACAACTCCCTCCCTCCCTCCCTCCCTTCAGAAAGATATCACAACTAACCCAACTCTCTTCAAGCACTCATAACTCACCCCGTTTTCCATTCCATTCTCTTTCTTATTTCGGGGTATCTTCGCTCTAAGATATTTACGGTTATGAGCCCTGGAATTAACTCTCTTATTTTTCCGCCTTACTGAAGCTACTGCAGTCTGGAATAAATAGCTGCTTTGAATTACCTAACTAATCCGATCTTTTTGCTACGTTTTGCTTTACGAGGCCAGCTGTGTGTGTGTGTGTGTGTGTGAGAGAGAGAGAGAGAGAGAGAGAGAGAGAGAGAGAGAGAGAGAGAGAGAGAGAGAGAGAGAGAGAGAGAGAGAGAGAGAGAGAGAGAGAGAGCGAGAGAGAGAGAGAGAGAGAGAGAGAGAGAGAGAGAGAGAGAGAGAGAGAGAGAGAGAGAGAGAGAGAGAGAGAGAGAGAGAAGAAAGAGAAAAAGAAAGAAGGAAGGAAAGGAAAGGAAAGGAGAGGAGAGGAGAGGAGAGGAAAGGAAAGGAAAGGAGAGGAGATTAAAGAAAAGGAAATGAATTACAAGCAGAGAAAGATGACTACAAAAACAAACATAAAATACTGGAAATACACATCCAGACTTGAGAAACTTGAAACTGAGTGAGAAAATAATAGCCCAAACGAGTTCGTGCCGAGAAACAACAACAACAACAACAACAACAACAACAACAACAACAACAACAATTCACATATAACACTGGTGCTGCCTCTACAATAAACCTTAACCAATAATACATCCCTGGCCTTCATTGATTACGAGAAAGCATTTGATCCGACTAAGACACCTCTCCTCCCGAATTTGACCTTGGTTTTGGCCACCTCTTCTGATTCTTTTATTATTATTGTTTTTTGTGTGTGTGCCCTTGAGCTGCCTCCTTTGTTGTAAAAAAAAAAAAAAAAAAAAAAATCGTGTAGGCAGGCATTCGGGAAGTGTCGGATATAGAGCAACGTTTCCAGATTGTCGTATTCAGCCAAAAACTCTCTCGTGGACCCCAATAACAAGATTCACTTATAATTTTCGTTAAGATAGTTATTTCCTGATGTTTCTTGGCAATAGTTAGGCGTCAGAAACCGGTAAATACTATGCTCTGAGTACGATAATCTGGCAACGGTGATATAGAGAGAGGTAGAAAGAATGGGATGGAGACTAAAAGCGTTGCCAAATCGTCGTACTCTGAACATTGCGTTTATCACTTTTTTTAGGCTCCAAGACTGCCGTAACTACAAAAATAGCAATGGAAAGTTAAAGTTACCGTTAAAACTGTTAAATATTGATGGTTTTCTTTTTCTTTTTTAGAGTTATCGGTCAAACTACGGAAGTGCAATGCGGTGAGTACGATAATTTGACAGCGTTGGATGGAGCCCTTTTGGTAAACACCGTACCGTCATGAGGAACGTCCCGCCCCTCTCCCTGAAGACAAAGGCGTACGATCAATGTGTTCTGCCAGTCCTAACATATACGGTTCAGAAGCAAGGCGCCTCACAATATATTTCGAGAGCAAACAAAGAAGCGTACAAAGAGGAATGAAGAGAAATGCTAGATACGAATAACATGATGTGACAGAAATTGAGAAAAATGCTAGATACGAATAACATGATGTGACAGAAATTAAGAAAAATGCTAGATACGAATAACATGATGTGACAGAAATTGAGAAAAATGCTAGATACGAATAACATGATGTGACAGAAATTGAGAAAAATGCTAGATACGAATAACATGATGTGACAGAAATTGAGAAAAATGCTAGATACGAATAACATGATGTGACAGAAATTGAGAAAAATGCTAGATACGAATAACATGATGTGACAGAAATTGAGAAAAATGCTAGATACGAATAACATGATGTGACAGAAATTGAGAAAAATGATAGATACGAATAACATGATGTGACAGAAATTGAGAAAAATGCTAGATACGAATAACATGATGTGACAGGAGGCGAACAGTATATGGATTAGAAAGCAGACAAAGGTTCAAGAAATGTGACCAAGATAAAGAACTGCACTTGGACAGCTTATGTATGGAATAATGGCGCCACTATAAACAATTGCCTGCGCCATGACGGGCTGGAACCTACCATCAGGCCCCTGAGAAGTAGCCTCCGTCGCTTTAGGCCACAAAATAAAACAGGTGGAAAAACGAAGTAACAGTGTCAGCCTTTAAATTTTAGTAACGTAGAGTAACAAAATCATTATAGAATAGAAAATAGACTGAGATTGAAACTATTGTACTGCCTAAGAATATGAAATAGACCTGGTTAATTCGTAGCATGCGTCGAACTAAGAAAGATAGACAACCGAAGCAACCAAATGTCAACCTCAAATCTATAGAAATGAGGTCAGACAGAGAACCGAAGGGAAGAGGCGAATTTTGAGCACTCGTTAGAGCAGGATGGAGTACACTTAACACCAGACAAAGAGCAGTGGAGGATATTGGATAAGACTTTTGTGCTGCATTGGAATATTAAAGACTGAAGATTATACTGAGAGAGATCATTCCTATTGTTATTAGTATTATATCTATTACTGTTATTATTTCATCGCAGTAATCCCTGAAAATGAAAGAAAACGTTAAGCTGTTCCGGCAAGGCGTTGAAATGACAGCTATAAAGGAGGAAGAATCAGTGATGTAATTAAGAGAGAGAGAGAGAGACACACACACACACACACACAGACACACGCAGCAAGTGATTACGAGAGAAAGAGGAGACGCTAGCGAGGGATTAAAAGATTGAAGAGCCGGGACAAGATTGAGAGACGAATGCCAGGAGAAAGTAAGGATGTAAAATGTCATTGCGGGACCGAAAGGAAGGAGAACGAAAAAATGAGAAGAGGAGGAGGAGGAGGAGGAGGAGGAGGGAAGTGATGCTGAGGCAAATGAAGTGGATATAGAGAAAGATGGGAACAGGGAAAAAGAAGGAGGAAGAGGGGATGAGATTATGAATTGATGAAGAAAGAAAAAAGGAGAAGGGAGAGGAGGGAGTGAAGCATATTGAGCAAATGCAGGAGGAGGAGGAGACAAGAAGGGTAAAGAAAAGAAGAAAAAGAAGACGAAGAAGAAGAAGAAGAAAAGAAGCAGAAGACGAAGAAGAAGCAGAAGAAAAAGAAGAAACTGTGCTATTGTACGAAATGAAAATGAAAGATAGAGAAAAGAGAATGTGTAGGAGAGGAAGAAAGAATACAAGGAATAACAAATGAAGGAGAATTAAGACTTAAGAAAGAGGAGGAGGAGGAAGAAGAAGAAAAAGAAGAAAGAGAAGGAAACAGAGCTGAAAAACGAGAAAGAAATGAAAAACAGAGAAAAGAGAGAGTGGAGGAGAAGAAAAAAAGAGGAGAAAGAGATAACAGGAAGAACAGAAAGAGAATAGTTAAATTTGGAGGAGGAGGAGGAGGAAGAGAAAGAAACTGAGAAAACAAAGAAAAGCGGAGGAAAAGGAGGAGAAAAAGATGCAATTAAGGACAGATAAAGGAGATAATTAAGACTGAAGAAGAAGGAGGAGGCGGAGGAGAAAGAAGAAGAAATGGAGGAAAAGTCAAAGGTGAAAGAGGAGGAGGAAGAGGCGGAGGGAGAAAAAGAGAAGCAAAAATGGAGAGAGCAGAGGAGGAGAAGGAAAAATATATAGAACAATTACGAAGCAGGAATAACATGAAGAAAATAAAGTAAAGGAGAACTGGAAGAAGGATGAGAGATAAATTGTGTGAAGGATATAATAAGACAAGACATAAGACAGATATAGCCACCACCACCACCACCACCAACAACAACAACAACAACAACAACAACAACAAAGAGGAATATGACCCTGAAAAACAAACAGACACAGGCAAAGACAAGACCAGCATACCAAAACAGGAAACAATTACCACCACCACTACCATATATAGAGAGATACTAATACTAATAATAATAATAATAATAATAACAACAATACTCAAGTAGGAGATAGGTTTAAGGTCCTCCGTTCACCCACCAGAAGGAGTAGCCGAAGACCTCCATGCCTTCAGTAGTCCATCCGTCGCTGGAGTCGTAGAGGAGAACGTTGGAGGAGAGGTGCTTATGGAACTGGACGGCCCACAGGATAACGGTGATCATGTCGAAGATAGCTGCGGAGAGGGGGATGTGTTAGCAGACTGAATTGCTGTGTTGAGGTCTAAAGGTGGGATGGTGTGAAGGGGAGGAGAGGAGGACGTGTGTTATGGTGGACTGAAGTGCTGTGTCGAAGGAAAACGGTTTGATGATGTGTAGGGGAGGAGAGAGAGACGCGTTTGTAGACTGAATTGCTGTGTCAAGTCTAAAGGTGTGTTGGTGAGGAACGGCCGAGATGGAGACATGTTATATACTAGACTGAATTCCTGTGTCGAAGTGTAAAGGCTGCTAATAGAACTACCAATACAACTACTATACTATTACTACTACTATTACTACTATTGCTCCTATACTATCACCTTCACCAGGGATCTTTATTTAGACTCAAAATGAAAGATAAAAAAAAATGAGATACTGTATACCGTAGATTCACTTTTTTCATCTCTTTTTCTGTGTCAATAGTAAATGGGTTATGTTTCTGATCGTTCGAATTCGGCTGCGTGCGTGAGGTTGCCTGCACCTGTTCTTTATTTAGACTCAAGATGAAAGATAGAAAAATGAGATACTATATACCGTAGATTCACTTTTTTCATCTCTTTTTCTGTGTCAATACTAAGTGAGTTATTTTGATCTATTCGAGTTCGGCTGCGTGCGTGAAGATACTGCACGTGTTCTTTATTTAGACTCAAGATGAAAGATAGAAAAATGAGATGCTATATACCGTAGATTCACTTTTTTCATCTCTTTTTCTTTGTCAATACTAAGTGGGTTATGCTTTTGATCGTTCGAATTCGGGGCGTGCTTGAGGTTGCCTGCTTTATTTAGACCCAAGATGAAAAATACGAAATAAGATGCCGTAGATTAACTATTTTCATCTCTTTTCTGTGTCAATACTAAGTGAGTTATTTTGATCTATTCGAGTTCGGCTGCGTGCGTGAGGTTGCCTGCTTCTGCTCCTCCTCCTGCCTGCTGCCGCCGCTGGATAAATAACGGGGAGCAAAAATGGAATGCTAAAAACGCCGTGTTCGCGAGTGCAAGACTGTTATCGGAAATAAATATTCGCAACTTCGGAATCGGCGTGAAATTCTATCGGCGTTTTTAATGATTCACCTCTGACGAACGCCGGCGCCCGACCTCCACGCGCGTATCTGCTATATCGGCTTCGTTTTTTTTATTTTTTTATTTTTTATTTCTCCTTTGATTTCCTCTGAAGCGCCAACATTACCAGTCAAATATTCCCACAGTTTAAAAGTCCATGATATTTTTTTTAATTGCGTTTTTTTGTTCTTTTTTTCTCTCCAATCATTTCTTCTGAAGCTCCAAGATTACCAGTCAAATATTCCCACAGTTTAAAAGTCCATGATTCTTTTTTTAATTGGAGCAGAATGCGGAAACCACAAGGCGACAAGGGATTAGTCGTGTGTGTGTGTGTGTGTGTGTGTGTGTGTGTGTGTGTGTGTGTGTGTGTGTGTGTGTTATTTTCCATGGCTTCATTTTTTGTTGTTTTATTATTATTTACTTGATTATTTACTTTATTGTTGTTTCTTTTTTTGTGCCATTGAGCTGTCTCCTTTGTTGTAAAAAAAAATAATAAAATCTGCAAGTCGTTATTTCTTTCTATCTTTCACCGGGCACTAAGTCAGTCTCCCCTCGTTGTGGCTTCGTTTTCTTATTGTTTTTGTTGTTATTTACTTCAATATTTACTACATACGCCAAGTCGGTATATATTTCTTTTTTCCCGGGCACTTAGCTAATCTGTTTCTCCTCTTTGTGTTCGCAGTCATTTTTTATTCTAACGAACTCCATTTTTTGTGCATAGCTTAACTTTTACATCGATTTCTTTCACCGGGCACTATGTTAATCTCCCTCCCTTGTTCCAGTTATCCGTTTTCTCTCATAAGCTTCAAACTTTGCGCATGTTCGAGTGTGTGTGTGTGTGTGTGTGTGTGTGTGTGTGTGTGTGTGATTCCGTTCATAATTTCAGGATTTTTAACTTTTTACAATTTTACGATTTTATATACGAGGTCATTTTATTGAGCTCCATATGACCAATGCAGATTCGGCGCCATGATTTTAGGTTCAGTCTGTCAGTCAATCAATCCTGTTCAACTTTGACATCAAGAACTGAAGATTTGAATATGCTTTGTAATTATCTGTCTGTATATCTCCGTCTTTCCTGGATCCACTCTTTATCAACTTTTTCCTCTGTCATTTTTCCCCTACAATCGTTTCTCTCTCTCTCTCTCTCTCTCTCTCTCTCTCTCTCTCTCTCTCTCTCTCTCTCTCTCTCTCTCTCTCTCTCTCTCTCTCTCTCTCTTCCACATTTCTTACCTTCCGCATTGCCTTCCTTTCTTTTTCCTTTCTTTTTCTTTATGTCTTTGTTCCCGCTCTCTCTTTTGATTAACTTTCCGAACTCTTTCTCTCTCTTCTTTTCTATTGTTCATTCTTCGTTCTTTCTCTTCCCGCGCTCTTTTCTTTCTTCTTCCCTTTCTCTGTTCTCATCTTTCTTCCTTTTATCCCTTCTGTCTTCGTCGTAAGTTTGTTATTTCCACGAACTCCTTTTTTTTTCCTCTGTACTCGCTTTCCTTCCTTCCTTTCCTCTCGCCTTCCTTCCTTCATTCCTTCCCTTCAATGTTCTTCCTCTTCATATTCTGTAATTTCCATTGACTTTCATACCTCTGTAAGTTCTGTTCTCGCTCTCCTTTCCTTCCTAACCTACCCTGTTCTCCCTCCTCGTATATATACTTCTATTTCCATTGGCGTTCCCATCTCCACGTTATTTCCCAGTAGTAGCAGCGTGCAGTTCTTTCCAGGGCCTTTAATCTCACTTTATGCCTCGCCCGAATATGTTCCTGTCATTCGCGCCTGTCTGTCTCCGTGGCGTCCCTTCCTGTCTTCATTCTCTCCGGCGGTGGTGGTAAAATATCCCTTTCTTTTTGCGAGGATGTGATGGTTTTTCTATGATTCTTATGCATGCGTTCCTCTGGGTCTTAGTAATCACTTCTATTCATTCACATCTCACTCTCCCATTCGACTGTCATTTTTCCTCCTCAATCATCTTTTTCTCTCTCTTTCTCTCTTTGTCTGTGTCTTTCCCTTTATCTGGTTTAGTCCACTTTCTCCTCTTATCCTTTCAAATCTCTCTCTCTCTCTCTCTCTCTCTCTCTCTCTCTCTCTCTCTCTCTCTCTCTCTCTCTCTCTCTCTCTCTCTCTCTCTCTCTCTCTCTCTCTCTCTCTCTCTCTCTCTCTCTCTCTCTCTCTCTCTAATCCACCTTTTATCAACCTTTCGTTATTTTTCCCTCCACTCTTCTCTCTTTCTCTCCCTCCCTCTGTCTTTCCTTATCCACCTCTTATCCACTTCCTCCTCTTAGCCGTTCAGATGTCTCTCGCTGTCCCCTTGTCTCCTCTTGTCCCAGGTTATCAGTCGCTTCAATTCGAGGCTCACGTAGACAAGAGCACAATTAAGCACTTGACGGTATTTTTCCCTGACCTCCCCGCGCCATTCCGCTCACTTTTGCGTGTTGTTTTATCCATTAGTTTCGCGGTTCTAGGGTGATTAAGGGTAAATTTCCGTAAAGATCGCTTCTCCTCCCTTTATTGCTACATTAAACTACATTATTGGACCCTTTCTCTTCCTGGGTTTCCTTGATCCTTCTGTAATCGACCGACATCACTTTAACCTCACCCCCGCCTACCCCCCTACTCGTCTTCCACCGGCCTTATCCCCTGCTCAATCTAACCGGTTAAGTCCCATCATTCTTCGGTTGCACAATCAATGACCCTCCTTGATCTTCCGCCCTCGTAATGGCCGCCAGTTTCCCGGACAACAAGATTAAACTGCCCTGGAGGTAAACATGTCAAGGTTCCTCCCTACCCGAGTTACCAGCTGGGTCGGGATTCTCAGACGCTACCGCCTCTCACGTGAACTATTTCCAGAGGCCGAAAAGGAGATCAATCGGATTCTCAGGGATGTTTTCTTTAGGTTCAATGTGCAGAAGAAGGGACGAACTGCCACCAGAGTCATAAAACTACCTCTGGAAATGCCCCAAACTCCCACCACGAAAGCCTTGTCAAGTGTGTGTGTGTGTGTGTGTGTGTGTGTGTGTGAGTGTGTACGCCCCAAAATGTAAGAAAGGAGGAAAATGGGGATAGGTAAGAGGTAAGGAAAGAGCATAGAGGCAAAGTGAAGCTGAGAGGAAAAGAAAGTGAAAGAAAAGGATGAATACAATGGAGAAACGGGAGAGGGAGGAAACTGAGGTGAGGGAAAAGTGGAGGAGTGAAGAATGGCAGAAGAGGGAAGGTGGAAAACGAAAAGGAAGAGAAAGAAAGGAGAGACGAAAGGAAGAAGAGGAAAGGAAAGGAAAGGAAAGAGAAGGAAAGGAAAGGAAAGGAAAGGAAAGGAAAGGAAAGGAAAGGAAAGGAAAGGGAAGGGAAGGGAAGGGAAGGAAAGGAAAGGGAAGGGAAGGGAAAGGAAGGGAAAGGAAGGGAAAGGGAAGGAAAGAAAAGCAAAGAAAAGGAAGGGAAAGGAAAGGAATGGGAAGGAAAGAAAAGGAAAGGAAAGGAAGGGAAAGGAAAGGAAAGGAAAGGAAAAGAAAGGGAAGGGAAGGGGAGTTGATGGAAAATGAGGAAGATAAACTACAGAAAGAAGAGAAAATGGGAGGTGAGGGGAAAGATAATTAAATAGTGACTGTGATGGGATGAGGAGTAAGGGAAGCAGAATATAGGCTACTATGGAGATTCGTCTGGTTCTAATGAGTGTTTTTTTAGGCCCATGGTGCAGAAGCCTCGTCAAACTATCACCAGGGACATAAAACTAGGCTAACGCTGGAAATGCCCACAGCACCCACGAAAGCCTTGTCAAATATGTGACCTTGAGTGCGGAGATTTTACGAATATGGTTTGGTATTTTCAGACACTCTCATCAGCTAATTTCCAAAGGCTATTCAGGAGATTCGTCGGGTTATAATGAGTGTTTTTATAGGTTCATGGTACAGAAGAAGGCGCAAACTACCACCAGGGACATAAAATCAACCCTAGAAATGCCCACAACACCTACGAAAGCCTTGTCAATTATGTGATCTTGAGAGCTGAAATGGTTAAGAACATGGGTTTGTATTTTCAGACACTCATATCAGCTATTTCAAAAGGCTATTAAGGAGATTCGTCGTGTTATAGTGAGTGTTTTTAAAGGTTCACGGTAGAGAAGAAGGCGCAAACTACCTCCAGGGACATAAAATCACCCCTGGAAATGCCCACAACACCTACGAAAGCCTTGTCAATTATGTGATCTTGAGAGCTGAAATGGTTAAGAATATGGATTGGTATTTTCAGACACTCATATCAGCTATTTCCAAAGGCTACCTATTAAGGAGACTCGTCGTGTTATAATGAGTGTTTTTAAAGGTTCATGGTACAGAAGAAGGGGCAAACTACCTCCAGGGACATAAAATCAACCCTGGAAATGCCCACAACACCTACGAAAGCCTTGTCAAATGTGATCTTGGAGATTCGTCGGGTTATAACGAGTGTCTTTTTTAGGCTCACAAGAGAGAAGCCTCGTCGAACTATCACCAGGGACATAAAACTAGGCTAACGCTGGAAGTGCCCATACAGAACACATACGATAGCCTTGTCAAATGTGTGTGCTGGGCCGCCGATATGATTCAGACTCCAAAAGCGTAACTCCCAACGGTGTAATTCCCCGACAGATGAAGAACGAATTGCGTAGATTTGGTGATAGCTCCCGGGACGCAGAAAAAAAAAAGTATATATATAGAGAGAGATTTATTTCACTCCGCCAGCTAATATCACTCTCAGCTTCACTTCAATTTCCTTTCTATTTCGGCGCCTTTTTTTATTTCGAGAACAAATGCGGGTTTTATTCCACAACAATGGGTTCCCTCTTAAGCTGGGAAGATTGGAAGTCGACAGCGATTGAGAGAGAGAGAGAGAGAGAGAGAGAGAGAGAGAGAGAGAGAGAGAGACGGTGGGATGGTAGTCAGTTCTCTCCTCTCCCCTTCTCTTCTCTACTACTACTACTACTACTACTACTACTACCACCACCACCTTCACCAATAATAATAATAATAATAATAATAACATAAAGTCCCAACTCACCGATGCACCTCAACATTTATACATAAAACAATACAACTTTTGTCCTAATCTTTTAAAATGCCCCTTGATGAATGCACATAATCAAATGACGCAAAAAAAACAAAAAAAAACATTCACGCTCTAATAAAAGAAAGAACCGGCGAGGGAAGAGAGAAACAGCTCGCCCGGAGAACCAGTAATGACACACACACACACACACACACACACACACAGACTGACTGGCGGCTCGCGGCTCACACACACCCAGTTGACAAGGCTTTCGTAGTGGTTGTTGTTTGTGTTTCCGTGAGTGGTTTTATGAGCTTAGTGATAGTTTGACAAGGCTTCATAGAGGCTGTGGTGTGGGTGTTTCCATGGGTGGTTTTATGAGCCTAGTGATAATTTGACAAGGCTTCATATAGGCTGTGGTGTGGGTGTTTCCATGGGTGGTTTTATGAGCCTAGTGATAGTTTGACAAGGCTTCATATAGGCTGTGGTGTGGGTGTTTCCATGGGTGGTTTTATGAGCCTAGTGATAGTTTGACAAGGCTTCATATAGGCTGTGGTGTGGGTTTCCATGGGTAGTTTTATGAGCCTAGTGATAGTTTGACAAGGCTTCATATAGGCTGTGGTGTGGGTATTTCCATGGGTGGTTTTATGAGCCTAGTGATAGTTTGACAAGGCTTCATATAGGTTGTGCTTTGGGTGTTTCCATGGGTAGTTTTATGAGCCTAGTGATAGTTTGACAAGGCTTCATAGAGGCTGTGGTGTGGGTGTTTCCATGGGTGGTTTTATGAGCCTAGTGATAGTTTGACAAGGTATTTCTGCACCGCGAACGTCAAAAGCACTTATGAGAACCCGACTAATCTCCTTTGTGACCTTAAGAAAAAATATTAGTAAGAGCTGAAAGCATCTAAGAATCCGGACTTCGACTCCATAACCCTTTTAATAATGATGCAACTTCGAGCTGAGAATATGCCGTCTGGATCGCTTAATGAAGTCTGTCTCGACGCACTTTTTTAAACAATAATAAAAAAAAAAAAAGCCCGCTACTCGCTGCTCCTATAAAAGAATCAAAAGAGGTTGCCGAAAGAGAGGTCAATTTGATGAGAACAGAAGGCGTTTGATTTCCCCTAACAAAATCTCCGCGCCAACACGTTATAATCAAATTCCATGATCTACTTAACCTCTATATGGAAGGGGACAAGAACTCTCTTCCTCGTACCGGTAACACCTCTATCATATGCGTGTTTAAAGAGATCATTTCCCTGTATTTAATTTCATATCTTAACCCGTCCGCTGCGAATGGCACGGATTTGTCCTTCACTGGTAGCCTGGTAACATACACTCCCAGGTCTTTCTCTGCCTCTGTGCATGGTGGATATAGCGGAGTGTTTCCCATGTGGTATTGGTGTGCTGGATATCCCCTCTCAAGGTGCAGGACTTTACATTTTTCTTCATTGAATTGTAGCAGCCACTGTTTGTTCCATTCCTGTCGCTTGGTGATGTCTTCTGGTAGGAAATTCGCAGTCAAGGGGTTAAGAGTGAGCGACAGATTAGGGTCATCAGGGAGAGAGACAAGCAAAGGAGAGGAAGGAAACAGAACGAGGCGAGTGTACAGAGTTTCTCGGTCACACGAATACGGTCAGAGCAATAAGATAGACAAACAGGACATGTGGCATTAGTTAAGCGACCAACACACGCCTTCAGAGCAACAAGAAAAAGCAGAGACGTGATAATACATAGACGACGAACACGAAGATAGAGGAATGGAAAGAAAGCATTGCGAGTTAAGAGACGTGACATGCGAGACGTTCTTAGAGAGATGTGACAGTCATTAAAGGGCAAACGCGAAGTCGGAGGAAGAAGATAGACAACACAAAGCAAGTATTCAGAAATGTGACTTTACTTAACGACAATCACGAAGAGTCTGAGGAATTAAGAAAAACACACAAAGCAAAGCAAGTTAATATTGTGATAAATGAATAAAAAAAGACAAAACAAAGCAAATATTCAGAGATGTAACTTACTTAACGACCAACACGAACAGTCAGAGCAATTAAGAAAGACAGACAAAGGAAAGCAAGCCGTGAAACAGACAAAACAAAGCGAGTATTCAGAGATGTAACTTACTTAACGACCAACACGAACAGTCAGAGCAATTAAGAAAGACAGACAAAGGAAAGCAAGCCGTGAAACAGACAAAACAAAGCGAGTATTCAGAGATGTGACTTAATTAACGACCAACATGTATAGATAGTGGAATAAAGAAAGACAGGCAAATCAAAGCAAGGCGTGTCAGAGGAATGAGACAGACAGACAAGAGATTACCTGACATATCCAAGTAAATATTCAGCTTCCTACGTGTATATTAGGACCATGAATTCAACTCCAAACTCTCACTAAACAAAACAAGACGAATTTAAAGGAACCTAAAGAAACCTACCATTATATAAACAACAAACAAACACTCACAGTCACAAACACACCAGAACATAACATTTCCAAGCAAACATTCAGCATCCAACTGGCTTATATCAGGACCGTGAATGCAACTCGGAAATCAAGCTTAGCAATCAGACCCAATCACAAGATCTCCCACGACACAGCAGATTGAGGGGCGAGCATCCTTCTGGCGGCGTTGGAGACAGACACAGAAAGACAGACGGATGAGGAAACAGACGGACGAACGAGGAGGCAAATAGACAGGCGAACAAACAGACAGGTGATCAAGCAAACAGACACAGACAGACAGACGAAGAGGCAAACAGAGATGTGACTTTACTTAGAGAAAAGGCGAACAGGGAAACAGACAGACAGGGGAAGAGACAAACAGACAGGCGAACAGATAATTAGACACCCAGACAGAGACAAAGAGACAGGCAAACAGACAGAAGAAGGCAAAGAAGAAGAACAAGAACAAGAAGAACGGAAAACGAGAAGAGGAAGACAGCAGAAAGCGAGAAAGAGGGAAAAGGAGGAAGAGGAAGAGGAACAGAAGGAAAACAGACAGACAACCAGACAGACAGACAGACAGACATGAACTAGTGGCTCTTGAGACGGGGACAGGCGGGAGCAATCAGAAAGTCGTTGGCGGGAAATTGGGACGGTCTCAAAAGCCGAAAACCAGATGAAAGGAACCAAGGAGGACCATGCGAGGGTTTCTATTTTGAGGGGGGAGGGGGGTCGTTTTTTTTAGTTTTTTTTTTTATTTCACTTCTTCGTGGCAAGTACGACAACAACGACGCCAGTAACGACCAGCCACTGTGGGGATAATGGGATATGTTGCTCTCTCTCTCTCTCTCTCTCTCTCTCTCTCTCTCTCTCTCTCTCTCTCTCTCTCTCTCTCTCTCTCTCTCTCTCTCTCTCTCTCTCTCTCTCTCTCTCTCTCTCTCTCTCTCTCTCTCTCTCTCGCTCTCTCTCTCTCTCTCTCTCTCTCTCTCTCTCTCTCTCTCTCTCTCTCTCTCTCTCTCTCTCTCTCTCTCTCTCTCTCTCTCTCTCTCTCATAATTATGTCTACAAACTTATGAATCACACAACCTCAGATGATTCTTAATTAATTCAACTTTACAAACACACACACACACACACACACACACACACACACACACACACACACACACACACACACACACACACACACACACACACACACACACAAATCCATAACCCTCAAAACATCGCAAAAGACGGAAACGCCAACACAACACGAGATGGAAAACGCGCGACAACAAAACGCGCGACAACAAAACTCCGACAGAAAGAACGAAACACAAGAAAACCGAGAAAAAAAAAACACAACGAGGAGGAGAGAAACGAACATTAGGAACTGGAAAACACAAGGAAGAACCGTGGCACTATTTGGCAGGGAAAAAAGTATGAAGGTTCAAGTCCCCCGAAGCTGTCCTCATTTCCCGCTTCCGTTGTTATATGTGTGAGCTCGCGCGAGAGAGACTATCGGAGGTGGTTAGTCTGGGCGGGGCGGGCGGTTGCTAGCCTTCCCCAGACACACGGAGGAGGAGCGAGAGGACCCAGTTAGAGAGGCGAGCGTGTTTTAATGGAATAACAGAGACCGATGAGGAGAAATGGCGTAGTTTCGAAGGGCGGACGCCGTAAAAGGGGAAGGGTGGAAAAAGTGTATTGTGAGGGGAATTAAAGCCCTGACGCCCCCACGAGGTTTTCTGTTGGCACCGAAAAAAAGAGTATAGGAAAAAGAATGGATTTGGAAGTGTTTAAAACCCGCCATCTTTACTTAGGGTTTATCAATGGTGGTGCTTTTTAACTGAACTGATGTCTTTAAGGAGTTACATACGTCGTTCTTATGTCAATAGAAGGAATTAAATGTCTATGTTACCCTTATAGTTATTTGAGAAAAGAATAATTAACTATATAAAAAGGAAAATATAGAGATTCGTCCTTTCCAGCTGCCCTGTTAAACACACACACACACACACTCACACACACACACACACACACACACACACACACACACACACTTACTAGAGAAAAGAACAATTATATAGGAAATAAAAATAAGAGTGTTTTGCCCATCCCAGTCGCCCTGTTTTAACACACACACACACACACACACACACACACACACACACACACACACACACACACACACACACACACACACTTACCAGAGAAAAGAACAACTATATCGGGAGCAAAAAGAAGTGTGTTTTGCCCTTTCCAGCTGCCCTGTTTTAACACACACACACACACACACACACACACACACACACACACACACACACACACACACACACACACTCCGTTATGACCGTCCCTACAGACTCGGGCCGTCACTAACGACCTCACTCGGCCAGACGGGGAAAGAAATAATGGTGCAAGCAAGAAAAGAAAAAGACAGTTCAAAACAGCTGAGGAGAGAAAGAAAAAGACAGAAACAAACAAAGAAAAAAGGATGAAAACAAACAACGCCTGCATCCCCTTCCCCCCCTCCTTCCTTCCCCCCCTCCTTCCTTCCCCCCTCCTTCCTTCCCCCCCTCCTTCCTTCCCCCCCTTCCCTTCCTGTTATCATTATCACTCCTCTTAGTCTACGTTTTCGTCCTCTTCCACTTCTTCCTCTTCCTCCTCCACTTCCTCCTCCTCCTCCTCCTCGTCTTCGTCCTCCCCTTCCCTCCCTTCTACTGCTCCGTCTTCTTTTTCCTTCTTCTTTTATCCTCCTTGTTTTTTTTCTTCTTCCTCTTCCTCCTTCTCTTCCTCCTCCTCCTCCTCGTCTTCGTCCTCCCCCTCCTCCTCTTCCTTTTCTTCTTTTTCCTTCCTTCCTTCTTTTTTTTTCTTTTTACTCTTCCTCCTCCTCCTCCTCCTCCTCCTCCTACTCCTCCAACTACTCTTCCTCCTCCTCCTCCTCCTACTACTACTACTACTACTACTACTACTACTACTAATAATAATAATAATAATAATAATAATAATAATAATAATAATAATAATAATAATAATAATAATAATAATAATAATAATAATAATAATAATAATCCTACTCTTCCTCCTTCTACTACTACTACTACTACTACTACTACTACTACTACTACTACTACTACTACTACCACACCCCATCACCCGTAAGCCCCTCACCTGCCAGTGCGTTCCAGAGGTAGAGTCCAGGTACGCCCGTGATGGCCTCGACGGGCGTGGTTGCAGTGTTGACCACGGCGAAGAGCGCGCCCACCACGGCCATCAGCAGCCCGGCACTCAGGCACGCGATGGTCCCAACCCACAGACCGTAATCCATGAACTCGAGATCGTCCGCTGTGGAAAAGGACATTGTTAGTGCTGTTGGCCTTAGTGGTTGGCTAATGGTAGTAGTGGTAGGAAGAGGTGGAGGAGGAGGAGGAGGAGGAGGAGGAGGAGGAGGAGGAGGAGGAGGAGGAGGAGCAGAAGAAATGGTAATCGTAAGAGGAGGAGGAGGATTAAGAAGTGGAGAATGAGGAGGCGGACGACGAGTGGCAATATTAACAAGGAGGAGGTGGAAGTGTAGTAGTAGTAGTAGTAGTAGTAGTAGTAGTAGTAGTAGTAGTAGTAGTAGTAGTAGTAGTAGTAGTAGTGGTCATGATAGCAACAGCATCAGGAAAAGTCAGAAGAAAACTTTCCATGACCGCGAAAAAGTTAGGTCATGTGGCGAACAACAGAACAATTCAAGACGAGAGCTCAAGGGTGTGTGGGGGGCGGGGTGCTGAGGTGGACGGGGTGTTATAAGGGCCAGTATAAGTGTTGTGAAGGGTGGTGAGGTGTTGTAGGGGGAGGAGGGGGGACGTCAGGGTGTTGTGTGTGGCAGTAAGGGGCTGTTGAGGATTGGGGTGCGTTGGAAGGAGCGGTAAAGTATTGTGAGTTGCTGGGAAATGTCGAGGGGTCGTGGGAGTCTTACAAGGCGTAGTGGAACGTTAGTAAAGATGCATAGCGTTGTGGAAGGGTAAGATGATGGGGTGGTTGTTAGGTATTGTGGGGGTTGGTCAGCTGTTATGGGGACTGTCTGGATATTGTAAGGGGTCGTGGGAGTCTTAAAAGGCGTAGTGGAACGTTAGTAAAGATGCATAGCGTTGTGGAAGGGTAAGATGATGGGGTGGTTGTTAGGTATTGTGGGGGTTGGTCAGCTGTTATGGGGACTGGCTGGGTGTTGTGGGGGGATGCATTGTGAGGGATGGAGGATAGTGTAAGGGGCAGTGAGGGTTGTAACGGGGGAAACTTTGTCCACTCCTACACAACCCTCCCTTTTTTTTACAAGAGTCGGCACAAGGGCAACAAAATGAGTGTAGAAAAAAAGCCCGCTACTTGCCGCTCCTAGAACAGAAGATAGTATAGAATAGCCAAAAGAGAGATCCTTACCTCACCTTCCACTCGAATAAAAACACATTGAAATTACAGCAATCCGCCCTTACCACAATGAAAAGAAAACAGCACAGTAATTTCCCGAACATCCACAAAGGAGAGAACACCCCCCCCAACGATTATTTTTGTGCGCGTGTGAAATCATTCCAAACAATTACTAAAAACAATGGAGGCAATCACGTAACACAGCAACACAATGGCTGAATGCTTGCAACAACACCCACGTAAATGCAAGCAAGCAAGATGGAGAAAATTCGGCGTTCCATCACCGCCCGTAACACACACACACACACACACACACACACACACTACCCTCACACACACACAATAGACAGTCGGAATTAAAATGTCAAACGTACGCGAGACTCAAGCAGAAGAAGAATCACGAGACGGAATGAGATGACGATGATGATGATGATGATGATAATGAGAACGATAACGATGATGATAATGAGGGACGATGTGACATTGAGAACATCGACAGTGCTTATGATGATGATGATGAGGAGGAGGAGGAGAAGGAGGATGATAACGACGATTAGAATACATATAACACAGTACCACAACACAGCGCCACACTACAGTAACACGCAATACACCATAACAACACAGAACACACCACAACACCCCATAACATAACACACCCACACAGCAAAACACAGTACGACAACACTCCATAAAACGACAAGACACAAGACGACGCAATATGAGAACTCAGACTCACATGTGGGCGCCTCCGAGGTGGTCTCCGTGGCGCGAGGGTCGTACAGGGGTTCTGGGGGCATGTGTTCGATACCCTCTGCCTTCACACCTGCAGAATCCGGACTTAGTGGCGCCGGATAGAGTGGGTTCAGTAAATGTGTCTGTCCAGGGCTCTCAACAGCTCCCTTGGTCTGGCCGGGCAGCGAGTGGAGCATCATGAGCGGGCTTCTTGCGTTGCTGTCTTGTCCTCTCGGGCAGTTCACTTTGAGGCCCACCGTCTCCCCGTCCAGTAGCATTTGCAGCTGCTCCTCGCGGGTCTCCTTGGTCGTTGCGCAGCTGTACATGCAGTCCCCGTCCAGACACACCACTGTAACCGCCAGTAGGGGTCACACTTCAGACCAGCCGGCACGCGCGTGTGAACAAGTGAGCGGTATTGTCAACACGGAGAAGTCAGTTACATGAAATCTCAAGTGAAGTTGTTTTTTTACAGTTAAAGAAGCAGCTCAAGGGAAGAAATATATGAAAACCAAAACGCCCGCCCAGCACTGCTCCTATAAAAACGAGAAGTGAAGGGTGGCGAGAAGAGGTTAGTATCGGGTGGAGAAGTGTCTTGATACTCCCCTCTTATCACTTATCAAAAAAGGTATTACAAATTAAAGTCAAATCAGTTTCCAATATTAAAGGTTGTATCCAGAAAAGACTATAAGAGAACCAGCGAAACCTCCTTCAGCTCGCTGGCTCACGGACATTAGTACTTTACAGACCTGGGGCCGGATTCATCAAGACACAAGACCTGTCGTTGGTAAGTCTTCTGGTAAATCTGTCCACTACGAACGCTCCTTGTCTTTAGGCGGCTCCGATGACAATGAATGAAGTGTCAGCCAGGCCGTTACTTAATTCATTTCCATCGGAGGCGTATGAGGATCAAGACCCCTCATCAGCGGCGCCCAATTATCGTACTCAAAACATCGCATTTATCAGCTCCTGGGCCTGAAACTTTCCTACCCACACAGATAACGAAATTCCAGTTAAAGTTATCGTTAAAATCATCACTTATTGGTGTCTTTGCGATAGATGTGAGTCAGAAACTGGAAAATATAATGTGCTGAGTGGCTGAGTACGATAATTTGGTGACGCTGGCCCTCGTAGTGGATGGAGTTACCAGAGGAACTACCAACTGCAGGTCTTGTAAACGTCTTGATGAATGCGGCCTAGACTGACCCCCAGTTTGACAGTCCAACACAGGGTCATCGTAAGCACCCGAACCAAACCATATTCTCCTCAATGATCCGTTATTTCTACTCAATACCAGACACTAATAAAGAGACGCCCTGTGTAGCTTCCTAAAATTTCCTCTTCATTTTTATATCAACGTCAAACACTCGAGCTACAAGGAATTTTGGTCGTGCTTTGTGTTCGGTTTGGGAGCTTACAAACTTGCTGATCGGACTGTAAAACTGGCCCTGAGACTCCACCAGCCCGGCAGACGCGCGCGAGGCTCACCGTAGAGAGTGTGAATCCGGTTGGACGTCGTATCAAGAAACTCGTTCATTCCCGAGAAGAGACCAAAGTAGACGGCGCCGTTGCCAATGACACTCTCTCCCTGGAACCACTTAGAGTCTGACACGAACCAATACTCCGTAGCGAAGGAGGTGGCCAGCAGGGAGGCGGAGAGGCAGCACATGAGAAGGCTGCCGAACATGAACCCACGCTTCTTCTTGGCGTTGGCGGGGCGCGGCATCGTGGCGGAGGCTGCGGCGGCGGGCACTGGCGACACTCAGACCTGGGGGCGTCCTGGCTCACCACACCTGCGGCGGACGAGGGACGGGGTGCTGAAGGGAAGGTACTGCTGACGGGGCTGAAGGGAAGGTACTGCTGACGGGGCTGAAGGGAAGGTACTGCTGACGGGGCTGAAGGGAAGGCACTGCTGACAGGGCTGAGGGAAGGCACTGGTGACGAGGGGTGAGGGGAAGGCACTGCTGACGGGGGAGGGAACGGCGTCTTCTTCGCCTAACTCTCTCATTTAAGTTTAGCAATTACTGTACATGAGACTTGAAACTTCCTTCGGCTATCCTGTCACCTCCTTGAAGTTGTTTGCTAAGTGATTGTTTGCTAGATGGTTGTTTGTTACGTGGTTGTTTGCTAAATGGTTGTTTGCTAGGTGATTGTTTGCTAGGTGACATGTGTTTGCTAGGTGACATATGTTTGCTAGGTGACATATGTTTGCTAGGTGAAATATGTTTGCTAGGTGACATATGTTTGCTAGGTGACATGTGTTTGCTAGGTGACATGTGTTTGCTAGGTGACATATGTTTGCTAGGTGACATATGTTTGCTAGGTGACATGTGTTTGCTAGGTGACATGTGTTTGCTAGGTGACATATGTTTGCTAGGTGACATATGTTTGCTAGGTGACATGTGTTTGCTAGGTGACATATGTTTGCTAGGTGACATATGTTTGCTAGGTGACATATGTTTGCTAGGTGACATGTGTTTGCTAGGTGAAATATGTTTGCTAGGTGACATATGTTTGCTAGGTGACATATGTTTGCTAGGTGACATGTGTTTGCTAGGTGAAATATGTTTGCTAGGTGACATATGTTTGCTAGGTGACATATGTTTGCTAGGTGACATGTGTTTGCTAGGTGAAATATGTTTGCTAGGTGACATATGTTTGCTAGGTGACATATGTTTGCTAGGTGACATGTGTTTGCTAGGTGAAATATGTTTGCTAGGTGACATATGTTTGCTAGGTGACATATGTTTGCTAGGTGACATTGTTTGCTAGGTGACATATGTTTGCTAGGTGAAATATGTTTGCTAGGTGACATATGTTTGCTAGGTGACATATGTTTGCTAGGTGACATATGTTTGCTAGGTGACATATGTTTGCTAGGTGAAATATGTTTGCTAGGTGACATATGTTTGCTAGGTGACATATGTTTGCTAGGTGACATATGTTTGCTAGGTGACATATGTTTGCTAGGTGACATATGTTTGCTAGGTGAAATATGTTTGCTAGGTGACATATGTTTGCTAGGTGAAATATGTTTGCTAGGTGAAATATGTTTGCTAGGTGACATATATTTGCTAGGTGACATATGTTTGCTAGGTGACATTGTTTGCTAGGCGACACTGTTTGCAAGGTGACATATGTTTGCTAGGTGACAACAAAGGCAATGAAAATCAACACAAAAATGGCAGTGACCAGGATATGTATGCAGGAGAGAGGACAACAGATGGATAAAAAGAGATAGACTGGGAAACACCTGATATGGAAAGACCCAAGGGGAGACCATTTACTGTACACTGTGATGAAATTTAAAAAGTTTACGAAAGCTTTCATACTGATTGAAAACGAGAGGCAAAGGTCAAACACGGATAGAAACGCTTTGGAGAAACATATGTCCTGAGTCTGATGATGATGTGTTACTTTTATTGTGTGTGTGTGTTGGGGGGGGGGAGGGTATGGAGTGCACAGACAGACCCCTACCGCAACGGGTGCAAGCCACTACTGGTAGGGCACACACACACACACACACGCACACACACACACAACTTAATCCTACGGTAAATATTCTCTCAATCATTACAATAATCTAACAGGAAGAAGCACAAACAGACAAACAAACAAAAAAACACGATACTCTGAAGACACACGATGATTGGAAGGCTAAAAACTAACTAGCTAAAAATACTGACGCTGTTTCTAATGCGTTAAAAAATCCCTTTATGGCATTTGTCCACTAACACGGAAACATTGTTAAAAAGAAAAAAGATAAAAAGAATATATAAAAAAAAAGGTTACTCTAAAAGGCACACTATATTTAGAAGGAAAAAAATGACGCTGTTTCTAATGCGTAAAAAAACCTCCCTAATGGCATGTCCACTAACACGGAAACATTGTTAAAAAGAAAAAAGATAAAAAGAATATATAAAAAAAAAAGGTTACTCTAAAAGGCACACTATACTTAGAAGGAAAAAAATGACGCTGTTTCTAATGCGTAAAAAAATCTCCCTAATGTCATTTGTCCACTAACCCGGAAACACTGCTGGAAAAAAAAGATGAAAAGAATAAAAAAACCAGGATATTCTACTCTAAAACGCACATCCTAATTATTGGAAAGGAAAAATGACGCTGTTTCTAATGCGTAAAAAACTCCCTTATGGCATGTGTCCACTAACCCGGAAACACTGCTGGGAAAAAAAAGATGAAAAGAGAAGAAAAACAAGATACGCACATCATAATTAAAAAGAAAAAAAATGACGCTGTTTCTAATACGTAAAAAAATCCCTTATGGCATTTGTCCACTAACCCGGAAACACTGCTGGGAAAAAAAAATAAATAAATAAATAAATAAAACGGAAAAAATAACGCTTGAATTTTCCGCCCCAACACGACATCCAGTTCGCTAATGAAACGACACTTTCCATAAACAGGCTCGCAATCGCCCTGTTGATATACAAACACTTCAACTTGTCCGGCACATGTTTGGCTCCAGTAATTTTATGACCTCATTTGTGCGAGCTTGGATGTGGGGGGGGGAAGGAGGAAGGGGAGGGGTCTGTGTGTGTGTGTGTGTGTGTGTGTGTGTGTGTGTGTGTGTGTGTGTCCTCTCACTAGACTGTTCTCTCTCTCTCTCTCTCTCTCTCTCTCTCTCTCTCTCTCTCTCTCTCTCTCTCTCTCACACACACACACACACTGATCAAGTCTTACCTGAGCAAACCCAAAACGAGTAAAATAAAATAGTTCTTCATTGAAAGTCATAAATCATTCTCCCTTTTTTTTTGTCACTGAGAATAAAAAAAAAAACACAATCATCATTATTATTTTTTTTACAGTGAAGGAAGCAGCTCAAGGGCAACACTAAATCAAGCAAACAAGCTCGCTAATAACTCCTCATATAAAAGAAAGCAGAGATGTGTGCAAGGCCAAACGAGAGGTCAATTTCGTATGGACACAATTCACTATGTACTATACTATACACCTATGAACATCTGTATATATAGGTCTTACCGGACTAACCCCAACGAAAGTAAAGAAAAAAATCCGATGGAGACTTTGCACTATGAACTACACCTATGAACATTTGTAGGTCTTACCGGACTAACCCCAGAGAAAGTAAAGAAAATTTCAGATGGAGACTTTACACTAAGGACTACTACACACCTATGAACATTTGTAGGTCTTACCGGACTAACCCCAGAGAAAGTATAGAATATTTCGGATGGAGACTTTACACTAAGGACTACTACACACCTATGAACATTTGCAGGTCTTACCCGACTATCCCCAACGAAAGAAAAGAAAAATTCGGATGGAGTCTTTTCACTATGAACTACTACACACCTATGAACATCTGTAGGTCTTACCCGACTAACCCCAAACATTTGTAGGTCTTACCCGACTAACCCCAAGGAAAGCAGAGTAAAATATCTCCACAGAAACACACACACCATCCTCCCTTCTTCACTTGAGGATAAAAGAAGTTAAAAAAAGAAAAGTTTCGCAGGAAGCACACTTTGGTCTTTCCCGACTAACCCCAAACATTTGTAGGTCTTACCCAACTAACCCCAAGGAAAGCAGAGTAAAATATCTCCACAGAAACACACACACCATCCTCCCTTCTTCACTTGAGGATAAAGGAAGTTGAAAAAAAAAGGGGGTTCGCAGGAGGCACGCCCATCAGTCAGGCTCCCTCCACGGTGACTCGCGACGCACAGTGAGTCTTCCTGCGTGACTCACGGATGGTTATTAAGTTAAGCTTCCTGTGCACGTAAGTCAAGGCCGCCCGCCAGCCTGCCTAGTGGAAATAATGATGCTTGCTCGTAATTCCCGGCGCCATTCTTTCGTATATGATTCAGCGTGTCATTACTCATGCACACGAGCGGGCACACACAAAAAAATGATATATAGAAAAGAAATAGAGGTAAATAAATAAAATAAATAAATAAAGATGAATAAATAAATGAATGAATAGATAAATAAATGAATATAATTAGAAAACATAAATAAAGACAACTGTTATCTACCTTTTTTTCTGAAGATTAGGAAACGAGATGAAAAAAAGAGCAACAACAACAACAGCAACAACAACAACCATACCAAAAATGACAGAAATAACAAAAACACGCCCTCATTCTCCTTCCTTTAACTTATAACATCAACATCTTCCAATAGTCACACGCGAAAGGAGATTAATTGGTTTTTCAAGTGTTTTTTTTTTTCACGTTCACGGTACAGAAGAAGGCACAGACTACCACCAGGGCCATGAACGTACCCCTGGAAATGCCGGAAACTCCTACGAAAGCCTTGTCAAATATGTGCTGAGTACCGGTGCTTAAGAATATGACCCCTTAAATAAAACTGTCCACCCTCATCCCCCATTCGCTAACCCACTGACCTCCGCAAGCAGCATCCCTTCTCCATCTTCCTCCCTGCATCTTTGTTTTCCGCATCTCATCTTTGTTTAATCGGGTTTTGCATAAGTGTTGTTTTCACGTTCATGGTACAGAAGAAGGCTCAGACTACCACCAGGGCCATGAACGTACCCCTGGAAATGCCCGAAACTCCTACGAAGGCCTTGTCAAATATGTGCTTGGGTATGGGAGCTAAAGAATATGACCTTTGACCCTTGATAATTAAACTGTTCACCCTTATTCCCCACTCGCTAACCCAGTGACCTCTGCAAGCAGCATCCCTTCTCCCTGCGTCTCTCTGCATCTCTTTGTTTACTGATCTCCTTAACAACCGAATTCCCGCCGTAAATCGCGCGCTCACCTCATCCGTCAACATTTATGACGACATTTGTCACCCCCACTTCCTCGTTACCTCATTTATCTCGCGGACTCTGCATTGCTCATCACTCTCTTGGTCGGTCTCTTGGTCGGTCTCTCTCTCTCTCTCTCTCTCTCTCTCTCTCTCTCTCTCTCTCTCTCTCTCTCTCTCTCTCTCTCTCTCTCTCTCTCTCTCTCTCTCTCTCTCTCTCATCTAGTCTCACTCTAAACACACACACACACACATACACACGCACGCAAGCTATGATACTATACCACCAACTTGCGAAAACCGAGACTCTGACCCGTACTGAACGCGTAAGAGAGAGAGAGAGAGAGAGAGAGAGAGAGAGGGGGGGGGGGGGGGGGAGATAAACAATAGGGGTACACGTCAGATTCAGCCGCGTGATTTACTGTATCTCTTTCCTGGCCATTGCAATTTTTCTCCAAGATTTCCGAAATACTGTGGAGGATGCAGTATGTAATCGTATGTGTGTGTGTGTGTGTGTGTGTGTGTGTGTGTGTGTGTGTGTGTGTGTGTGTGTGTGTGTGTCTGCTTAAATGACACTCTCATAAGCAGGTCTGGGTGCGAGAGGGATTTAGGGGTCTTAGTGAGCTCTGATCTCCGTCCAAGGGCACAATGCATTCAAGCTAGAAATCGAGCAAATAGGGTACTGGGATTTATTTCAAGGAGCGCAAGCAACAGAAGCCCCGAAGTCTTCCTCAAACTATATTTAGCATTAGTTAGACCTCATCTTGACTATGCGGTTCAGTTCTGGTCACCCTACTATAGAATGGATATCAAAATGTTAGAATCGGTGCAGAGGAGGATGACTAAGATGATTCAGGGGTTGAGAAACTTGCCATACGAGGAAAGACTCAAACAGTTAAACTTGCATTCTCTAGAAAGCTTTTTTTTATTATTGTTTCCTTTTTTGTGTGCCCTTGAGCTGTCTCCTTTGTTGTAAAAAAAAAGAACATATATACACACACACACACACACACACACAAACTCAGCCTACACAGACATATTTCAAGGCAAGACTGACCGGGCAAGAAAGAAAACACCCACAAACTGAGCCTACAAGAGAGACAACACGAGTGGAATCAACGCTTGAAGAGGCGAGTGACGCAACGCCGCGATAAGATTGCTTTACTGGATCCCTTATCGTCGCCAGTCACGCAGGGAATCGAACTCTGCAGCAGGATGGAGGCCTCGTCACGGGAACCTTTTGTAACGTCTTGAATTTATGGGATTGGACCCTCACTCTTTGGACTCTTTCTCACTCTCTCTCTCTTTCTCTCTGCGTCTCTCTCTCTCTCTCTCTCTCTCTCTCTCTCTCGCTCTCTCTCTCTCTCTCTCTCTCTCTCTCTCTCTCTCTCTCTCTCTCTCCTATGTCTTCAAGAGCAAGTCGGACCGCCCTGGCCACTTTATCTTTCTTTTTTCTTTCTTTCTTCTGTATTTTTGTATCAGTATCTCACCCGCCTCCTTTCGTTGTAGTTCCCCCTTCTTTTCCGTAAATATAATCCTTGAACAAAGTCTTCTGGTATACGTAAATTGTCTTCCAGTATCTTTCCGTATTTTTGTATCTATATCTTGCCCCTCCTCCATTCCTCATCCTCCCCGTACATAAAAACCCGCATGTAAAATCTTCTAGTATCCGTAAAGCTTCTAGTATCTATATATAATCATTTCTATCCGTATCCATAAATAAATTAGTCTAGTAACTATTTCCATATCTGTCTAGTATCTGTATTTCCTTATCTATCTTGCCCTCCCTATCACTGTAACTCATCCACCTTCTCTGTAAACAATATCTATAATTTAAAACTCTATCCACTCTTTCTCCTTCCTCCCTTCAGCTCCCTCAAGACCTCACACTCGTAGACAAATGAATACACAAACGATGACATTTCTTATACCCACTGAGGTCCTTCTTTCACCCCCTCTAGTCCATATTCTCAAACATTTACGGGCTTACGAGTAAACACCCACATTTGATAAGGCTTTCGTATAGGCTGTAGTGGGTATTTCCATGGGTAGTGTTACGAGCATATTGATAGGTGGACAAGGCTTCAAGCACCGTCAATATGAAAAACTAATTTGGGCTGGACTTACATACACCCACATTTGATAGAGGTTGTAGAGGTTGTTGTGGGTATTTCCATGGATAGTTTTATGAGCCTAGGGATAGTTTGACAAGGCTTCAAGCACAGTGAACATGAAAAACTAATGTGGCCTGGAGTTGCATACACCCACATTTGATTGAGGTTGTAGAGGTTGTTGTGGGTATTTCCATGGGTAGTTTTATGAGCCTAGGGATAGTTTGACAAGGCTTTTGCACCGTGAACGTGAACAAACAGTAATGAGAACTCGACCTATCTCCTATGTGGCCTTGGGAAATTGTTTTAGCTGGAGCAGAAAGCGTCTAAGAATGCGAGCCTGGCCTCACACTTGTCTTCCTGCTGGTCACAAGAGAGGAAGGTCCACAAGCACTTTTTCTTGACCGCAAACCATTTTTCTCACTGAACTGGCAACGTTACCAACCTTTCCCCTATAACCTGCTCCACCCACCGTGCCTCGATTGTCACCAAGGGCACACACACACACACACACACCACTGACTTAACAGGTTGACTTCCTACGCCGTTTCCTTCCCGACGCCTTACTTGAAACCAACCTAAGTCTCACTCCTCGGTCAACCACTTCGAACACACTACTCTCAATACACGGATAACGACCCCCTTCCCCCTTCCCGTTATCGCCTTATCTAACTTATCAGCTGAATTCTAAGAGCCCTGTCCCGTTATCTGGTATAGTGGTAACTTGCACAATGTTTTCTGGTCTACTTTTTATCATTTGTATACCAATTTGACAGGACGGATGACGACAGAATTAGGATGATCTGTCGGGTTCCGTACGTGTGAGGGACCCGCAGTGCCAAGACGTGTATGTGACGTGGTAGTGTGGTGTAAATATCGTAAACAGTAGCTTATCTTTGTGTTTTGCTCGTGTTTTTTATCCAGAAAGACTCGGCGACGGTAGTTTAGCCAATATTGCTTGAACCAGAAAATTGCTACAGTGGAAAATAATGAAATGAGTGTGTGTTTAAAGCTTTGTACATCTTTCACTTAATGGAGAAAAAACAAGTATATATTTAAAACCACTAACTTTACTTTGCGTTTTAATTTTGTTTATCTAATACTGCTTGAACCAGAAAATTGCTACAGAGGAAGATAATAAAATGAGTGTGTGTTTAAGCTTTGTACATCTTTCACTTAAGGAGAAAAACAAGTATATATTTAAAACCACTAACTTTAATTTGCGTTTTAATTTTGTTTATCTAATATTGCTTGAACCAGAAAAATGCTGTAGTGGAAGATAATGAAAAGGATTGTGTGTTTAAAGCTTTGTACATCTTTCACTTTGGGAGAAAAACAAGCATATATTTAAAACTACTAACTTTCATTTGCGTTTTAATTTTGTTTATCTAATATTGCTTGAACCAGAAAATTGCTACAGTGGAAAATAATGAAATGAGTGTGTGTTTAAAGCTTTGTACATCTTTCACTTTGAGAGAAAAACAAGCATATATTTAAAACTACTAACTTTCATTTGAGTTTTAATTTTGTTTATCTAATGCTGCTTGAACCAGAAAATTGCTACAGAGGAAGATAATAAAATGAGTGTGTGTTTAAGCTTTGTACATCTTTCACTTAAGGAGAAAAACAAGTATATATTTAAAACTACTAACTTTAATTTGCGTTTTAATTTTGTTTGATATAATATTGCTTTATCCAGGAAATTGCTGCAGTGGAAGATAATGAAAAGGATTATGCATTTAAAGCTTTGTAAATCTTTCACTTAATGGAGAAAAACACGCATATATTTAAAACTACTAACTTTCATTTGCGTTTTAATTTTGTTTGTATGGGACGGTGGTTGATCTAGTATTGCTTGAACCAGAAAAATGCTCATGTGGTAGATAATGAAATAAGGAATGTGCATTTAAAACTTCGTACATTTAACTTAATGGGAAATAGTATATGCATAAAGCTCGCATCTTTTACTTAATTAAAAAAAAGTATGTATTCAGAACTCCTAACATCTTTTAACTTAATGGGAAAGAAAAGTGTGTATTTAAAACTGCGAACTTGCACTTGTATTTTAATCTTGCTTCCTTGGGACAAAAATTTATCTAATATTGCATAATCAGAATAACGCTGCAGTTAAAAAGAATGAAATAAAGAATACGTATTTAAAACTTCCTACATCTTGTCACCTAATGGGAAAGAAAAGTATGTATTTAAAACTGCGAACTTCTTTCACTTGTGTTTTAATCTTGCTTCATTAGGACGGTACTTAATTTGATATTGCTTTTAACTAGAAAAATGCAGCGGTGGTAGATAATAGATAAAAAGAACATGTATTTAAAACCACGAACTTCTTTCACTTGTGTTTTAATCTTGCTACATTAAGACGGTACTTAATCTAATATTGCTTTAAACCAGAAAAATGCAGCGGTGGTAGATAATGGAATAAAAAAGAATATGTATTTAAAACCGCTAACTTCTTGCACTTGTGTTTTAATCTTGCTTCATTAGGTACTTAATCTAATATTGCTTTTAACCAGAAAAAACGCAGCGGTGAGTGATAATAGATAAAAAAGAATATGTATTTAGAACTACAAACTTCTTTTACTTAATGAATAAAAAAACATGTATTCAAATCTGCAAACTTTCTCTCCTGTTTCACTTTTTGCTTTTTTGCGTAATGTGATTTGTGAACTCTAACTTGCGGGTTTTACTGTTTTTCTAGCGACTCACCCCACGACGTATACACAATAACACCTGCACTTAAGTAGACACACGCACGCTATTCACGCACACACACACACACACACACACACACACACACACACACACACACACACAAACAAACAATCCCCCCCTTTATTTTTTACAACAAAGAAGGCAGCTCAAGGGCACACAAAAAAAGGAAACAATAATATATATATAAAAAAAAAAGCCCGCTACTCGCTGCTCCTAAAAAGAATCCAAAGAGGTGGCCGAACGAGGGGTCAATTTCGGGAGGAGAGGTGTCCTGATACCCTCACCATAACACACACATACCAACACAACAACACACACATATACACCAACCGTCCCATTCTCCCCACCACAGTAAGCCCCTTTTGACGACACACCCGCACACTCATTCACTCCCACCTCAACCATCCCCCCTCACACACCTGACGCTGCCGGTGATGTACAGCCCGAGGAATATATTGCCAGTGTGCGCCGCCTGCCTAGGGGCGTCACGATAACACTGTGGAGTGATCGATGGCGCCTGTCGATGAAAAACAGGATGAAAGGCATGATTTATGTGTTATTTATTCATATGCCTGTTCAGGGAAGAAGGAAGGGGATAGTTGAAAGCGTTATTGGTGGGTATAATGGATGCTCCTGCCGCTACCCCCCAAAAATACAGGTGTAGGACAAGTGCATAAGTTGAAAGTGTTACTGGTGTCTTACTGATGGTACGGTCGCTATCCTCCCAAAATACAGGTGTAGGACAAGTGCATAAGTTGAAAGTGTTACTGGTGTCTTATTGATGGTACCGTCGCAACCCAAAAAAACAGGTATGGGACTAGTGCATAAGGTTAGTGAATAAGTTGAAACTGTTATTGGTATCTCACTGATGGTATTGCCGCTATCCCCCAAAAAAACAGGTGTAGGACAAGTGCATAAGTTGAAAGTGTTACTGGTGTCTCATTGATGGTACTGTCGCAATCCCAAAATAAACAGGTGTGGTATTAGTGCATAAGGTAATGAAACGAGTGATAAGGAGATTAAAAAAGATACAAGTTGAGGGAAGAAAGAAGGGGATAGTTGAAAGCGTTATTGGTAAGTCTCACTAATGGTACTGTCGCAATCCACCATAGAAAGCGTTATTGGTAAGTCTCACTAATGGTACTGTCGCAATCCACCCAAAAAACAGATGTGGTATTAGTGCATTAGGTAATGAAACGAATGATAAGGAGATAAAAAAAAAATATACAAGCTGAGGGAAAAAAGAAGGGAAAAGTTAACAGCGATATTTGTGTCTCATTTACGGAATACTGTCGCTATCACCCAAAAAAACAGGTGTGGTATTAGTGCCTAGGTTAATGAAACTGATGAGGAGGAGGTACAGAGATATGAAATTAGGGAAGAAAGAATGGGATAGTTGAAAGCGTAATTGGTAGGTCTCCATAATGGTACTGTCGCAACCCCCATAAAACAGGTGTGGTATTAGTGCACAAGGTAATGAAACAGATGATAAGGAGGTACAGAGATATGAACTTAGGGAAGAAAGAAGGGGATAGTTGAAAGCGTTATTGGTAGGTCGCATTGATGGTACTGTAGCAACCCCCCAAAACAGGTGTGGTATTAGTGCACAAGGTAATGCAACAGATGATAAGGAGGTACAGAGATATGAAATTAGGGAAGAAAGAATGGGATAGTTGAAAGCGTTATTGGTAGGTCTCACTAATGGTACTGTAGCAACCCCCCAAAACAGGTGTGGTATTAGTGCCTAGGTTAATGAAACTGATGATAAGGAGGTACAGAGATATGAAATTAGGGAAGAAAGAATGGGATAGTTGAAAGCGTTATTGGTAGGTCTCACTAATGGTACTGTCGCAACCCCCAAAACAGGTGTGGGATTAATGCAAAAGGTAATGAAAACGGGAGATAAGGAAGTACAGAGATACAAACTGAGTGACGAAAGAAGGGAAAAGTTAACAGCAACATTGCATCTCATTTACGGTACTGTCGTTATGCCCAGGTGTGTCATTAGCGTAAAAGGTAATAAAACGAATAATAGGGAGATAAAGAAAGAGATACGAACTGAGGAAAGAGAGAAGTTAAAAGTTGAAAGCGATATTGCCTCATTTATAGTCTTGTCCCTCTCCCCAGGTGTGTCATTAGTGCAAATGGTAATAAAACGAGCGATAAGGAGATTAAGAGATACGAGCTGACGTCACCTAATCGCCGAGGCACCAGACAAGAACCGTAAAATGCGTGACTCACTTACGTCGGTATGCTCAGACGCTCTCGGCACTCACAACAAGTATTTCAAAGGTCACATAGGAGATTAGTCGGGGGTGTTCACGTTCAAGGTCCATAACTAAGGTCAGACTATCATTAGGCTCTTAAAACTATATATGGAAATTACAGCACAACCTCTACGAAAGCCTTACCGAAGTGCTTAACTCGGGAGCTGCGGGGGTCATGTTTCTAAGGTTAGGTTAGGTTAGGTTAGGTTAGGTTAGGTTAGGTTAGGTTAGGTTAGGTTAGGTTAAAGGCCCCTCTAAGCAAAATAATGAGAAAGAATCATCACTCACGCAAACCATTTCATAATAAATATCAACGCATATGTGATCAGTTTATGCATCATCTATTTTGGGAGGTTTATATCATGGCAGAAATTTGGCCCGTCGCTGCTACACGGTAAAGCCACAAATTTGGCCCGTCGCTGCTACCGGGTTAAGGTTCGTAATTTCAGACGCTTTCGGCTCTCACAACAGTTTTTAAAGGTGGCAAAGGTGATTAGTCTTGTTCTCATGACTGTTCTCAAGTTCATGAAGCAGATGTCTCTTCAAACTATCACAAAGCTTATAAATCTACCCATGAAAATACCCACAACTCCTACAAAAGCCTTATTAAATGTGGGTTTGTTTGAGAGAGCGTTTTTTTACTCTATTCGAAGTTTGTCACTAATGTAAACTAACTAATGTCACTAACGTAAACAAACTATCACAAAGCTTATAAATTTACCCATGGAAATACTCACAACTCCTACAAAAGCCTTATTAAATGGGGGCTTGTTTGAGAATGCTTTTTTCTACTCTATTCGAAATTTGTCACTAATGTAAACTAACTAATGTCACTAACGTAAACAAACTATCACAAAGCTTATAAATCTAGCATGTCTGATCAACGACGCGTATTATCAAACTTTTTCGGCTCTCACAACAGCTAATTCTAAACACCACAAAGAGGATTAGTCAGATTCTCATGTGTTTCTTCATATTCATGGTCTGGAAGCCTCGTCAAATTAGCACCAGACTCGTAAAACTACCCATGGAAATATCAGTCGTGTCCATATCGCTAACAAAGCCCTAACAATCGAATTATCTGCTTCCCTTCTCTGGTATATCCGTCCTATCCTTCACTGTCCTTATCCTATACTGTCCTTATCCTATACTGCCCTATCCTATGTTGTCCTATTCTAAACTAGCCTATGCTCTACTATCCTGACCTAAGCTGTCCTATCCTAATCCGTCCTATCCTGAACTGTCCTATTCTGAAATGTCCAGTCCTTCAATTTCCTATCGTAACCTATCCTATCCTATACTATACCTGTTTCCAAAGGTCACAAAGAGGATTAGTCAGATTTTCATGTGTTTCTTCATATTCTTGGTCTGGAAGCCTTATCAAACTATCACTAGACTCATAAAACTACCCATGGATATATAACTTGCATCCATACCGTTAACAAAGCCCTAACAATCGGATTCTATGGTGTTTCTTCATATTCTTGGTCTGGAAGCCTTATCAAACTATCACCAGACTCAAAACTACCCATGGAAATATCAGTCGTTTTCATACCGTTAACAAAGCCCTAACAATCGGATTCTATGGCGTTTCTTCATATTCTTGGTCTGGAATCCTTATCAAACTATCACCAGACTCAAAACTACCCATGGAACTATCAGTCGTTTTCATACCGTTAACAAAGCCCTAACAATCAGATTCTACGGTGTTTCTTCATATTCTTGGTCTGGAAGCCTAATCAAACTATCACCAGACTCAAAACTACCCATGGAAATATCAGTCGTTTTCATATCGTTAACAAAGCCCTAACAATCGGATTCTATGGTGTTTCTTCATATTCTTGGTCTGGAAGCCTTATCAAACTATCACTAGACTCAAAACTACCCATGGAAATATCAGTCGTTTTCATATCGTTAACAAAGCGCTAACAATCGAATTATCTGCTTCCCTTCCTTGGTATATCGGGGAACACATGAGCCTCTTCCCAGCAGCTGGCCCTTCCATGCGCGCGGGCAGCATAAAACTAAAACTAATCAGCCGACTTTTTAGGCCGGCGCCACAAAAACACTTTCATGGGAGCGAGAAAGCAGAAAGCGGAAATTAATTTGTGGTGGGACCTTTGGAGGCATTCAGCGGAGAGGAAAAGAGTCTGACGCAAAAAAGAAAGAAAAAAAAAATGTGGAGTGCGATACCAAAGATTTTAGTAATGTAAATTAATTAACTATCCTCTCCTATACTGTCCTATCCTATACTAAGCTGTCCTATCCTATACTATCCTCCTATATTTTCCTATCCTAAACTCCTATTTTAAACTGTCCTATTCTATACTATATTATCCAAAACTGCCTTATTCTAAACTATATTATCCAAAACTGTCTTATTCGAAATTGTCCTATCCTGAACTGTCCTGTCCTCAACTGTCCTATCCTAAACTATCCCATCCTATCCTATCCTGTCCTATTTTGAACTGTCCTGTCATTAACTGTCCTATCCTAAACTTCCATCCTCTACTATCTTATCGTTTACTGCCCTATCCTTTCCTGCCCTATCCTAAACCATCCCATCTTATCCTATCCTGTCGTATTCTGAACTGCCCTGTCCTAAATTGTTCTATCCAATACTATCCTATGCTCCACTATATATATCCAATACTATACTATCCAACCCTGTTTTATCTGATCCTATTATATATTATCTCCTATACTATCCTAAAGACATGAAGAGGGTGAGGATAACTACAATAAAAAGCATCCTATCTAATCCTATCCTACGGGGTGCAGTCCATCGGGCCGCTGTGGTGAGGGGGGGCGCGGTAATGGGATGGGAGCCAGTGACCTTCCGGGGAGCGTCCAGCCATAGCGTGACGTGACCGTGGATGCCGTTTCCTGTGTGTGTGTTTGTGTGTATGTGTGTGGGTGAAAGTGGGGGACTGTGTTTGTATGTGTGGGGAGGAGGGAGGGAGGGGGGTGGCGTTTGTGTGTGCCGGGGGGGGGTGGGGGTATGTTTGTGTGTGTGTGGAGAGAGGACTGTATATGTGTGTGTGGAGGGGGTTGCGTATGTGTGTGTGTGTGTGTGTGTGGGGGGGGGGGGGGGGGGTTATAAGTGTCTGTGTGTGTCGGGGGGTTATATGTTTGTGTGTGGAGGGAGGGTTGTATTTGTGAGTGTGTGTGTGTGAGAGGGAGGGTGGTGCCTGTGTGTGTTTGTGTGTGTGTGTGTGTGTGTAATAATAACATTAATAATAATAATAATAATAAACGGTTTATTCAGCCTCAAAGTCCATGGTTAAGGCACCTCGTAACCGCCCCGCCAGTTACGCCTCTTACCTATAATAATTGCTTGGTCACGCCGGAGCACGGAGGTGAATTTCATTGCGCTATTAAACAGTTTTATATTGTCGCCCCACGTAAGCACATGAATGTAAATTGCACGGAATGTTCACTCGCAAATATCACACACACACACACACACACACACACACACACACACACACACACACACAACGTAGTACTACATTCAGGTGGACTTAAACTTCATAAAGGGCGATTTTCCACAGATTTGGCGGCTTAGATTTTGCCCACGGCGGGTTTTTGTGGACTCCCGTAACTACGAATTATTTCTTACGCCTCTGCAAAAAGCTATGAGGCAAGAGAACGACACATAAGATTAAAATTACTACAATACTCATAAAGAAATATATAGAAGAGGAATAAGTGTCTTTTAACGATGTGAGTAATTCAAGAGTAAAATTGACGCAAATACTTCAACCATCTCTCCTCTTGGTATCGCTGTTTTTAAGGGTCTATACACGGTGCGGTTAAGAACATATCTGATGTGGGTGTGTAAGCCCCAAAATGTTGAAGATTATTGGTCCCGGCAGCAGCAGACACAGGAAGCCACAACGTTCCCCCGACCACAGCATAGCGAAACAAATGGCAGGGAGCGGGGAGAGGCGGGTTGACGCTGGCCTAACAATTACTTAAGTTCCCCCTTATAGCTGACGAGACGAGACCTTCTTGTGAGTAACTGCTAATGGTCGGAGATTGCATAAATGGTAGTGTGTCATTATTCCAACGCGGCTACTTAGGATGATGATGATGATGAGGAGGAGGAGGAGGAGGAGGAGGAGGAGGCTGAATAAGAAGTATGAGAAGGAGGAAGAAGACAATTAAAGGACTGGAAATAGGAGGTTGAGGAGAAAGAATAAGAAAAAGAACAACAACAACAACATCAACAACAACAGCAACAACAACAACAACTAGAGGAAAACGAAGAAGAAGATTAGAATGAGTTGTCTTACTTTTCTTTTTTTTTTTTTACATTACATAATATAATAAAAATCTTCACTATTGGTCAACAGCGTCTCGGGCCTTTCTTTTCTTCAACGCCTCAAGAGGGACCAAAGGATAATCCAAAGTAACGAACAACACTCTACATTAATACAAAGAATGCTTGCGCTGTTGCCACCATTTCCCTGCGTTAACGTATACACCAGCTGTTATGCTTACCAACTCAATACGCTAAAGAGATAAGGCGGAGAATGCATAATGTAAAACTCTTGCAGGCCCCGAGCAGAAAAGGGAAAATTACTTCAGGGTGAGCGCTGCATAAAGCTTATTCTTTACGGGAATGTGTATTTATGAGTTCGATTTTCGGGAGCGGAGAAGTGGCGGAGACCAGGGCCGGAGCGGGGACACACGGGGGACAGGGGGAAGGCTGGCTGGCTGGGGTGGGGGGGGGAGGACCTTACTCGAAACACCTGAGAACAAAGAGATCCTCGTTGAGTGTCTTAAGCACGGTGAAGACCCTTGGCTCTTCGCTATTTCTGTGCGCGACATCACCATTGCCAGATTGTCGTACTCAGAGCATAGTATTTACCGGTTTCTGACGCCTAACTATTGCCAAGAAACATCAAGATCAATTCTTTTAACACAGTAGCAGCGACGGGCCAAATTTGCGGCTTTACCGTGTAGCAGCGACGGGCCAAATTTGCGGCTTTACCGTGTAGCAGCGACGGGCCAAATTTGCGGCTTTACCGTGTAGCAGCGACGGGCCAAATTTGTGCCATGATATAAACCCCAAAAAATAAATGATACATAAACTCAATACGAACCAACCGGCCTCTTGTCGACTCCTTACGTTCTTATGTTCTTATGTTCTTATATATTATGAAATGGTTTGTGTGAGTGATGATTTTTTCTCATTTTTCTGGCTTAGAGGGACCATTAAGAAACATGATCCCCGCTCCTACCGGGTTAACGATAACTATAAATGAGATTCGTTATTGGAGCCCAGAAGACAGTTTTGGGGTAGGAAGTCGGGAAATATATAAGCGGCTGAGTGCGACAATCTGGCAACGTTGCGCGACATCTGCTGGGATAGGAACCTCGCCCGCCCACAAGACAGTTTGTCCTACATAGGTTACCGTGACTATCGTACATATGTGGTTACTGTTCACTTAGCCAGAGGCGTTACGCTAAAATGAGGTGTAATAACAAATGCCAGAAGTAGCTATTCCATGGGCTTTAAGTTATTATTTATCAAGATACTCGTAATCCTCCCCTCAAGGACCTTACGCTGATATACTTAGACGCTTCCTCCTCTCCATCAGCTATTTCTAAAGGTTCAAAAGGAGATCAGTCGGGTTCTTATGAGTGGTATTTTAGATTCATGTTACGGGAGAAGGGTCTAACTACCACCAGGGTTATGAAACTACCCCTGGAAGTTGGAAAGTTTCGTTTAGTCGGCGCAACATCTGTGGTCACATGCCGGAGAGAGACAGACGGGGAAAGAATTACAGGAGAAGGGAACAGACCCCAGGAGACGGGACACAACCCCCGATTAATACCTGGTACCCATTCACTGCTGGGTGGACAGGGGCGTAGGGTATCGGAAAAGCCGCCCAAATTTTTCCACTCCTCCCGGGAATCGAGTTCAAAAGGAGATCAGTCGGGTTCTTATGAGTGGTATTTTAGACTCATGGTACGGAAGAAGGGTCTAACTACCACCAGGGTCATGAAACTACCCCTGGAAATGCCTCCCACAACTCCTATGGAAGCTTTGTCAAATATGTGTGCTTGGGCGCTGAAATGTTTAACCTAGTAGCAGCGACGGGCCAAATTTGTGGCTTTACCGTGTAGCAGCGACGGGCCAAATTTGTGGCTTTACCGTGTAGCAGCGACGGGCCAAATTTGTGGCTTTACCGTGTAGCAGCGACGGGCCAAATTTGTGGCTTTACCGTGTAGCAGCGACGGGCCAAATTTGTGCCATGATATAAACCCCCAAAAATAGACGATACATAATCTGATTACAAATGCTTTGATATATATTATGAAATGGTTTGTGTGAGGGGTGATTTTTTCTCATTTTTCTCGCTTGGAGGGACCATTAAGAAACATGATCCCGCTGCTACCGGGAATACGACTCCCAACATCGTCCTGCAGAAGTACCATGATCGCAGGAATCCCACCCCAGCTCCCATCGCCTCTTCACCGCCAACTTAACAACCACCGCTTAGCATCGCATCAGAAAAGTTGCCGCGAGCTCTAGTGTTAAACTGTTAATTATCCTTCACCGAGGCAACAGCGATTATTTGCAGCGCGCCAGTTACCTATAATTGGCCATGCATACCAAAAATGATCGCGTTCAGGAGCTTTTTGTTCCCGCCGAGCCTCTCTCTCTCCCGCCCCGCCCCGCCGCCCCGGTCCGCGTGGGGGCCTGCAGGAGCGCGGCGCTTTGCTATACAGCGTTGAGGAATGTTTTAATTTTTTTCGTATTTTGCACTGCTGTTCCCCCTGGAGGCTTACCTTTTACCCGGTAGAAGCGGGGATCATGTTTCTTAATGGTCCCTCTAAGCGAGAAAAATGAGTAAAAATCATCACTCACACAAACCATTTCATAATGCATATCAAAACATCTGTGATCAGTTTATGCATCATCTATTTTGGGGGTTTATATCATGGCACTAATTTGGCCCGTCCCTGGTACCGGGTTAATCTCATGCTCCAGGAACAGCGCTGGGTGGGAGAGGACCGAAGAAGCAAGTCTCGAGGTTACTTTGAAAATGCCTCTCCACCCTAAAGTGCAAGTGGAGGAGGAGGAGGAGGAGAAGCGATAACTCGACGCAGGTGATGCTCGGCGTGTGTCAGACAGGCCAGGTGGGTTTTGGTTGTGACCGACAAACAGACATCATCAGGGATTATCGTCCTGGTAATGGGTTTCAATTAACCTCCACTCCTAAAGTTCACACGCATGATCCCGCGGCAGTTATGATCCATTTGTATGTTCGTCACTCGCCCAGCCTGCCAGGACTGGATGACCCGTCCCGCCCTGAGCACCTCCTGGCACCGGAGTGTTGTAATTCATGCATCGGGGACACGAGCCGCTGCGACGAGACTGTGAATGCATTAAACATCGCTGTGACAACACTAACGCCAGGGGTTGAACGATGCCAGCTTTCAAAACACCTGTACTGGCATTGCTGCAAACTGATATTTGATCCGCTTCACAATTACTGCATCAATTTCAATAACAAACAAGAGTAAAAGATTAACTGCCTGGAGTGTATTACATAATGGCACAAACACACACACACACACACACACACACACACACACACACACACACACACACACACACACACAGACAGACAGACAGACAGACACACACATACACACACACACACACACACACACACACACACACACACACACACACACACACACACACACTAACAAAGCATTAAGCTAGACGTGCATTGCGTGGTGCTCCTGAAAATTCATCCCCTCACTGATTACACTTGCTCACGACACGACGCCCCGTTACATCCATGACTTAGTGTTATCGGCGAGGCCGCTTGATAAACAGTGCATGGCAGGTCCTGGAGTCACGACATCGCGTGACATCACAGGTCGTCACTGCACTTAAATGTTCTGTCTACCGTGTGTCCTGCGCTGGGGAGTTTAATCCGTCACAACCACGTGCGGCCCAACGCTCACAGCAGCCAGCCAGAGACATTCCTCAGCCCAGTAAAGGGAGCGGAGAAGAAGCGACGGAAATCCTACCTGGTGACTCACGCGACATTGTACATCGGTCAGTCAACGGTAAGGCCAGTGGCAACACACGCTGGTCTGTCTGTGGTCTGGCGCTAGAGTTTCCATATAACCATTGCGACACAGCCAGCCTCATCACCCGCCACAACATTACAGAGCTTTGGTCCATGTATCAAGACACCTCTCCACCCGAAACTGACCTCCCTTTTGGCCACTACTTTTTTATAGGTCAGTGCTTAGAGGGATTTTTTTCTTGTTTTAATTTGTTTTTGCCCTTGAGCTGCTTCCTTTACTGTAAAAAATGTGATCATGTATATATTTTACAGCCCTGACCAGCCCTCTGTATCACTAGGCGCTTCACTCACCCCATGCCGATAGAATTCCTATACAACAATTGCGACCCCGCCAGGATGACCACCGTATCATTTGCACGGCTTTTATTGCATGCTATCATTTATATTTTTCCTCCAATGCTAGTTTCCCGCCCTGACGAATACTCTGCATCACTAGCCCCCCCACCCCACCCCCAACCCCCACCCCTGGCGCCAGATTTCCATATAACACTTGCGACCCCGCCAGGATGACAACCCACCATAACATTTGCACGGCTTTTACTGCATGCGGTCATTTATATTTCTCCTCCAATGCTAGTTTCCCACCCCGACGAACCCTCTGCATCACTAGCCCCCCACCCCCACCCCCACCCCTGGCGCCAGATTTCCATATAACACTTGCGACCCCGCCAGGATGACAACCCACCATAACATTTGCACGGCTTTTATTGCATGGGATCATTAATATTTTTCCTCCAATGCTAGTTTTCCGCCCCGACGAACCCTCTGCATCACTAGCCCCCCCACCCCCACCCCCACCCCACCCCACCCCTGGCGCCAGAATTTCTATATAACAATTCCGACACAGCCAGTCTGATCACCCACCATACCATTTTGCAAGGCATGTGATCGCGTATATATTTTCCCCACTATTATTTTTCCGCCCTGACTACGGACCAACCCTCTGGATCAACAAGCGCCCCGCCCTCCTCCCCCATCCCCCCTAACCCACAACCCCCCCCACCCCGCCTCACCACGCCCCAGGACACACCGATCACGCCGGCCACAACAACCGCCTCGCCCAACGCGCCTCAGAAACTTGGGGTCGTGAATCTCCGAGGAACCGGTCGGCCTGTTAACTATGGCACCGTTTTGTTTTCGTAGCGGGTAATTCGCGGAGATATTTTACCCCGCGCAGCTTTCAAAAGAAGGACGCAGCACGAACGTTAGGACTCCTGGGAATGCATTGCCAAGCGGGTGAGGGGCAGGTAGGGACAGAGGGACAGGTGGGGACGGGAAGGAACAGGGAAAGGGATGGTAAAGGCAAGGACAGGGACAGGGAAGGGCAGAGGTAGGGAGGGGAAGAGAGGGACAGGGAGCGGCAAGGAGTAGGGACAGAGATGGGGAGGGGCAGGAAAAGGCAGGGACAGGGAGAAGGAAGGGCAGAGGTAGGGAGGGGAAGAGAGGGGCAGGGACAGAAATGGGGTAGGGTAGGGAATGGCAGGAGCAAGGACAGGGAAGGGCATGGATAGGGATGGGAAAAGAGGCAGGCAGGGGCAGGGTAGGGAAGGGAAGAGAGGGGCAGGGAGTGGGCAGGGGAAGGGTAGGGATGGGAAAGGAAGTCGTTTTATCACCTGGAAATCATAAGTCACGGAGATCTATCCTCAAAGCCAAATGAATCGCCTCTTTTGAATATATGTTTATTTTACCACCCCAATCCTGACACCCCCTTCTCTCTGCCCCTTCACCCCTAACCAGCCTAAATCCTCACCCCCAACGCTATATCTTGCCACCCCACCACAGACACCCCCTTCTCTCTACCCCTTCACCCCTAACCAGCCTAAATCCTCACCCCCAACGCTATATCTTGCCACCCCAACCCTGACACCCCCTTCTCTCTACCCCCTAACCTCTAACACCCTTCACCCCAACGCTGTATTTTGTCACCCCACCCCTAACACTCCCTTCTGAATTCCATCACCCCTAACCCCTTCACCCCAACGCTATAATTTGTCACCCCACCACAGACACCCCCTTCTCTCTACCCCTTCACCCCTAACCAGCCTAAATCCTCACCCCCAACGCTCTATTTTGTCACCCCACCACAGACACCCCCTTCTATCTACCCCTTCACCCCTAACCAGCCTAAATCCTCACCCCCAACGCTCTATTTTGTCACCCCACCACAGACACCCCTTCTCTCTACCCCTTCACCCTAACCAGCCTATTCCTCCCCAACCTCCTCCATTCCCCCTCATCCTATTCACACACACTCATCCCTCATCTCCCCTTCGAAGTAGAAAAATTGTTAAGGATACTTTTTTAGGGTGACACCATTTATCATTTCGCAGCGTTAACACACACAAAAAAAAATGAAAAAAAAGGTAAATAATTAATAAAAGAATGAAATCAAAATAAGTACATAAAATAAAATGAAATATATGAATAAACAAGTAAAACATTAGACTATTCCTCATTATGTAATAGTTATGTACCGAAGACTTTCACACGTCAAGCTGAAAACAAACACCATCTCCATACGTGGCTGGTAAACAACAACAACAACAACAACAACAACAACAACAACAACAACAACAACAACAGTAACAAAAGGAGCAGGAACCACGCCTCCATCCTTAAGTCTCCCCTCCTCCTCTTCCTCCTCTTCCTCCTCCTCCTCTTCCTCTACCTCCTCCTCCTCCTCCTCCTCTTCCGCCGTCTCCATCCTTCCGTCTCTTCTCTCACGTCATCCTCCGCCACCTTTCCCCCCTCCTCCTCCTCCCCCTCCTCCTCCTCCTCCTCCTCCTCCTCCAAACGGCAACAGCATCTGACAGCCATTTTTCAACCGCCGAGCAAACTGACACACTATATAAATAAGAGATAGATAGATAGATAGATAGACAGACAAGGATACATAGATAGACAGATGAATATATAGATAGATAGATAGATGGATAGATGATAGCTAGGTAGGTTGGTAGATATGTAGATAGATATAGATAGATAGATGTACAAGGAGAAAACAAGAAAAAGAAGGAAAAGAAGAAAACATGTTGAGGCGAAAGGGGAGAAGGAAGAAAAAGAAGAAAAAGGACGCGGACAGGAAAAGGAAGAAAGGGGAAAGGGAGCGAAAAGGAAAGGATAACAGAACGGGGGCAAAAGATAACAAAAGGAAAGTGAAAAGATAACAAAAAGATAACAAAAAAAATAAAAGATAACAAAAGTGAATAACAAAAAATTAAAAGATAACAAAAAGGGAAGTGAAAAAAAGGAGGTGAAAAGGAAAGGAAAACATAACTAGGGCAAAAGACAAGAATAGAGAAGATAAGATAAAAGTTTGAATTAAATGAGAGGAGGAAAACTAGATAGACAGTTAAATAGATAGACAGAGAAACTCACTTAAAAGGAGAGGAAAGGGGAGAAGGGAAAGGAGGTGAAAAATAAGAAATAACAGAAATGAAAACAAAAGAAGATAATTAGAAGATGAAATAAAAACTAAAATGAAATGAGAAGAGAAAAGATAAACAGATAGATAGATAGATAGATAGATAGATAGATAGATAGGTAAACAAATACATTAATGGATAGATATATAGATACATAAACAAATATATTAACAGATAGATAGATAGATAGATAGATAGATAAACAAATAGATTAATAGGTAGATAGATAGATAGATAAACGAATACATTAATAGATAGATAGATAGATACATAGACAAATAGATAAACAGATAGACAGGACAGAGAAGGAGACACTCACTTAACTCCGCATTTCCAGCAATTTCATTTTGGCGCGCAAAAGTTTATGCGCAGTCACCCCAAAAACAAAAACAAAAAAAACAAAAAAAAAACTTCGGGGTGTAAACACTCTCGAAAGAAGTTAATTTTATGTTAATGACGCCAATGAATCACGGCTCCCGAGGGCTGAGGGGGGGTGGGGGGAGGAAGGGAAGGAGGGGAGAAGGGAGAAGATGAGGGAGCGAAGAAGGAGAGAAAACAAGGGAGGGAAAACGTTGGAGGAAGGGAGGGAAGGAAGAAGGAAGATGAGGGAGGGAAGGAGAGAAAGTAGGGGAGGGAAAGTAGGAGAAAGGGAGGGAAGGAAGAAGGGAGATGAGGGAGGGGAGAAGGAAAGAAAACAAGGGAGGAAACGTAGGAGGAAGGGAGGGAAGGAAAAAGTAAGATGAGGGAGGGAAGGAGAGAAAATAAGGGAGGGAACGTAGGAGAAAGGGAGGGAAGGAAGAAGGGAGAAGATGAGGAGGAGGAGGAGGAGGAGGAGAAGGGAAAAAATAACAAAAAAGAAAAAATAGAGGAGAAATATATATGAAAGAGGCGAGGAAGGGAGGAAGGAAGAGGAAGCAGAAAAAGACGAAGAAGAAGAAAAGAAGACAAAGGAGGAGGAAGAAGAGGAAGGAGGAGAAGAAGGAAGACAGGAAGAGGAAGAAGGGAGAGGACGTGAAAAAATAAAGGACAAAAGATAATAAAATAAAGAATTAAATGAGAGAGAGAGAGAGAGAGAGAGAGAGAGAGAGAGAATAAAACACAGGGAATAGAGGAAGTCACAAGATTAGTAAGGAGAAGATGATAATGATGGAAAATAAAAGGGAATGGAAGAAGGAGGAGGAGAGGAGAGAAGAGAGAAGAAGAAAAGAAAGGAGGAGGAGGAGAGAGAGGAGAGAGAGAGAGAGAGAGGAGAGAGAGGAGAGAGAGAGAGAGAGAGAGAGAGAGAGAGAGAGAGAGAGAGAGAGAGAGAGAGAGAGAGAGAGAGAGAGAGAGAGAGAGAGAGAGAGAGAGAGAGAGAGAGAGAGAGACTAAGAGGTATAACAGATGAAACAATACACTTTTTCATTCATTTATTCTTTTTTTGTTGTTGTTGTTTCTTTTCCAATCTAATAAATCGTAGCGAAAAAAAAAAGTATGAACATTACAAAAAAAAAGAGAGAAAAGAGAAAAAGAGAAAGAGAGTGAGAGAGAGACTGAAATAAAACACTTTTCATTAATCTATTTTCTTTTTTTTTTTTAGTTTCTTGTTTCAATCTGATAAATCGTAACACTAAAAAAAAAAAAAACGAATTCTAAAAAATAAAAAAAAGCAAAAAAATCCATCTAACCAATTTTCGCGGAATTATAAAACCTGCAACGCTTTTTCCTTCTCTCTCTCTCTCTCTCTCTCTCTCTCTCTCTCTCTCTCTCTCTCTCTCTCTCTCTTTCGGTCTAATTTCCATAACATGATTTTGCTCGTCTGAAAAGAAAATGCGGGAGAAAAAAAACGCTTGCATTTTCGTATCGCCCATTATCCCAAAATTGTGAGAATCTTGTGTTTTGGAAAATAAAATTACTTGTCTTTTTTATGGTGTGTGTGTGGGGGGGGGGGGGAGGGAGTGGAAGGATATTGGTGTGGGAGGGTGGAATCGTTCGTGTGTGTGTGTGTGTGTGTGTGTGTGTGTGTGTGTGTGTGTGTGTGTGTGTGTGTGTTCAAAGTAGCGCCATCTTGCTTAGCTCATGTTGTACCCCAGAGCTCATTTTTAACCCTCTTTTAGTGAGAATTTAGACCCCGGATTGACAGGTGGTCTTCAGGACAGCATGTGGGTAATCTTAATGTTTAAAGTGGCGCCATCTTGCTTGGTTCATGCTGTACCCCGGAGCTCATTTTTAACCCTCTTTTAGTGAGAATTTAGACCCCGGGTTGATAGGTGGTCTTCAGGACAGCATGTGGGTAGTCTTACGCCACTCGACGGTGACTGAAAAATGTGTTTCAAACCGGAGGGAAGATGTGGATATCCCAGACAAGAAGAAAAAAAACACTGGGGAAAAAAGATATATAGAAAAAATGAAAACTAGAGGAAGAAAGGGAAAAATGAAAACAGTTGTAAAGATCCAAATAAATAGCAAAAGATAATAGAGGAAAGGAAGCGAGAACAGCAAAATGAAGTACTGTATGGCAAAGAAAGATTAAGGAGAGAGAAAGGAGGAAATGAAAGCTGGCTCGTCCTGAACGCCGCGCACGTACCCTGACCGACCCCTCAGCCACCGCGTCCCCTTTACAAAGACAACACAATCAACACGAGACACTGAGGACATAGGAACCTGCCCTCACACACCCTGCTGCCCTATTACCCCCCACCACCACCACCACCACGGGTAGCCTCCATCCCCTTCGCTGGCAATCCTATTCCTGTTCCTGTTGCTTTCGTCAGGCTGCCACGCCCTGCTTTTTTTTTGTACCATTCTTTAATAAGCCTTAGAGGTCTGTGTGGGCTGGCAATACAACAACTACAGGCACGAAGGCAAAAATATAATACGGTATAATACATATATACAGTATCATACGGTAATATCCTGACTATGGCCTCTCCGCCCTTCGTACCTCCATGGCTGGGGGTATAAGGTTCAAAAGTGTTATGGGTGCGGGAATGGCGGTAATACGGGCTGGTGCGAGTGTGTTTGTAGAGGCTCCGGAATGGGTGCTCTTAAACATGAGTTAAGGTGTGTTAAATAGGGCAGCCGCTTTCATGGTATGGCGGGGCGGGGCGGGGCTGGAGGGAAGGTCGTTGCGGGTGAAAGGTCAAGAACGGCGGGGTAGGGACAGGTGTAGACAGCAGACTTTGAGAGGAAATAGATTAATGATTTTGCGATAACTGTGAGGGTAGGAGGTGGAATCGTGGAATGCGGGGTTGTGCGTTTTGTGTCCACCGAATGAAAGAATGACAAGCTGAACGAGTGTGTTGAATATAAGGCTGGTAGTACGAGACACTTTCGCTCCTCACATCAGCTATGTCTAAAGGTCAAAGAGGGGGTCAGTCAGGTTCTAATGAGTGTTTTTTTAGGTTCACGGTACAGAGGAAGGGTCAAACTACCACCAGGGTCATAAAACTACCCCTGGAAATGCCCACAACTCCTACGAAAGCCTTGTCAAATATGTGTTCTTAGGCGGCGAAATGTCTTTGAATACGACCCTAAGTTACGCATCTTAAACACCGCTGCCAGATTGTCGTACTTAGAGCATAGTATTTACCTGTTTCTGACGTTTAACTATTGCCAAGAAACATCAGGATCTAACTCTTTTTAACGATAACTATAAAGGAGTTTCGTTATTGGAGCCCAGAAGACAGTTTAGCGGTAGGAAGTCGGGAAATATAATCGGCTGAGTACGACAATCTGGCAACGTTGATTTTACACATATATACTTTTCTCGGAAGGGCAAAATAAAACTGTAAGAACCTTTTATCGTTTTCTTCATCTTCGCATCAAAAAAAGATCATATAAAAGGAATATTCCAGCTTATTCATCTTTTTCTTTATTTCTTCTCCTTTATATTTTTCACATTCATTTTTTTGGTTGTTGTTTTCTCTTTGGGCATCCACAGTTTTGATATCTTTCTTTTTTTTTCTTTCTTTCTTTCTCCACTTTGCCACACACGATCCTTCATCTTGCTCTTTTTTTATTTCTCCTTCATCTTTCTTTTTTTTCTTTATTTCTTCTCCTTTGCATTTATTTTTCACATTAATTTTTTTTTGGCTGTTTTCTCTCTGGGCATTCATTTTCATATTTTTCTTTTTTTTTCTTTCTACAGTTTGCCACACGATCCTTCATCTTGCTCTTTTTTTTATTTCTTCTTCCTTCTTTTTTTCTTTGTTTCTTCTTCTTTACATTTCTTTATCACATCCATTTTTTGGGGTTGTTTTCTCTGGGCATTCACAGTTTTGGTATTTTCTTTTTTCTTTCTTTCTCCAGTTTGCTCTTTTTTATTTCTTCCGTTTCTTTTACATTCAGTTTATTTCACGTTTTCTTTTTGTGTCTTCCTCGTTTTTATGTCTTTTTCTAAACAAATTTATAAAAAAAAGATCCAGTATCATGAATCACACCTCAGATAACTTGTTAGTAACGTTAACTGAACAACCTCTCTTTCGGCCACCTCTTTTGATTCTTTTTTGTAGGAGCAGCGAGTAGCGGGCTTGTTTATTATAGTTTCCTTTTTTTGTGCCCTTGAGCTGTCTCCTTTGTTGTAAAAAAAAACAAAAAACAGTGGAGGCTTCACCAATGCAAGAGGCTGGGCGTGGCGGACAGGTGGTGATATCTGGGGACTCTTCCGCCAGACATCTTGGAACCTACGACATCGTGCGGGTCATACCAGTTCCTCGCACGTTCATTTCCACAGGTCATCGCTACTGTCACCTTGAAGGATATGTACTGAGAGATATACGGAAGCTGTGTGATGTTGCGTAGATCATATCAGTCCCTTGCGCCTTCGTTCCCGCTGGCCGTCATCTCTCGCTTCCTTCCGCTACCACGATCGCCTCAGACTATATACTGAGAGATATACGGGAGTTGTTTGATGTCTCCATTCTCCCGAGCCCGTCCACTTCGTTCTCCAGTACTGCTAACGTCTTTTTCATGGAGGTGTGAAAACTGGATATCCCAAAAGGCAGGAGAGGAAAAGGAAATGGGGGGGAAAAGAAATGCAGGAGAGAAATATCCGGAACAAAAATACGAGGGACTGTGTGTCAAACCGGAGGGAAGCTTTGGATATCCCAGACCAGAAAACAACACTGGGGAAAAAAGATATATAGAAAAAATGAAACCAAGAGGAAAAAAAAAGATGAAGGACCGTCCGTGTGGCAAACTAGAGGGAGGAAGAAAAAAAGGAAGAAATGAAAACAGTTGTGAAGATAAAAATAAATAGAAAAAGAAAGTGGGAGAAAAGAAGCATGGAAGAAAGGAAGCATGAAAAGCAGGATGCAGTAATGTATAGCAAGGAAAAAATAAAGGAGAAAGGAGGAAATGAAAACTGTGACCAGGAAAAGGAAATGAGAAACAGAGAAATAAAGAAAAAGAATCAAGAAAAAAGAAAGATGGAGGACTATGTGGCAAACGAGAGAGAGAGAGAGAGAGAGAGAGAGAGAGAGAGAGAGAGAGAGAGAGAGAGAGAGAGAGAGAGAGAGAGAGAGAGAGAGAGAGAGAGAGAGAGAGAGAGAGAGAGAGAGAGAGAGAGAGAGAGAGAAACGTGAAAAAAATAATGTAAAAGAAACGAAACCGGAGAAAGAAAGAAAAAGAAAGAAAAAATATGAAAACTGAAACCCAAAAGAAAACCCAAAAAAAATGAATGTGAAAAAGAAATCTAAAGGACGAAGAAATAAAGAAAAAAAGAAATATGAAGAACCGCGGGGCAAAGAAAGGAAAAGAAAAAGAGAAAAAGAAAGGAAGAAACTAAAAATGTGGATATCCAAAAAAGAAAATACACGAAATAAAAAAGAAAACTAGGAAAAAGAAATAAAAAGAAACGAAAGGAAAAGAAAAAATGAGAAAAAAGGGAGAAACTAAAAACGTAGATATCCAAAAAAGGAAATACACGAAAAAAATGGAAACTAGGAAAAAAGAAATATAGAAACGAATGAAATAAAAAAAAAGATGAAAAACTGCGTGACAAAATTGAGCTACAAAGAAAAAAAAAACAAGAAAAGAAAACACAAAGAAAACAAAACTGGGAAAAATGAAATGAAGAAAGGAAAGAAATAAAATAAAAAAGATGAAATACTGCGTGACAAAGTTGAGAAAAAAAAACAAGAAAAAAAAACACCAAGAAAACAAAACTGGGAAAAATAAAATAGATTAGAAACGAAAGAAATCAAGCGAAAAAAAAAAACACCAAAATGAATGAGCGCTTGCCAAGCCGGAGAGCGAGAACAAGAAAGGGAGAGTGAGCGTTCCCGGGAGGCAGACACAGGTGTGGCCGGCCATTACAGGTGAGATGAGAAGCCGGGGGGGATGTCGAGCAAGAAGAGGAGGAGGGAGAGGGTCGGGGAGGAGAAGGGACAGCAGGAAACACAGGCTGGAAAGAGGACGATAAGGGAAAGGTTAATGGGAACAGAGAGGAATGAAGGGGAAGAGGGAGAGAACAAGGAAGGGGAAGGGAAGACACTGATGATGAAAGAAGGGAAATTAGAAAGAAGGAGAAAGACTGGAAAGAGGAGATAGTGGAGAAGGTTAATGGGAACAGAGAGGAATGAAGGGAAAGAGGGAGACGAAGGAAGGGGAAGGGAAAATAACTGATGAAAGAAAGGAGAATAGAAAGAATGAAAGAGGTTGAATAGAGGACGATAGAGAAGGTTAAAGGGAACAGAGACAAATAAATCGGAAGAGAGGGAGAAGAAGAAAGGGGAATTGAAAGCAGTGGATGAAAATAGGTGAAGAAAGAAAGGAAAATAGAAAGAATTGAGGCTGAAAAGAGGACAATAGAGGAGAAGGCTAAAGGGAACAGAGAGGAATGACTGGGAAGAGAGGGAGAAGAAGTAAGGGGAAGGGAAAGTAGTGGATGAAAATAGTTTAAGAAAGAAAGGAAAAAAAAAAAAAAAAATAAGAATAAAAAAATGAGATGAATAAAAATGAATAAAGGAGGAAAGGAAGTATATAAAATAAATATGAAAATGCAAGAGAACACAAACTTGGCCCTGTTAAGAAATACAAACAGTGGAACAAGAGAGAACGAAAGGAAGCATAAGAAAAGAAAGAAAAAAAGAAAAAAATATGAAATGGGAAGCTTCAAGAAAACACGACTTAAAATAAAAAAAGAGAGAAAATGGAAACGAGAAAAAAAAAGACACTAGAAAATGCAAGAAAACACAACTTACCAAGGAAAAAACTAAACCCGGAAGAGAAACAGGAAACGAGGAAGGGAAACGAAGATAACCAAAGAGAAGGAGAAGGAGGAGGAGGTAGGAAGGGGGACGAAGGAGAGGTAGGGAGGGACGGACAAGAGCTAGCAGGGTAAAGTTACGTAATAGGAGATGAAAGGGAAGGCCGAGGAGGGAGGGAGAGAGAGGCCAAACTTCAGGAACCGTGTAGCCTGAGGAGGAGGGTCAGATGTAGCCCAGACACCAATGGTAATAACACGAGGAGAGGGAAGAGGAGGAAAAGGAAAGAAAGCTGAAGTAAACGAATCGCCTACAGTAAGGATGGTTCGTTTGACGCCATAATGTTTATATCAGGGCACCTCTCCTCCCGAAATTGACCTCTCTTTTTGGCCACTCCTTTGACCTCTATTCAGGAGCAGTAAGTAGCGGGTTGTTGTTATTTTTTTACGCCTGAGACCTGTCTCCTTACCTGTGAAAAAAGAAGGAAAAAAATCTCTGAAGTTTTTTGTTTGTTTTTGTTTCTTCATATTTATTTCCCCGTTGTTAATGCGAATTAGTTACCGCAAAATAAGGGAAAAATGTGAATGCTTATGTTACCGATACTAATAAAATTTGTACTTTTATTACTATTACAAATATTATATCTACTACTACTACTACTACTAACACTACAACTTCTATTTTTCCTCCTCCTCCTACTACTATTACTACTACTACTACTACTACTACTACTACTACTACCACCACTATTTCGAAAGACAACAACAATAATACCAATAAAAATAACAACAATAATATCAATAAAAATAACAACAATAATACAATATACTCGACAAAAACAAAAACAGCGTGAACAGGAACAAACAGATTAAACAAACCTAACCAACCGAAAACAACAACAACAACAACAACAACAACAACAACAACAACAACAGAAAAAAGAGAGGATAAAGGACTGTAGGAGGAGGAAAAGAAGAAGGAGAAAGGAGGAAAAAAAAGGAGGAAATGAAAACTATGGATATTTCCCCACCCCCCCCAGAAAAAAAAGTACAGGAAAAGGGAAAATGGGAAAAAGGAAATAATATAAGAGTGATTATACTAAATGTTTTCACTTCAACAACAACAACAACAACAACAACAACAACCCTATTCGGCCTTCCCTCCCACGGCCTTTGGACTTTCGCCGGCGCCTCGGGATGGGAGAAAAAAAGAACAAGTTGACCTTTCCGGCGCCCCTCTCACCCCTGAAAAGGAGAGAGAGAGAGAGAGAGAGAGAGAGAGAGAGAGAGAGAGAGAGAGAGAGAGAGAGAAGCAGATAGACAAAGAGAGAGAGAGTGTATATGCTCGTGGGTGTAACAAGTCTCATGGTTTCCTCATTAGATGCCTGTTGATAGCCTTGATCTTATAATTACCTCCCAGACTATGATTCCGTGAGCGTCGTTAATTATTCATCGCATTATCGTCTCATATCTTCCCGGCTCGATGCGTCCCAGTGAGTCGAGCTGAAGGTTAGTTTTAATACCTGGATGCCTCTCTTTATTTAACTTCCATATCTTAGAATTGAAGTATAGTTTAAAGACTGAGGTAAAGGCTAGTTCTTATATTAAGCGTTGCTCTTTTTATTTTTTATCTTATTTTATTTTTTACAACAAAGGAGACAGCTCAAGGGCACACAAAAAAAGGAAACTATAATAAAAAAAAGCCCGCTACTCGCTGCTCCTAAAAAAAAAGAATCCAAAGAGGTGGCCGAAAGAGAGGTTAATTTCGGGAGTCTGAGGTGTCCTGATAACCTCCATATCTTATAACTGAAGTATAATTTTAATACAAATATATGAATCACGCCGAAAATGTTGATATCTGCCCCTCATTTCTATACTCTATATTCTCTGGCCCTCTTTCTCCTTTCACTCATTGGTTTCACTTTCATTTTCTCTCTCAGCGTCTCAGGTGTACGGGGGATGTTGGACAGGTGGCTTTACGGTATAAGAGCTCCTCCCTTTCTACCTGTTTCGTCTCTTATAATAATAATAATAATAAGAAGAAGAAGAAGAAGAAGAAGACTAAGAATAAGAAGAAGAAGAAGAAGAAGAAAAAGCAGAAGAAGAAGAAAAGAAGAAGAAGAAGAACAATTTGGGAGGCGATTTAAAACTCTGAGGTTCATCACGATAGAGGAATCCTTTCAACTATCTCTAAGGTAAGACAACTCAACTCTAGATAACGCACACACGCTTTGCTGGGAGAATGAAACCGCTATTCATCTCCTCTCTATCCTTTCTCCTCCTCCTCTTCGTCTCTCTCTCCTCGTTTCCTCTTCCTCCTCTCTCTCTCTCTTTCTCCTCTTTTTCCCCTTCTCATATCTCTCCCCCTCCCACCATTTCCTAATTCATCTCGTCACACCTGTTATTCTTTTTCCCTCCTCTTTCTATTTCCATTTATCTCCCATCTCCTGTATTTCTTTTTATTTATCTCGTTTTGCACTTTTTTTTTCTTCCTCTCTCTCTCTCTCTCTCTCTCTCTCCTTTGTCTTTTTCCAGCTTCTCTTTACTTATTTTCTGTTTTTTTTCCTCTCTTCTCTTCTTCTTCCTCCAATTCTCATTTTCCTTCCCTTCTTCTTCCGCCTCGTCTCTCTCTCTCTCTCTCTCTCTCTCTTCCCTTTCCTTCGACCGAGCCTCCTAAAAGATGAATAAAAGCTTTGCGGGCGCCGTCCATTGTGACCGCGTCGTCGGGTCGGCCTTGCAGCGGCCCCGGGGAGCTCCCTGAAAGATGATCCCTGTCCACAAAAGGAGCAGCTTACCCCGTGGACCTTGGGACACGCACGTCACACCATCAATCTACCCTCGCTGCATGCTGAAAACGTTATTGCCTCTCACTTTCAGTACCGTCGCTCTCCCTAAACAGAGGAGTCATACACATTAGCAGACAAAAACGCGAAACTAAACACTGCAAAGATTGTTCCGTGGCATTCTTGAAGTCTCGCGTGTAGAGAGGTGTCAGTTCTGGTCCCCCTACTATAGAATGGATATCAAGATGTTAGAATATGTACAGAGGAGGATGACAAAGATGATTCAGGGGGTGAGAAACCTGCCATATGAAGACAAGCTGAAGCATTTAAATCTACACTTTCTAGAAAGGCGAAGGTTGCGAGGAGACTTGATCGAAGGCTATAAATGGATGAAGGGCTTTAATAGAGGGGATGTCAATAAGAGTTTGATAGTGAAAGAGCCAGGTAGGACACGTAGCAACTCTCCTTTGTTGTAAAAAAAAAATGCCTGTGGAGAGAAGAACTACACGGAAACGACACTGTACCCCACCTGCCGTTAAGAGGAAGCGAACTTAAGTGGCGCTAAACGGGCGTAGGTCACAACCCCCTTTTTAACAGGTTCCTCCGCCGCCTCTGTCCTCGCGTCCACCCTGGCTGGCACTGTCCACAAGCTATCGACCCAAACTGTTATCATTACCACCACCCAAAAAAGAACTTCCTGCTATTACCGCACCTATTAACAGAGATAATGATGGAGCCAATTAAAAGTTTAGTACGTGTATTTGGGCCGGGTAAACAGCGGTGTGTGTGTGTGTGTGTGTGTGTGTGTGTGTGTGTGTGTGTGTGTGTGTGAGGGTTATCTGCCAGAAAAAAATTAAACATCCCCAATAATGTAAATGTATTAGTATCCAAAGCTATACAAATACTATCAGATTCCACAACAATATATAGAATTACACTACGATCCCTTCCTTTTATGTTAACCAGAAAACCGTGTCTGTAATAGTGTCCAAGCCTATCCAAATACGATCAGACTCAACAATGATATTCCTAGGCTACAATCCTTTCCTTTAGGTTAATCAGAAACACCTACTACAACCTATTAATACACTACAATGCTTTCCTTTATATCAGTTAACCACAAACACGTACAATATAATTACACACACACACACACACACGCACACACACACGAAGACCAGGGTGTGTGCAATAGCTATGCCGTGATCAGGAAAACCTTCGTTGGTCTTTAAAGAAGGGAAAAGTTTAAGGTATTTTCTTTTCTTTTCCACTGATATTTCTCTATTTGTAGATTTCCATCGTAATAGACATGTTTTTCTTTTTTTACAGCGAAGGAGTCAAGGGCAAAAAAAATGGAAACAAAAATGAAAAAAAAAAGCCCGCTACACACTGCTCCTAAAAAGAGTTTGAGGAGTGGCTGAAAGATAGGTCAGTTTCGGGAGGAGAGGTGCCCTGATAGATAGATAGATAGAGAGATAGATAGACAAATAGGTAGACAAATGTATGAATATATGAATAAACATGAATAGAGAAATAAAGAAGCGAAATTGATAGACTGATATTAAGTAATTAACGAGGAACCTAAGCATTGATAAAGATTGAAAGGATGGATTTTAATAGAGGGCTTTTTTCTACACTTTTTATTGCCCTTAAGCTGTCTCCTTTGTTGTAAAAATAAAATAATAAAATAATAAAAAAAAATAGATAGGCCTTTGTGTAGTGACGAGTAGTTGTTGATCGCTCGCAGTCCCAAAATATAATCCAGCCTAACAAGACTCTTACCAGGAACTTGTCAATGCTTCCCTTCCCTCCCTTCTCCCAATTCCAGCTTCCTTCTATGTTAATTTCCCTCAAGGCCTTTCATTTCCACGAACTCCCAAGCTCTCCCTTCCAACCTTCCCCGATCGAGCATATATATAAAAATTAAAACGTACTCGCCTTTCTCTTTTTTTTTATCTATTCCCTTAAGTCTAGTTCCCCTTCTTTTCTTCCTCTCCTTCCCCTCTTCTCTCCTTCCAACCTAACTCCCTATCTCCAATCTGGCTCCCCCTTCATCTTTTTCCGATCAAGCATATATATGAAAATCCAAACTTAGCTGCCTGTCTGTTTTTATCTATTCCCTTAAGTCTAGTTCCCCTTCTTTTCTTCCTCTCCTTCCCCTCTTCTCTCCTTCCAACCTAACTCCCTATCTCCAATCTGGCTCCCCCTTCATCTTTTTCCGATCAAGCATATATATGAAAATCCAAACTTAGCTGCATGTCTGTTTTTATCTATTCCCTTCAGTCTGGTTCCCTTCTTTTCTTCCTTTCCTTTCTTCCCCTTTTCAAACTAATTCCCTATCTTCTATCTGGTTCCCCTTTCATCTTCTTTCGATCAAGCTTATGTATAAAAATTCAACCCCCCCCCCCTCGGCTGTCTGTTTTTACTTGTTTCCTTAAGTCTTGTTTCCTCGCTTTTTTTCCCTTTCCTCTCCCTCTTTCCCCCTTTCCAACTATTCCCCTATATTCTGTCTATCTCTCTTTTACCTCTCTTTTCAACCCTCGTCTTCTATTTTCATCTATTTTCTCTCTTCCTTTTCTCAGTTTTCGCTATCTCTCATTCTCTTCTTGTTTAATGTTCTATTCTCTTCCTTCTTCTATGTTTTTCATCTTTTTATTCTGTTCCTGTTTTTTTTTCCCCTCTCATTCTACTTGTTTTTTTTTTCTATCTCACTTTTTATTCCTGTTTTCGTCATAATTCATTTCATTCCTGTTTTTCTCTCTTCCTGTTCTTTTTTTCTTAATCTTTTGTTCTATGACTTTTCTTCAGTTCTTACTTTTATCCTGTTTTTCTCTATCGTATTCTACATTATTCCTATTTTCCCTATTTCTCTTTCTATTCCTCTTTTCCATTCCTTGTTCTACGCTATTCGTCTCCTATAGATCCTTCCTCCTCCTCCTCCTCGTCCTCCTCGTTTCCTCTTTCTCCTCCTCTCTCTCTCTCTTTCTCCTCTTTTTCCCCTTCTCTTATCTCTCCCCCTCCCATCATTTTCTAATTCATCTTTTCACGCCCGTTATTCTTTTTCCCTTCTCTTTCTATTTCCATTTATCTCCCATCTCCTGTATTTCTTTTTATTTCTCTCGTTTTGCACCTCTCTCTCTCTCTCTCTCTCTCTCTCTCTCTCTCTCTCTCTCTCTCTCTCTCTCTCTCTCTCTCCTTCGTCTTTTTCCAGTTTCTCTTTACTTTTTTTTTTCCTCTCTTCTTCTTCCTGTTCTCATTTTTCTTCCCTTCTTCTTCCGTCTCATCTTTCTCTCTTTTTGCTTATTCATTTTCTTCCTTTCTGATTTTTTTTACCTTTTCCTTCTTCCCATCTTCCTTTTTTAATCTTCCTCATCTCTCTCTCTTCCTTCTTCTATCGCTTTTTTTTTCATTTCCTACGTTATCATAGTCTGCCATCTCCCGTCTTTATCTGCGTCAATGTCCCCCTTTTCTTATCTCTATTCCTTCATTTTCCTTTTTTCTAATTTTCTTTAACACTTCTTTATTCCATCATTCTATCTCCCAGTCTTTTTTTTCTGCTTTTTCTTATATTCCTGCTTTTATCTCCTCTTTCCCTGTCTCTCTTCTTTATTCAATCGTTCAGTTATTCCCTCTTTTCTTCCTCTCCTCTGTCCCTTAATTCTTTGTCCAGTTTATCATCATTTTCCTCTTCCTTTTCCCGCGTTTCTTATTTCCTTCAGTCTCCCCCAGTACCCAACACTCCCCCTCTTCCCGTTTTCTTTATTCACTGTTATCTTGCTTACATCTCCTCATCCTTTCCCCTTCAATTTCAACCCTTGCTACTTTGTCTTGCCTGTTCCACTACTGTCCCCTTCTCTATTAGTAATATCCACTCCATTTTCCCTCTTTCGTTTTCTCCTATTTTCCTTTTTCCTAACTTTTTTCATCTTCCTTCTTTCATTTCTATATTTTCCTTCTTTTCTTGCAAGCATAATAAAAATGTTTCAAATGTTTTAAAATGTTTCCCTCGATTGCGTTTCTTGTTCCTTCCATCTTTCTCTATATCAGTATTTTTTTCTTCATTTTCCCTCCTTCGTTTTCTCCTATTTTCCTTTTTTCCTAACTTTTTCATCTTCCTTCTTTCATTTCTTCGTTATTTTCCTTCTTTTTCTTGCTATCTCGATTTCTTTTCCTGTCCCTTTCAAATTTCTCTATATCAGAATTTTCCTCATTTCCCTTCTTCCTTTTCTCCTACTTTCCTTTTTCCTCACTTTTTCCATCCTTCTTTCATTTCTACGTTATTTTCCTTCTTTTTTTGCTATCTCGATTTCTTTTCCTGTCCCTTTCATCTTTCTCTTTATCAGAATTTTCCTCTTTTTCCTCCTTTCCTTCATTTTCCCCCATTTCCCATTTTATTCACCATCTCCCTTCTTTCAAATTTTACATTCTCTCTCTCTCTCTCTCTCTCTCTCTCTTGTTCTATGAGTTTTCTCCAGCTTCTATTTTTATCATATTTTTCTCTATCATATTCTACATTATTCCTATTTCCTCTATTTCTCTTTTTATTCCTATTTTCCATTCCTTGTTCTACGCTATTCGTCTCCTCTCGATCCTTCCTCCTCTTCCTCCTCCTCCTTTACCTCGTTTCCTCTTCCTCCTCCTCTCTCTCTTTATCCTCTTTTTCCCCCTTCTCATATCTCCTATCCCTTCTGTTATATCGATCCTCCTTCCATCTCCTTACCCCTTTCCTCCTTGCCACAGTACTTGAGTCTCCTGTGGCGTTCCCCAAGTTTCCCTCATTATTTTTTCACCTACCTCCGCTGTCCTGTCATTTCAGTATTTCTCCCTCCTTTCATTTCAACCCTCCTCCTCGTCTCTCTCCTTGCTATGCCTCTGCCCTCTGCCCCTTCCGTCATTTCGTTTCCCTTCCCTTCTCTGACAGTTATCCCTTCCTTTTTCTTTTCCCTTCCCCCGCTGTCCTGTTATTTTAGCTTTCCCCTTCCTTTCTTTCCCTTTCCCTCCCTTCATTTCAACCCTCCTCCTCGTCTCTCTCCTTGCTATGCCTCTGCCCTCCGCCCCTTCCGTCATTTCGTCTCCCTTCCCTTCTCTGACAGTCTTCCCTTCCTCTTTCTCTTCCCTTCTCTCTCGGCTTCTGTACCCCCTTCGTTACCTCCTTTCTCTATCTCGCTCTCTATACCTGTTTTCCTATCTCTCTCATTTTATTCCTGTTTTTCCTTATGATTCTGTTCCTTCTTCTTTTTTTGTCTATATCGCGTTCTAGTCCTGTTTTTTTTCTCTTTTTCATTCTCTTCCTGTTTTTCTCTACCTCTCATTCTATTCTTCTCTCTCTCTCTCTCCTTTCCTGCAATTCGTGTCATACCGTTTCCCTTCCCTTCTCCGCCCGCCTTCTTTTCCCCTTCCTTTCCCCTTCCTTCTGTCCACCCTTGCGTCACCTTGCTTCCTTCTACTTTCAGGTTAGGTTAGGTTAGGTTAGGTTAGTACTCTCTTTCTCTATGTGTCTCCCGTCATTTCTGTTCTCCCCTGCCTTCTCTTCTTCTTCCCTTCCCTTCCCTTTCTTCTGTCCCACCCTTCGGTACCTTGCTTCCTACTCTCCTGTCTCTCCCTGTCCAACCCGTGATATCAGCTCTTCTCCCTTCTCTTCTTCTTCCTTTCCCTTCAAGGCTTCTGTCCAACTCTTCGCTACCTTGCTTCCTACTTCCTGTCTCTCCCTGTCCAACCCGTGATATCAGCTCTTCTTCCTTCTCCTCTTCCTTTCCTTTTCCCTCGCGGCTCCTGTCCCCCGCACGGCTACTCGCTGGTAAACAAGCAAATATTTCACACCAGCCGCACGAGGAGGGGAGCTGCGGGCTGCGGGTGGCCAGATACTTATAACGCTTGGGGTGCGTGGCGGTGAGGGGAAGGGAGGAGCAGAAGGGGGAAGAAGAGGAGGTGGAGGAGGAGGAGAAATTGTGAGGCAGCGAAATTAAGGGAGGATAGTTTGGGAAGATGTAAAAAATAGATAGATGGATAGATAGATATAGAGATAGATAAATGGGTAGAAAGATACATAGATACATAGATAGATAGATATATAGATAGATACATAGATAAATAGATATATGGTGATACATAAAATAAATGAAAAAAAAACAGCATTGCAAACAGTACACACACACACACACACACACACACACACACACACACACACACACACACACATACATACATACATTCACATATACGTTCAATTAAACATAGATACATACAAATACACAAGCGGATACTTACATAATTGCTCTAACACACACACACACACACACACACACACACACACACACACACCATAAGGCTGAAAAATACTGAAACGCCTAATTAGCAGGGTTTTTTTTTTGTTATTTTGTTTTGCTCTCTCTCTCTCTCTCTCTCTCTCTCTCTCTCTCTCTCTCTCTCTCTCTCTCTCTCTCTCTCTCTCTCCTTCCTTCCTTCCTTCCTTCCTTCCTTCCCTCCCTTCCTTCCTTCCTTCCTTCCTTCCCTTTCCTTCCCATCCTCCTTTCCTTCCCTTCCTCCTTTCCTTCCCTTCCTTCCCTTCCCTCCCTCCCCATCCTTCTTTTCCTCTCCTCCTCCTCCTCCTCCTTCTCTCCCCTCTCTTTCCCTTCCCCTCCCCTTCCCCTCCTCCTCCTCCTCCTCCTCCCCCCTCTCTCTCAGCCGTTTCACACTCGCGTTATTTCCATCAAAAAGCCGCTCTTTAAACAAAAAAATAAAAACAAAAATAAAAAAAAAGGAAAAAAAAACACGAAAAAGGCCCCGGTTTTGTATTGGCTGTTTTCATATTGGGTTGTTTTTCCCCCCTTGTCTGTGTGTGTGTGTGGGAGGGGGGGGGGAAGGGGTGCTTGTGCGTGCGTGCGTGTGTGTGTGTGTGGGGGGGGTATATATACGTGTAAAATTGCGTGCGTGCTTTCATAATAAGAACTGCCCTTTTTTTTTATCTCTGAGGGAATGATATATGTGGGAGAGCGTGGCCGGGGAATTGGGAAGCTGAGGGAGGGGAGGAAAAATGAGAGAACGGAAGATGGGGAAGAGGGAGGGGTGGGGGAAAGGGATGAGGAAGGGAGAGAGAAAAAGATGAGTGACGTACGAGAAAGAGAAGAGAATAGAAGGAAGGATGGCAAGGAAAAATGAAAGTAGAAAAGTAGAGATTGGTACAACAGGAATTAAAGATGAGAGGAGGGAGGAAGGGAAGAGAGAAGAGAGGGAGACGATGAAGGATGGGGGAGGAAGGCAGAGGAGGAGAATGAGGAGAGGAAAGGAAAGATGAGAGCAGAAAGAGAAGAGAGATGTGAAAGGGATAAAGAAGGTAGAGAAGAAGAAAAAGATGATTGATTTATAAGAGAATGAAGGAAGAAAGAAATGGAATAGGGGAGAGATAGGAAAAGGATAGAGTCGGTAGAGAAGAAGAGAAAGATGATTGATTTATAAGAGAAAGGAAAGCAAGGAAAATAATAAAAAGGAAAAGGGAAAAAAGAAAAGGATAAGTGATACATTCAAGAAGGAAGGAAAAGGGAAGGAAGGAAGGAAGGAAGGAGAGGAAAAAAATAAAGGAGAATAAAAAGTGGGTTAAGTAATTGATATGGAGGAGGAAATTAAGAGACCACGTGACTAATGAGGAAAAAAAGAGAGAAAATGAGGAACATGAAGGGAAGTAAAGAGGAAAGAAGAAGGAGACAAGGAGAGAAAAGAGGAGAGAGTGAGGAACAGGGGGAAGGAAAATGAGAGATGGAGGGAGAGAAACGGAAAAGAGGAGGAAGGAAAATGAAGGAAAATGAGAGATGGAGGGAGAGAAACGGAAAAGAGGAGGAAGGAAAATGAAGGAAAATGAGAGATGGAGGGAGAGAAACGGAAAAGAGGAGGAAGGAAAATGAAGGAAAATGAGAGATGGAGGGAGAGAAAAGGGAAAGAGGAAGGGAAATGAGAGAGGAGAGGAGAGGAGAGGGAGAGGTGAGGGAGGTGAAGGATGGAACTGTAGGAAAGAGGAAAGTGGAGAGAAATAACGGGAGGGGAGAAAATGAATGAGGGATTGGGGGAGGGGAGAGGAACGCAGGGGAGGGGTGGGGGAGGAAAGCAGGGTGAGGGGGTGAAAGGGGAAGGGTGCAGATGAAGGAGAGGTGAAAGAAATGAACATTGAGGTAGGAAATGATTGAGGGATTGAGGGGAGGGTGGAAGGGAGAAGAGAGGAAGGGGAGGGGGAGTGAGAGGGGAAGGGAGGAAGGTAAAAATGAAGATGAAGGAGAGGAAGAAATGAGCATAGAGGTAGGAAATGAATGAGGGATTGATGGAGGAGAGAGGAATGCAGGGGAGGAGGGGAGGAGAAAATGAAGGAGAGGAGGGAGAAATGAACATACAGGTAGGAAATGATTGAGGGATTGAGGGGAGGGAGGATTGCAGGGGAAGGGTGGAAGGGAGAAGAGAGGAAGGGAGGAGGGGAGTGAGAGGGGGAAGGGAGGAAGGGTTAAAATGAAGGAGAGAGGAGGGAGAAATGAGCATAGAGGTAGGAAATGAATGAGGGATTGAGGGGAGAGAGGAATGCAGGGGAAGGGGAGGGTAGGGGAGGGAGAAAATATGGGTTAGTGATGAAGGGGAGAAGGATGAAGGTGAAGAAGGGGTGAAAGAAATTAACATGGAAGTTGGGAATGAATGAGGGATTGGGAGGGAGAAGAGAAATGTAGGGGAAGGGAAGGGAAGGGGAGGGGAGAAAAGCAGGGTGAGAGGGAAAGGGAGGAAGGATGAAGGTGAAGAAGGGAGGGGGGGAGGAATGAGCATGGAGATTGGGAATGAATGAGGGATTGGGGGTGAAGAGGAATGCAGGGGAAGGGTAGGGAAGGGGAGGGGAGAAAAGCAGGGTGAGAGGGGAAGGGTGGGCGGGTGAAGGTGAAGGAGAGAGTGGGGAGAAACTGAACTGCTACAAAAAAAAAAACACCCATCAACCGCGCCTTCGATAATGATATATATAACTTTTTTGATACATCTTCCAATTTCCATACGATTTCTCTACAGTAGGATTCACTTTCTGCGTTCTATCTTCTTCTCTCTACCCTCTCGACTCTAATGTCTTCCAGGAATTCAGTTTTACCTTCATATAACACGTGGAACACCGCTAGGCAACATTGAACCGTGACTTCCATAACCCCTTCGTAACAACATCAGCGGGATCTGACAACCAGAGCTCAAGGCAATCCGCAAGTGACTGGAGTTTCAGCATTGATAAACCGCAACTTCCCGCGCTATAGACCGATGCAAGGCTGTTTGGCACATAATTCTCAGACGCTTTCGACTCTCACGACAAATATATCCAAAGACCACAAAGGAGGTTAGTTGGGATGAGTGTTTTCTCGCGGTCATGGTGTAAAAGCCTTGTCAAACTATCACTAGGCTCGTAAAACTATCCCCCATGGAAATACTAACACAGCCTCTACGAAAGCTTTATGAAATGTAGGTCGGGTTCTCATTGTAGTGTTTCTTACGTTCATGGTGTAGAAGCCTTGTCAAACTATTCTTAGGCTCGTAAAACTATCTCCCATGGAAATACTAACACAGCCTCTACGAAAGCTTTATGAAATGTAGGTCGGGTTCTGATTAGTGTTATTTTCACGTTCATGGGGCGATAGAGGTTGAAAGGAAGGGAGAGAGAGAGAGAGAGAGAGAGAGAGAGAGAGAGAGAGAGAGAGGAACAATTTCACTCTCTGCTTGCTTTTCACTCAGGCTCTGAAAACATTTTATTTCATCACCCTACGGTTATTCTCTCTCTCTCTCTCTCTCTCTCTCTCTCTCTCTCTCTCTCTCCTCTTTCTTATGTTTTTCTTTCTACTTTCTTCCTCTCTTCGGCCTGTCCCAATCTCCTCCTCCTCTTCCTCCTCCTCCTCCTCCTCCTCCTCCTCCTCCTCCTCTGGTTTATATTCCATGTGCCATTCTCTCACCCTCCTCCTCTCTCTCTTTTCCTCACTCTCTCTCTTCTTTCCTTTCAATCTCTATCTCACTATCTATGTATCTTTCCTAACTATGTATCTATCTGTCCATCTTTCTGTTCCTCCTTTCCCTTACTCCTCTTTCTCTTTTTCTCTCTCTTCCTTTCTTTCAATTTCTATCTCTGTCTATCTATATCTTTCCATCTATCTATCTTCCTTTCTCCCACTCTATTCCTCCTCTCTCTCTTTCTCTCTCTCTTCCTTTCCTTCTCTCCATTTATCTATATCTATCCATTTTCCTTTCTCTATCTCTTCCTCCCTCTCTCTCTCTCTCTCCCTTTCCCCCTTAACAGAGAATGGAAATTAAACAGGAACTAAGGAAGGAAGGAATTCAAAAATTATTCAAACTTTACTTTAAACTTTCCCCTCCCCGTTATTATTTTACTATTCGGGGACTTTAGCGAGGAGAGAAAAAACACATAATAAAAAATAGCTTGCCCTGGTTTTCTCACATATTTTATCAGCTTATTCATGACCTCCGCCAGAGGCTTTATTGTGAGACTCAGAAGAAGAAAAAGAAATATGACCAAAAGTATTCCATAATAATTTAAGTCGATGATTTAGCTTTGGAGGGAGGGACGGAGGATGAGGGGAAGGGGGAGAGAGAATGAGGGGAGGGGAGAGGGAGAGAGGGAGGAAACGGGAGGGAGGGGAAGGAGTAGAAGGGGATATAGGAGAAGGGGAAGGGAGAGGGAGAATGAAGGAGAGAGAGGGAGGGGGAGGAAAGGGAAGGGAGGGGGAGGAAAGGGGAGGGAGGGAGGAGGAAGTGAGGGGAAAGGAGGAGGAGGAGGAGGAGGAGGAGGAGACGCGGCAGGGAGAGGGAGGAGAAGGGGGAGGAAAGGGGAGGGAGGGGGCAGGAAAAGGAAGGGAGAGGGGAAGGAAAGGGGAGGGAGGGGGGAGGAAAACGGAGGGAGAGGGGAAGGAGGCATTCAGGTTATATAATCCTCTCTCTCTCTCTCTCTCTCTCTCTCTCTCTCGTTAATTGAAATCCTCCATAAAGTACTTCTTCTTTTTTTTTTGTGTGTGTGTATGTGTATGTATGTATGTATGTGTGTTCGTGTGTATGTGTGTTAGTCTTTCTTTTTTCCTCCACGTCCTGTCCCATCTACACATTTTTTTCCTCTTTTGCTTTTCTTTTCATTTTCCTCATTTTATTTTCCTCTTACCCCTCGTCTATTCCCTCTCTCCCTCTCTCCCTCTCTCTCTCTGATATATCCTGCCCAGTGTTATATTTCCTCCTCTCTCTCTCTCTCTCTCTCTCTCTCTCTCTCTGATATATTCTGCCCGGTGCTATATTTTTCCTCCTCGTCCCCTCCTTCCTCCACCTCTTCCCAATCTCATCTTTTTTCCTCCTTGTCTCCTTCTCACCTGCCAAACTTTCCTCGCTTCCTTCTCTTTACACTCTACTACATTTGTTCTGTCTGTGTCTGTCTGTCTATATCTATCAATTTATTTATATCTTTGTGTTTTTGTGTCTATCTCTCTACCTCTCTATCTATCTATCTATCTACCTCTCTACATATATCTATTTATGCGTATGTACTTCTTTCCCTCTTTATTTGTCTACGATTATCTATTATCTAGTTTTCTATCTTCATATATTTATCTATTCACGCGTATCTCTCTCTCTCTCTCTCTCTCTCTCTCTCTCGCATCATTTTTTTATGCTCTCATGATATACACCATTTCAAGGAGCAAAATGGCCCTCTTCCTTGCTGCTTTTCATCTTTCCATTATTTCAAAAGCCTTAGGAATGGACGCGTGCAGGTGAGGCTTCTTCTTCTTCTTCTTGTTCTTCTTCTTCTTCTTTATAGCGTTTCTGAATTCCATGATGATTCCTCACACTTAGATACTTCACTCTGAACATTTAAGTATATATTTTTTTCTTTATTTCAATTTCTCCTTTTATTTTCGTTCTTTTTTTATCTACTTAATCTGCTCTGCTTTTCTCTTCTAACACTTTAATACACAGAGCTATTTTTTTTCGTTCACTTTGCTTACACAGTTTTTTGATTTTCTGTGTTTTTTTCCCTATTTCAATTTCTCCCTTTTTTTCGTTCTTTTTTTTCTACTTAATATGCTCTGCTTTTCTCTTTTAATACTTTACTTCACATTGAGCTATTTTTTTTTTTCGTTCACTTTGTTTACACAGTTTTTTGTTTTTTCTGTTTTCTTTTCCTTTCTCTTCATTTTTATCATTCTGGTCCTTCTCCACTTTCCCTTCCCGGCTTCTTGTTTGTTTTCTACCATTACTATTTTTCCTGTTTTATTTTATTTTGCCGTTTCCTTCACTTTTTGCCTTTTTGGGTCATCTTGTACATCCCTTTTCCTGACCTCTCATTATTTTCTGCGATTACATTTGAGAATTACATTATTTTCCTCTATTTCCTTCACTGTTAACCTATTTACTTTGTTCCTTTTCTACTCCCCTTATCCGCCCTTTTCTTTATTTCCTATTACATTTGTTCTTTTTACTTTTCTACTGCAAGGAATGGTCAGGCCAAGGCGGGTCCGATCCACTGTTACCACACCAACGCGTCAACCTCTCAGCCGCCTCCTTTGTATTATAGCAACGTCATTTTCCCCAGCGCCGCAAGATGTCTCTGTGGTTGCCTCTCACTCTTGCGTTCCCATGGGCGGTTAGTGTTACTTCAAGTGCGGTAATAGGAAGTGTGTGTAAGAGCCATGTCGCTAATTTGACTTTCTTCATCCGTTTAAAAGTCCGTCTCTTACCTTTTATCGCTATTGTTATGTTGCCTGAAAGTTTTGGAAAGTTTCGTTTAGTCGGCGCAACATCTGTGGTCATATGCCGGAGAGAGACAGAAGGGGTAGGAATTATAGAAGGGAACAGACCCCAGGAGACGGGACACAACCCACGATTAATACCTGGTACCCATTCACTGCTGGGTGGACAGGGGCGGAGGGTATCGGAAAAGCCGCCCAAATTTTTCCACTCCTCCCGGGAATCGAACCTGGGCTCTCTTGGTTGTGAGTCGAGTGTGCTAACCACTGCACCACGAAGCCCCCATATGTTTCCTGATCTTTTGAATTTGGTAACTGTATGCTTCTACCCTTTTAACACGGTTCCCCTTCACAGGATCTACTCAAACTCATCCCTACACCATCCAAATTCCTAATGCAAGAGTTAACCTTTCATTCTCCGTCCATACCCGAAACTGACCTCTCTATACGCCACTCTTTACTTTTGTCTGTTGTGGGAGCGGTGAGTAGCGGGCTTTTTAATTCTGGACTCTTTTAGTTGCCCTTGAGCCGTCTCCTTTGTTGTAAAAAAAAATTACCATTGATAAACTTCCTTCTGTGTTGCCTTCTTCTGCCTTCTTCTTAAGACTTCAACTCTTTAAAGAAGGAACTAAAATTGACCAATGACTCGTGTTTCCTATGGAGCAGAGTTATAGGAGCAGCTTTTGTACCGTATTCGTAATTTTGATTTGTACTTGGCATATTACCGTACTTGCATTAAACAAAAAAAGGCTTGCTAAGATCACAACGCCCAGAAATACCCACGTCCCCTCGAGCAGGGAACACGGAACTTGTGACGGAAGCCAGCACAAGATCACCAGGAGGCGGGGAAGTTCATTCTGGCGGGTGTTGAACTGTTCTGTTTGCCGAGTGGGGAAGCACCTTCTGAAGCATTTCGGCCCCCAAGCACACATAATTGACAAGGCTTACGTATAGGAGTTTTCGGCATTTCCAGTGTAAGTTTTATGACCCAAGTGGTGGTTTGGCCCTTCCTCCGTACCATGAACCTGAAACAAACATTAAGCATTTCGGCGCCCAAGCACACATAATTGACAAGTCTTTCGTAAAGGAGTTTTCGGCATTTCCAGTGAAAGTTTTATGACCCTGGTGGTGGGTTCGCCCTTCCTCCTTACCATGAACCTAAAACAAACACTCATTAGAAGCCGATTCATCTCCTTCCCGGCTTTTTAGAATCAGTCTATGTGAGAGGCGGAAGCGTTTGAGAATACTGATCTTTACACACTAATGGAGAGACAAGATGAAATTAGTGAATAAAGAGGAATTAATGGCTCTCTTTAAACTGGTAAAGAAAAGCGAATCTACCTTCTTTTTAAACACCATCCCAGAAGAGAGTATTCTGCACGAACCTTTGTTTACCAGACAGGCCAAAAGAAAATGGGAGACGACAGCAACGTGAGGTAACACTTATTTAGTTTCCGGAACTTGGGGGGAGCTTCTTCAGTACAGGAGGAGGAGGAGGAGGAAGAGGAAGAGGAGAGGAGGAAGAGGAGTGTAAATGATGGTCCTTCACGTCACGGACCTAAACACTGTTCCCATCTTTGTCTTCCTTCCTTTCTTCCTTCTTTCCTTCCTTCCTTCCTTCCTTCCTTCCTTCCTTCCTTCTTTCTTTCTCCGACCGCTGTCATTCCATTTGTCTATCTATCTGTGTGTGTGTGTGTGTGTGTGTGTGTGTGTGTGTGTGTGTGTGTGTGTGTGTGTGTGTGTGTTCTACCCCCCAGAGAGTGAGGTCAGCTTGCGGTTGGATTAATGGAGGTCACACTGAGGTCATTCTTTGTCTCATCCTCTTTATTCCCACGCACTTTCACCTCTTGGTTTGGCTAGTAGTAGTAGTAGTAGTAGTAGTAGTAGTAGTAGTAGTGGGATAGTCAGTTCACGTAGAAATTAAACATCTTTCAGAATTTAGTTGTTTTAAAGCGTCAACTCTCTCTCTCTCTCTCTCTCTCTCTCTCTCTCTCTCTCTCTCAAAAACCCTCCCATTGTTCTTTGCTTTTGTTTTGTTAGTAGTAGTAGTAGTAGTAGTAGTAGTAGTAGTAGTAGTAGTAAGATAATCAATTCACGTAATACTTAAACATCGACATCAAAAATTTAAGTTGTTTTCCAAGACCAACTCTCTCTTTCTTTCTTCCCTTCTCTCTTCGAAAAAAAAAACTTCCCTTGTTCTTTATTTTCATTCTTTGTTTTTGTTCTCTCTTTTTTGCCCCGGGATGATTAACGACAACGCCCCGGCAAAAAATGAAGCCTAAAACAATGGCAATAAAAAGCATAAGGAACGCCAAAGGACAAAATAGAAAAGAAAGGACCTAAACTTTTAAGACCTCCCAAGATATATTTCGTCCCATATATTTGAGGCTTAGCTCCCGTTGTAGTAGTAGTAGTAGTAGTAGTAGTAGTAGTAGTAGTAGTAGTAGGAGGAGGAGGAGGAGGAGGAGGAGAAGAAACCGGGACAGAATAACTAGCTTAGGATATCGGGGGCCAAATCTACTTTTAAATTCCTCTATTAGATTTTTCACTCCAAGTAGAAAGTTAGCTACTCTCTCTCTCTCTCTCTCTCTCTCTCTCTCTCTGGCTATTTATCTATTTATCTATGTTTCTCCCTCACGCTCGTTACTAAGGTCAGACTAACTGTTCCCACGCGTTCAAGTTCCGCCGTGTCTGGCCTTTCCTCACGGGCCGAAGATTTCCGCCCTTAGAACAGCACCGGCAACACACACACAGCACGCACCAACCTACTCCCTCAAGCACACACCAACGATCTCCCTCAAGCACACAGCAACCATCTCTCCGCAGCTCACACCGACCATCTGTACGTGTTTACCAGCGCCACCAATACACACCAACGTTCTCCTTACAGCACACACCAACCCATTCCCTGCAGCTCAAACCTACTATGACTCTGGCTGTGCTTTGGATAGGTTACTGCATACGAGACGAGCCTCAACGCTTGTTCTAGGTTACAGGGTACATTTGGTCTGCCCCGCAAAGCCACACGGTAAGCCTCCCCGCAGTACTGCTATAAACTTCAAACATACAAATTTCATACTTTTCATTATCGAAGGTACGAAAAAGCCCTCGGTCAGTGAAATGTATAAATTCTGAGGGAAAAAGACTAGTACAGAGCCAGCCAGCCGACGAGAGCATTAGTGTAACGAGAGTAAAAGTATAAATTTTGTTTCTACTGCCGACATATTTTGCTGTGCTTTTTATGGGAGCATTTTGTCAGCGGGAAAAAACACCCACATTTTCAAAACATTAAATCCGGGCAAACTTCTTACAAGCAACAAAGAATTAAGGCGATAGAGAATTACTTATGCACTTGTGTCCCGCGCGGCGCTGTATTTTTGTTGTAGGAAACTGCAGGAAAGATAGATAGACACAGCTTGATAGATAGATAGATAGATATTTTTTTTACAGCAGAGGAAGATAGATAGATATTTTTTTACAATAGAGGGGTCAGTTCAAGGGCATAAAAAAAGGAAACAAGTATGAAAAAAAGCCCGCTATTCACTGCTCCTAAATATACAGATAAGAGACAAATAGATAAATAGATACACACTGACAGATACATAAATTTAAACAGATAGATAGATAGACAGACAGACAAACAAATAAATAAGTAGGTAGATAGATAAGAGACGGATAGATGGATAGGTTGACAGGTAAGAGACGGATAGATACATAGGTACATAGATAGATAGATAGATAGTGTGTGTGTGTGTGTGTGTGTGTGTGTCCTCTATACACGCACCGAGATAAGCCTAAAAAAATGAGAGAGAGAGAGAGAGAGAGAGAGAGAGAGAGAGAGAGAGAGAGAGAGAGAGAGAGAGAGAGAGAGAGAGAGAGAGAGAGAGAGAGAGAGAGAGAGAGAGAGAGAGAGAGAGAGAGAGAGAGAGAGAGAGAGAGAGAGAGAGAGAGAGAGAGAGAGAGAGAGAGAGAGAGAGAGAGTGTGTCCCCTCTAAACGAGTTAACAAGACTAGGTGAGGTGGGGTGTTAGTCATTTAACTTTCACGGCTCTTAGCTTATTCAGACGTGGAGGCCAGAGACGGGGCGGGGGGGGGGGGGGGAGGATGACAGGGGACCGGGCGGGGAGAGGTACATAGAGGCTTGAATATGGACGAGAGGCGAGCGGTATCTCCTGTGCCAGGTAGGCATGCGGCGAGCCAAGGACGGATGGAAACAAGAAACAGAAATACAAAACAACACAAACGCAAGATATTTTAAACGTCGTATTAGTATTAAGAGTTTTTTTAGCTAGTTTGGCTTCTTGATTCCATTTTCGGGACGGAGTTAGTTAATTAGAAGGTTTGGAGTTTTAAAGTTAAGTTGACGTATTACAATCTCGGTCGTAAAAGGTAAGGTAAGGTAAGGTAAGGTAAGGTAAGGTAAGGTAAAGTTGGGTACATACGAAAAGAAATACAAAAAATCAATCAACAAAACTAACTAACCACGCCTTGAGAAACGGGTTAAAAAAGATCAATCAGCCACAGTAATGTTGATAAAAACTAATACGGTTTAAAAATAAGCAGAATGACTACACGCTTTTAAACTCTCCCTTCCCTTCACGCTACACACTAAACAATACAAAGAGAGTGAAGGACCCGCGTAAACTCTGCCTTCCCTTCTTTTCCTTGGTTGTGAAGAAGCGGAGTATATCACCAGCGCCGGAGAGGAAAATTTTAAGTAGTTGGGAGACGATTACATTCCGTTTTCTTCAACCGCACACTAAACAATTCAAAAAGAGTGAAGGACCCGTGTAAACTTTCCCTTCCCTTCTTTTCCTTGGTTGTGAAGAAGCCGAGCAAATCACCAGCGCCGGAGAGGAAAATTTTAAGTAGTTGGGAGACGATTACATTCCGTTTTCTTCAACCGCACACTAAACAAAACAAAAAAAATGAAGGAGCCGTGTAAACTTTCCCTTCCCTTCTTTTCCTTGGTTGTGAAGAAGCGGAATATATCACCAGCGCCGGAGAGGACAATTTTAAGTAGTTGGGAGACGATTACATTCCGTTTTCTTCAACCGCACACTAAACAAAACAAAAAAAATGAAGGAGCCGTGTAAACTTTCCTTCCTTCTTTTCCTTGGTTGTGAAGAAGCGGAATATATCACCAGCGCCGGAGAGGACAATTTTAAGTAGTTGGGAGACGATTACATTCCGTTTTCTTCAACCGCACACTAAACAAAACAAAAAAAACGAAGGAGCCGTGTAAACTTTCCCTTCCCTTCTCCTTTTCCTTGACTGTGAAGAAGCGGAGTATATCACCAGCGCCGGAGAGGAAAATTTTAAGTAGTTTGGGAGACGATTAAGTTCCAATTTCTTCGTCTGTATCTCCCACTTGGCTAATGACAATATAATGAATGGAGACTTGTCTAACTTTGCCTTTCCTATTTGGTTGTGTAGCAGTGGAGAAAATTAAAGTACCCATAATGAGCTCTCTTTCCAATTTCTTCTTAGTTTCATATCCTTAAACATATCGAACTACCGTCACTATTTTCCAAGGCCACAGCAGATAGTAGCCGTAGAGAGAAGTGTTTTAAATTAGATGGGATGCGATGGTTCTGTTCTCGTCTTGGCCCATATTCTCAAACGTATCCTCCCGTTTCGACTGATTTTCCAAGGCCATAGCAGAGAGTAGCTGTAGAGAGAAGTGTTTTAAATTAGATGGGATGCGATGACTCTGTTCTCGTCTTGGGCCCATATTCTGAAACGTATCGGACGACCATTGCGACTAACGTCCTCTCCTATAAGTAATTTTAATGCTTGTAATATGTGACTCAATTACGTTCTGTTCTTATTTATCCGATTTTTTTGTTAATGGCGATAAAATTACTCTTTATAACACAAAAAAACGAATTTCCTTTCAATCTTGAGGTTTACTTCCATTTATTTTCTCTCTTATAAGTAATTTTAATGCTTTGAATACTTGAATCATTACGTTCTGTTTTAATTTATCTCGTTTTCTTGTTAATGGCGATAAAATTACTATTTCTAACACAAAAAAACGACTTACCTTCCAATCTTGAGGTATCTTTCAGGTTTATTCCCTCTCCTATAAGTAATTTTAATGCTTGGAATATAACTCATTACGTTGGTTTTATTTATCTCGTTTTCTTGTTAATGGCGATAAAATTACTATTTCTAACACAAAAAAACGACTTACCTTCCAATCTTGAGGTATCTTTCAGGTTTATTCCCTCTCCTATAAGTTATTTTAATGCTTTGAATACTTGAATCATTGCGTTCTGTTTTAATTTATCTCGTTTTCTTGTTAATGGCGATAAAATTACTATTTCTAACACAAAAAAACGACTTACCTTCCAATCTTGAGGTATCTTTCAGGTTTATTCCCTCTCCTATAAGTAATTTTTAATGCTTGGAATACGTGACTTCCTATATTTTTTCCCTCTAACCACACATCACCTGATAACCTCTCCCTTTGGTCATCCCTCCTTCCCTTCCCCCCTCTCTCCCTATTGCCATAAGCGCCTCTATTATTTATATTTTCATTTCATTTATATTTTCACTCCATTTATACTTTTATCACATTTATATTTCAATGCTTGGCGCGCAATGTCCACACTGTTATAAACCTTTAACGTAGCCCAACACACGTTTTCCTGCACATATCCGGTGGTGCCTGAGAGAGAGAGAGAGAGAGAGAGAGAGAGAGAGAGAGAGAGAGAGAGAGAGAGAGAGAGAGAGAGAGAGAGAGAGAGAGAGAGAGAGAGAGAGAGAGAGAGAGAGAGAGAGAGAGAGAGAGAGAGAGAGAGAGAGAGAGAGAGAGAGAGAGAGAGAGAGAGAGAGAGAGAGAGAGAGAGAGAGAGAGAGAGAGAGAGAGAGAGAGAGAGAGAGAGAGAGAGAGAGAGAGAGACCATAACACCTTCCCAGCCGCTGTACTTCAAAGAGACTAATGCGCACTTTCCTGACACCCTCCACAACAAACTATGCTAGAAATTCCGCCTGAAACTCGAGCTTCTGAGGTGACGGGCGAGGAGGCGGCGGCGGCTGGACGAGGCGGGCGAGAGGGGGGAGGGGGCGGGAGGGAGGGGGGCGACGGCTGATGGACGAGGCGAGGAAGAGGTGGCGGCGGCGGCGGCGGAGGACGGCGAGCAGCGTTGTCAAATTATCGTATTAACCACATATCGTATCTATCACTTTTAAGCCTCAAACTCTCGTACCTACACAAGTAAGGTGAGAAAATCAGAGTTGGTGCGAAAACTGTTGAATGTTGATGTTTTTCGTTCTTTGTTGTTATAGTTATCGGTCAGCAGTTACGGAAAATGAAATGCGATGAGTACGATAATTTGTCAACGCTAGCGGCGAGGAAGCGGAGGCGAGGTAGCAATGAGGGTTTAAGCTTCAGAGACTCGCCTCCTTGTCACCTTCCTTCCCTACACCTTCACGGGAGACAAAAGAGGAGACAGGTCGGTTCTCCCGCATCAACTACTCCCAAAGGCCGAAAAGTGGATAAATCGGGTTCTAATGAGTGTTTCTTTACGTTCATAGCACAGAAGAAGGGTCAAACTACCACCAGGGTCATAAAACTACCCCTGGATAGCCCTACAGCTCCTACGAAAGCCATGTCAAATATGTGAACTTGGGCGACGAAATGTTTTAAAATACCTTACGTTTGAGCGACCCGCCACCTTGCCACCTTCCTTCCCTACACCTTCACGGGAGACAAAAGAAGAGGCAGGTCGGTTCTCTCGCATCAACTACTCCCAAAGGCCGAAAAGTGGATAAATCGGGTTCTAATTAGTGTTTCTTTACGTTCATGGCACAGAAGAAGGGTCAAACTACCACCAGGGATATAAAACTACCCATGGAAATGCACACAACCCCTACGAAAGCCTTGTCAAATGTGTGTTGGCTTGGGTAGCGAAATGTTTGACTATGGCCGGCATTCATAAGAACATAAGAACGTAAGGAGTCTGCAAAAGGCCGGTTCCTTCCACCTCTCACATCAATATCCCAAGGCGGAAAAGAGGTATAATCAGGTTCTAATTAGTGTTTTATAGGGTTCACGGTACAGACGAATGGCCACGCTACCACCAGGGTCTTAAAACTACACACGGAAATGCCCACAACTCCACGAAAGCCTTGCCAAATGTGTTGCACTTGGGCACCGAAATGTTGAAGAGTGTGACCCCGAGAGCCTTCCCTAATGGACGTTGTATAATTCACGCCGTTAACAGCAGCCAGCGGTCGGCGGGGAAAAATGTCCAGAGAGGCGGCGTGAGTCAACGGAATGGAACAGCTGGGTCGACCTACATGTCACGTGGGGCATATCTTCCTCGGGGGACGGGGAGAAGACTAGGAGAAGAAGGCAAGGAGAAGAAAAGAAGACAAGAGGAGAGGAGAGGAGAACAAGGACGCGGCAGGACAAGAAGACAAATGATTGCTGTCTCTTTGCTGTCGTTGGGGAAAGATTTGTACCACCGCCACCACCACCACCACCAACAACAACAACAACAACACCACCTCCGCCACTGTACACACACCATAGCCACCACCACCACCACTACACCGGGAACAGAACTATATTTTTAAACTTTTAACAGCACAGAGAGAGAGAGAGAGAGAGAGAGAGAGAGAGAGAGAGAGAGAGAGAGAGAGAGAGAGAGAGAGAGAGAGAGAGAGAGAGAGAAGGGGGGAATGGAGGAGGAAAAGGAAGGAAAGGGGAGAGGAGGGAAGCGAAGGGAAGGGATGAGAAGGAAAAGGAAAAGAAAAGCGAAGAAAAGAAAAAGGAAAAAAAGAAGAGAAGGAAAAGGAGAAGAAAAAAGAAGAAGAGAGAGAGAGAGAGAGAGAGAGAGAGAGAGAGAGAGAGAGAGAGAGAGAGAGAGAGAGAGAGAGAGAGAGAGAGAGAGAGAGAGAGAGAGAGAGAGAGAGAGAGATGGTTTCCCTTTTCTAATACTTATTTTCCATTTTCTTTACATTTATTTCCATTTCTCATCCTCCCTCCCATCACCACCACCACCACCACCATCACCACCACCACCATCACCACCACTTCTATAACCACTACATTCTCTTTACCATCACAAAACAAACACCACCTCCATAACAGTCCTCTGAGTTCCCTTCCCCAACCACTCCCAGGCACGATTCCCTTACTCCTCCTCCTCCTCTTCTTCTCCTTCTTCCTCCTCCTCCTCTTTATCACAGCAGCTGCTCCTACCTTACCATGCCAACACTCTCTCCTTCCTTCTCATCATCACCAGCATCATCATCACCACAACCATCATCACCATCTCGCTGCAATGTCAACCCCCACGTACCTGTAAAGAGATAGATAAATAGATGGTTAGATAGGTAAATGGATAGACTAATTGACTGATATATTGATTGAGTGATAGAAAGATAGATGTGAGTGAGTGACAGAGACACAGACAGACACATTTACATAGATTTACATAGAAGTTCAAACCACACAGACCCTCCCTATGATCCAGATAGTTTCGGTACAGTCTGAATCTATATCCTTGACCTTAAGTTCAGAACATTACTATACTCCTTCACGACATATCACCACTCATAAACAACATGGGTTCCTGCATATCCATAGAGGCATGCAGATATGTTTTGAACGCTTTGATCTCAGAGGCCACGCAGATCTATACCGTATCCTCCCCTTATAGATAGATAGATAGATAGATAGATAGATCAGCTTCCCTCACACAGTATAGAGAAGAGACAACACTTTATCGATGCAATAAACTTTTACTGGCTTATGTTTGCCCAATCTTAGGCTCACAGTTGCACGCACTCGCTGCCCGCTACACGCATGACAAAAAGAAGCCTCTACTATTTGTTAAAACACACACACACACACACACACCGTCTCCTTCAGTCTCTCTTCCTCTTCTTTTCTCTCTCCTCTCCTCTCCTCTTCCCTCCCTCTCTCCTTCTATCATCCTTTCTCCCGTTTAATTGTGTGTTTTCCTTTCTTTCCTTCTCTCTCTTCCCCTCTTCTCCTTTCCTCTCCTCTTTCTTCCTCTCCTTCACACCCTTTCTCTCCTTCCCTCTCCCTCTCTCTCCCCTTCTGTCTTCTATTCTCCCCTTCCTCATGTGTGTTTTCCTCTCCCTTTCTCTCCTCTTCCTTCCTCTCCTTCCCTCCCTCTCTCTCTCCCCTTCTGTCTCCCTTCCTCCCTTTTCTCGTGTGTGTTTTCCTCCCTCTTCCTCTTTCCTTCCTCTCCTTTCCTCTTCCTTCCTCTCCACTCCCTCTCCTTTCCTCCCTCTTCCTTCCTCTCCTTCCCTCTCCTCTTCCTTCTCTCCTTCACTCCCTCTCTCTCTCCCCTTCTGTCTCCCTTCCTCATGTGTTTCCCTCCCTCTCTTTCCCTTACACACACACACACACACACACACACACACACACACACACACACACATCAGCAGGCACCTGTGTTTACCCCTGCCCCGCCTCACTGCCCTCCACTCGGCGCGCGTCACCGCCCCCCAAGCCCCGACAAAGGCCGCTGTGATGGAGGGTTACGCACACGCCCCCTCGTTCCGGCGGCCGCTCCTTCCCCCCCACCCCCCGGCACGACGCTCCCCGGAAACCAGCACGCGGCAGGACCGGCAGAAAGGTAGGCGGAAGGAGACGAAGAGGAGGGAAGGAACAAACAAGGAGGAAACACAGATGAGGACCGAGAGAGGGGAAACATATAAACATGGAAAGGCAGGCGACAGGAAGCTTATTGGCTCTATACGAGGTTGCCTGCTCTAAACCCGTGATCTGCCTGACACTCACTTTTTTTTTTTTTTTTTTTACAGCAGTCAGCTCAAGGGCATAAAAAAGGTAACAAATGTGAAATAAAAAGCCCGCTACTAACTGCTCCTATACTTTGTTGCGGAGAAGAGCAAAACACTTCGGTGCTGATGTTCAGTTTACTCCTGTTGTGAAGAAGTAACGGTCGATGTGATTTTTGAGGTTGATCGTTTCTGCACTTACTACTTCAGCAGGGAGGTCGTTCCAGTGGCGGATGACTCGGTTGGAGAAGAAACTCCTACCCATTTTTGTATTGCATCGCTTCACTTGAATAGACAGACCGTTGCTGATAGTTCTTGAGTTGGTCTGTAGCTGTAGTTCTTTAGGTACTTGAAGACCTGAATCATATCCCCTCGTAGGCGTCTCTTGAGTCGTTTTTCATGTGACAGAGCCCTCAAGGGTGGATCATCTTCATAGCGCGTTGCTGAAATCTCTCTAATAACTCAATGTCTTCTGTATTTTGGGGACCAGAACTGCACTGCATACTCGAGGAGGGCGCGGGAGGGAAAAAGAAGGGAGGGGGAACCACCAAGCAGGGAGGAAACACACACGAGGGAGAAGAAAAGGACGGTGCAAGGGAAGGAAAAGAGAGGAAATGAGAGAGTGAGGCGGCGGGAAATACGAAGGAAAGGAGAGGGAGAGAAGGAAGGGGAAACCAGCTAGCGGGAGGAAACACACGACGAACTGGAGGAAGGGAGGTAAAGGAAGGAAGGAAGGAAAAGAGAGAAAAGATGAGGGGAAGAGGAAGGAAACATGGAAACACACACGAGGACCGGAGGAAAGGAGACGGAAGGAAACGGAGGAGGAAAAGGAGGAAACCATTGAGGAAACAGACAAGGATTGGAAGGGAGACGAAATGAGACAGGGAAAGAGGGAGATGAAAAAGAGAGAGAAAGAGGGAGGAGAGAAAACGAAAAAAGGGAGGGAAAGAAGAGAGAGAAAAAAGGGCGGGAAGGAGGAAAAGGAAAATAAGGGAGAGAAAGAAATGATAGGGAGGAGGAAAGAGTAAAGGAGAGAAAGAAAAGATGGGGAGGAGGGAGGGAGAGAGAGGGGAAAAGGGGAGGAAAGAAAAACGAAGCACGGGAAGGGAGGAGGAGGAGAGGAAAGGGAGAGGAGGAGGGAAAAAGGGAGGAAAGAAAAGGGAGAGAAGGGGGATCTGTACACACGAGGGAGTGGAGTGACTTGTCTCTTCCGGGGTGTATGTGTGTGTGTGCGTGTGTGTGTGTGTTCTAATTTACTCATTACTTCCTATAAAGAGTTTGCGTGTGTGTGTGTGTGTGTGTGTGTGTGTGTGTGTGTGTGTGTGTGTGTGTGTGTGTTTGTAAGGCACACACACACACACACCTATTTGGTTTAAACTTCACTAACATCGAAAAAAAAAAGAAAACATGAAAAAAAACATGAAAAAAACTGAAATCGCGCCTCATCATCATTATCATCATCATCATTATTAGTATTATTATCATTATTATTATTATTATCATTATTATTATTATTATTATTATTAGTGGAGTCGAACCCCAAACCCTCGGCGTCCACACATGCGGCTCGTCATCACAAACACGCGAGGCAATCGACGCCAATCACCGTCTGTTTCATCTCTCTAATAACGACTCCCTTTTTCTCTGTCTCTCTGTCTATCTGCCTATCTATCTATCTACTTTTATCTATCTCTCTGTAGTCCTGTAAATTTTCGACTGTCTATCTATCTACCTTTCTCTTACTCTCTATCTGTCTATCTATCTCTGTAGTCCTGTTATTTTTCGAATGTCTATCTATCTACCTTTCTCTTACTCTCTATCTATCTGTCTATCTATATTTCTACCTTATGTCTATATAGTACTGTATATATATCTACCGTTCTCTTTATCTATCTGTCTATATATATTTCTATCATGTCTTTATAGCACTGTAAATATATCTACCTTTCTAACGCTATCTATCCTTATAAGTACCTTCCTTTATCCTTTTACTAATCAACACATTTTCTTTGTCTTTACAGTACTTCCATTTTCCGCCCCTCCGAATTTCAACGAGGTGGTGGAAAGACTGGGCGTGGCTGGCTTACGTGGCTACCTTACCTAAGTTACCTGGCTATCCATCCCCCTATCTATCTGTTTTTAAGTCTCTGTAGTATTTTAATTGTTTCGCTCGTCTGCATATCAACAAGAGAGGCCTGGGGGTGGTGTGGCTATCTGGCTGGCTGTCTGGTAGGTGTGGGTCCCTTACCTAAGTTACCTGGCTATCCATCCCACTAGCTATCAATGTTTTTAAGTCTCTGTAGTACTCTAATTGTTTCGCTCGTCTGCATATCAACAAGAGAGGTCTGGGGCTGGGCGTGGCTGGCTGAGTGGTTGGCTGGCGTGGGTCCCTTACCTAAGTTACCTGGCTATCCATCCCCCTAGCTATCTATGTTTTTAAGTCTCTGTAGTACTCTAATTGTTTGCCCCGTCTGCATGTCAGCAAGAGAGGTCTGGGGGTGGTGTGGCAATCTGGCTGGCTATCTGGTAGGTGTGGGTCCCTTACCTAAGTTACCTGGCTATCCATCCCCCTAGCTATCAATGTTTTTAAGTCTCTGTAGTACTCTAATTGTTTGCCCCGTCTGCATATCAACAAGAGAGGTCTGGGCGTGGCATGGCGTGGCTGGCGTGGTGGCTACTCTCACTCCCTTCACCAGGCCATCAATCCCCCTCCTCGTGTGTTTGTCCGGTGGAGTTCGTGGGCTGTGTTTGTCCAGCTCTTTTATTTACCTCAAGTCCTGTTCGCTGCTAACTGGATCGTGTACCCAACCAGCTTTTTTTTTAGGGCTGTGTGCGCGTGGATTTTTTTTACTCTTGTCGATCTCCCTTTCTCTTGCTCTTGTTCTTTCCAGGATAAAAAAGTAATATATATCTACGCGGACCAGAAAAAGGGTCTCAATAGGTAGGTACACTATAACCATTCCTTTTTTCCTTCTTCTCCTTCTTCTTTGGGTCTTCTTTCCTGAGCTGTTTGTGTGTTTGTTTGTTTGTTTAGGGGGAGGGGAAATGATATCTTTATTTTTTTTCTTTATCGATTGCTTATCCTCAATCTGTCAAGTTTTCCTGTTTTTTTTTTTTTTTCACTGTTCAGACTTCCTAATGGTTGTTTTTTTAAGGCTTTTCTTTTCTTTTTTTTTCGTTTCTCCTTTAATTTTTTTTTGGGGGGGGGTGATTTTTTTTTTTTCACAGCAAAGGAGACAGTGCAAGGGCGTAAAAAATGAAAACGATAATGAAAAAAAGCCTGCTTGTGGAAAAGAAAGCCAGCTAGTGAAAAAAAAAGCTCGCTATGAAAAAAAAACCCGCTAGTGAAAAAAAAAGCTCGCTATGAAAAAAAAAAGCCCGCTAGTGAAAAAAAAAGCTCGCTATGAAAAAAAAAAGCCCGCTAGTGAAAAAAAAAAAGCTCGCTATCAAAAAAAAAAAGCCCGCTAGTGAAAAAAAAAGCTCGCTATGAAAAAAAAAGCCCGCTAGTAAAAAAAAAAGCTCGCTCTGAAAAAAAAAAGCTCGCTATGAAAAAAAAAGCCCGCTAGTGAAAAAAAAAAAAGCCCGCTATGAAAAAAAAGCCCGCTAGTGAAAAAAAAAGCCCGCTAGTGAAAAAAAAAGCCCGCTATGAAAAAAAAGCCCGCTAGTGAAAAAAAAAGCTCGCTATGAAAAAAAAAAAGCCCGCTAGTGAAAAAAAAAAGCTCGCTATGAAAAAAAGCCCGCTATGAAAAAAAAAATTAAAAAAAAGCCCGCCAGTGAAAAAAAAAGCTCGCTATGAAAAAAAAAGCCCGCTAAATGACAGATGCTTTATTCTTTTTTTTTCCTTCCTGGTTCATTCTCAATTAGTCAACGTTTTGGTTATTCTTTTTTTTTTTCTTTGCAGACTTCATACCTACTTCCTGTACATATTTTTTTTTCTTTTTTTTTCTCATTTCTCCATTTCCTTGTTTTTTTTTTTTTGGGGGGGGGGTTAAGGTGAAATGACAGCTGCTTATTCTTTTTTTTTTCCTTGATGGTTAATTCTCTCTAGGGCAACGTTTTGGGTATTCTTTTTTTTTCTTGAACATATTTTTTTTCTCATTTCTCATTTCCTTTTTTTTTTTTGGGGGGGGGGGGGTAAGGTGAAATGACAGCTGCTTATTCTTTTCTTTTTTTCCTTGATGGTTAATTCTCTATAGGTCAACGTTTTGGGTATTCTTTATTTTCTTGAACATATTTTTTTCTTGTTTTCTCATTTCTCATTTCCTTTTTTTTTGGGGGGGGGGGGGGTTAAGGTGAAATGACAGCTGCTTATCCTTTTTTCTTCTTGATGGTTCATTCTCTATTGGTCAACGTTTTGGGTATTCTTTTTTTTCTTGAACATATTTTTTTCTTTTTTTCTCATTTCTCCTTTTCCTTGTTTTTTTTTTTTTGGGGGGGGGGGTTAAGGTGAAATGACAGCTGCTTATTCTTTTCTTTTTTTCCTTGATGGTTAATTCTCTATAGGTCAACGTTTTGGGGGGGGTTTTCTCGTTTTTTTTTTTTTTTTCTTTTTAGACTTCCGGGTGCTTGTGCACTATATATATTTTTTTCTCGTTTCTCCTTTCATGATCCGTTTTTTTGAAGGGTGAGAGGTTAACTTTCTTTCCTGTCTCAATTTGCCAAGCTTTTTCGTTTCTTTTTTTTTGTTGTTGTTGTTGTTTTTCTATTCAGACTTGCTATTGTTGGGTACACTGAATATACTCTTTTTCTCGTTTCTCCTTTTCTGGTTGTTGTTGTTTTTTTAAGTGTGAGAGGTCAACGTGTTTTCATGTCTATGCTTCATTCTCAAGTCGCCAAGCTTTTTTTTTCTATTCAGAGTTGCTATTGTTGGGTACACTGAATATTCTCTTTTTGTTCGTTTCTCCTTTTCTGATTCGTTTTTGTTTGTTTGTTTGTTTGTTTGTTTAAGTGTGGTTCACTCTCATTTTGTCAAACTTTCTCGATTTCGTTTTCCTCTTCAAACTTGCTACTGTTTTCACAATATTCCTTTTTCTTTCTTTTTTCGTGTTTCCTGGCTCGTATTTTTTTTTTTTTTTTTTTTTAGTGATGTCATATTTATTTTTTCTCCCTTCATGTCGATTTTTCCTTTCCAGTCTGTCAAGATTTTTCGTTTTCTTTTTTTTTCAGAAATGTTTCCGTTTTTAAGCGCTATATATTCTCTGTTTGTTTGTTTGTTTGTTTGTTTTGCTCGTTTCTCAATTCCAGATTTTTTTTTTTTTCAAGCAAAACATCCACTATATTTTTTCCCTCATGTCGACAGTTCAGTTTTTTTCTTTGTTTGTTTGTTTGTTTTTACATCAGAGGTGACACGGCTCAAGGGCAACAAAAAGGGTACCAAGAAAAAGAAAAAAAAAAAAAAGCCCGCTACTCGCGTCTCCCATAAAAAAAAAAAAAAGTTAAGAGTAGCCAAAGGAGAGGTTAATTTCGGGTGGAGTTTCTTTCTTCTTTGCTTTTCAGAGTCGTTCCCGCTACTCCCGCCGCCCTTGCCTCGTCCCTCGAAAAAAAAAAAAAAAAAAAAAAAAAACGCTACTCGCCGCTCCCATAAAAAAAAATAATAATAAGAGTAAAGAGTAGCCAAAAGAGAGGCTTATTTTTATCTTCTTTGCTTTTCAGAGTCGTTCCCGCCACTCCCGCCGCCCTTGCCTCGTCCCTCGCAAAAAAACAAAAAACAAAAGCCTGCTACTCGCCGCTCCCATAAAAAAAAAAAATAAGAGTAAAGAGAAGCCAAAAGAGAGGCTTATTTTTATCTTCTTTGCTTTTCAGAGTCGTTCCCGCTACTCCCGCCGCCCTTGCCTCGTCCCTCGCAAAAAAACAAAAAACAAAAGCCTGCTACTCGCCGCTCCCATATAATAAAAAATAAGAGTAAAGAGTAGCCCAAAGAGAGGCTTATTTTCATCTTCTTTCCTCTTCAGAGTCGTTCCCGCCCTTGCCTCGTCCCTCCCTTCCTTCTCCAATGGCACACGCGGAGGAATTCTTCTGCAGGTATTTTCCCTCACATGAATTTAGCGCTGACTCGAAGCTTTCTTAATCACCCTCCCTTCTTTTTCTCCTCTGTTCCCTCTCGCTTTTACTTCACTCCTTCTCGTCTTTTAATTTCTTCTCTCATCAGATTCCATTAATTTTATCCTCTCATCGTCAGCTATTATATATTTTCTTTGCTCTTCATCTTTCCTGCTCTTTATTTTTATCCGCTTGTCCTTTTCCTCCTTATTTTATCACTACTACTACTACTACTACTACTACTTCTACCTTGACTTCTTTTTCCTACTGTTCCTTTTTATCTACTATGTCCTACTCCTCCTCATCCTACTACTACTACTACTACTACTACTGTTATATGAGACGAGAATGAGATCAAGAAGGCGAGCGTCAAATACCTCAAAAAAACAATTGGATCCTTACTTTCGTTTTTTCCTTTCCTCATTTTTTCGTGTGTGTGTGTGTGTGTGTGTGTGTGTGTGTGTGTGTGTGTGTGTGTGTGTGTGTGTGTGTGTGTGTTAAATGTCAGCTTTACTCGTATCTCCATGTCGATTGTTTATTTTCAGTCAACGTCCTCTACCTTGACAAGCATTACATTTACATTTTCCTTAACTTTCCTTATCTCAACGTAGCCTTTGGTCCGTATCCTTCACCACAAAACATATAGAGTCGAATTACAAGACACATCACCTCCAAAGAACACATATTTGACAAGGCTTTCATAGGAGTTTGGGACATTTCCAGGAGTAGTTTTATGACCCTGTTGGTAGTCTGACCCTTCTTCTGTACCGTGAATCTAAAGAAACACTCATTAAAACCAGATTCATCCCCTCTTTGACCTTTAGAAATAGTTGATATGAGAAGCGAGTGTCATACTAACGACCATAGTGTGAGGTGATGGTGTCGGAGGTATTCCCTTTGCAACGGCACCTCCTGTTGTCTATTCGTCTTGGTCTTGCAATTTTTCTAATCTTTCCTCTCTTGTGAGTAGTACTTATAGGGAGTGAGTCGCCTGCAATCCCTCACCACGTCTTAGGGCCGCTTTCACAGTCATGTTGTTTGTTTTTATCGTTACCAATGGCGGGGATCGACGCTATTGTATTTCCACGTAAAACTGGCCGATGGGGTAGTGGCGGCTGCGGGGTTAGCCTAGCCCCGCACCTTGCCACACACTCTCAACACCTCTCCCTTCCTCTGCAGCCGCCACTACCCCAAAGGCCAGTTTCACGTGGAAAACTATACCGTCGATCGCCGCCATTGGTAACGATCAAAACAAACCAAGTGACTGTGAAAGCGGCCCTTAGGCGACACATGGTCTGGCCGTGTGACATGGATGGTTCCGGCGCCAGTCTCGAGGCTCTTCGTGGAGTGCAGCGCCCCCGCCCCTCCCTCGGCCGTGAGCCATGACGCGCGCCGCTGGGTAAACACTCCTCGACTCTTCCGGACGTACATCAGCGCTGCATCACGATCGCCACGAGGTGCAACACGTAGTACGAAGTCACATCTCATGCCTACGAACCGTGAGCTCAATAAGCGCCACAAAGCAAAGATATTCCTGTAGCGTGTACAGGGCTGGGCTCCCCCGGGAATGGGTTCGCGAGGCTGACTATAGCAGTACCAGCAGCAGCAGTAGTAGTAGTAGTAGTGGTAGTAGTAGTAGTAGTAGTAGGAGGAGGAGGAGGAGGAGGAGGATAAACGGTCGAACGAGGCAGGTAAAATAAAGTCCGTTCTTATCCAGACTGCAGACGAGGCCCCAAAAGTAGCAGCGCCAACAGTAGTAGCGGCTGTAGCAAACCAGCCCCGGCGTGCAGGTCTCAGGCACCCGAGGAGGAGGCAGCTGCGGTGCCTCCCACGGCGGCAAAGACAAGACACGCCATGCCCTGAAGGGGAAGCCTCCTGACGCCAGCCCTGCACCTCCAGAAATTAGGTTCCCAAGCAACTACTGCTCCCTCGCCGCGCCGCCTTTGACCACGTCGCTGGGGATGTGATCTGGAAGCACGCCCTTCATCCTTAGGGCGCGGCTGAACTACCTTGCATAGATGCCAGGGGGCGGGAAAGATTCATCGCTAAAAACACCTCAGAGGGGGCATCTGTGGATCTCAGGGATGCAACAACCTTCCTGGCAAGGCAAATGGCGTCAAAGAACTACCAAGATCTTGCGGCACTGACAGCCTGTCGGCTATTCCTGCTGGATAAGAAGTAGTGCTGTCGCCACACGGGAAGTGCTCGGGAGGATGAGAGGCAAGGCTGTCACGGAGGCGGCGATGAACGACGTAGGAGAGACGGCGGTGAACCTCCCGACGTGTGAGTCAGCGGCTGGGTGCGAAGCTGACATCCGTGCCGGCAGGAGAACGTCGAAGGACCAGAATACTCCTCATCCTACTCCTACTACTACTACTACTACTACTACTACTACTACTACTATTACTGTTATATGAGATGAGAATGAGATCAAGAAAACGAAAGCTAGCAAGAAGGGAAGCGTCAAATACCTCAGCCGGCTGCACTCAACGACATCAGCAGAGCAGCACCATTATAAAACAACAAACTGATGTGCGCCACCTTTCCAAAGCATATGAAAACACCTATAAGGAATTGATCAGACTGTTTATATGTACGTAGTCAAACCCATAAGTTAGAGGACCCAGCGGCGGCCGAGGCACAAAACCACACATTATGGCGCTAACTTCGAAAATTCCCTCACACTCGACGCAGCGGCGGGTTATTACTATAGTTGTTGTTGTTGTTATCGTTGGTGGTAATGGTCTCTTTCTTCTTGTTATATTTTCTTCGCCTTTCGTTCATATGTATCTTTTTTGTCTTCTTTACAATCGGACTCCTCCTTCTCCTTCTCCTCCTCCTCCTCCTCTTCCTCTTCCTCCTTCTCCTACTCCACCTCCACCTCTTCCCTCCTCTTCCTCTTCCTCCTCCTCCTCCTCGTCACTCCTAAACTAAACACAAACACACACATAAAGAGAGTAGCCAAAAGAGACGCCCGGACTCTCACACTCCATTCAGGTATTGGTTTTCACGACTTACCTTTCGTCCTAATTAATGGTCGTGTTTACCTGAGTGTTACCTGCTATTTATGGTATTTGCTATTTAAAGGCCTTCCGAGTGTGTGTGTGTGTGTGTGTGTGTGTGTGTGTGTGTGTGTGTGTGTGTGTGTGTGTGTGTGTGTGTGTGCTTAAGACAAACGTATGAATAAGATGACTGAGTAACCTTGTATTTGTAAGAGAGAGAGAGAGAGAGAGAGAGAGAGAGAGAGAGAGAGAGAGAGAGAGAGAGAGAGAGAGAGAGAGAGAGAAATTGAGTGGGTCAACAGACAGAGAGGCAAGATATTCAGGACGGCATCTCTCTCTCTCTCTCTCTCTCTCTCTCTCTCTCTCTCTCTCTCTCTCTCTCTCTCTCTCTCTCTCTCTCTCTCTCTCTCTCTCTCTCTCTCTCTCTCTCTCTCTCTCTCTCTCTCTCTCTCTCTCTCTCTCTCTCTCTCTCTCTTCTCATGGATATCGATTTTCCGCCTTCACTCGCGAGACATTTCCTCCCAAGAATTGTCGAGGCTTGAGAAGGTCTTGTTTTTACCTCCATAATAAAAGAAAAGAAAAGAATAGACAAATCTTTATATATAATTTAACCTTTTATTTATTTTATGTGTGTTTGTGTGTGTGTGTGTGTGTGTGTGTGTGTGTGTGTGTGTGTGTGTGTGTGTGTGTTTCGATAGAGAGAAATTGATGAATGTGGAAATTGGACGAGAAAAAAGTATAAGGGGGTGAGAAAGGTTTGATTTTTTTTTTTTTTTTTTTTTACTTCTATTGAAAAAAAAATAACCAAGAGAAAAAATGACTGTGTATGTGTTGGGGAGAGAAGTGTGTGTGTGTGTGTGTGTGTGTGTGTGTGTGTGTGTGTGTGTGTGTGTGTGTGTGTGTGTGTGTGTGTGTTTTGGCAGGAAGAGAGAGAAATTGATGAAAGCTGGAATAGGGTACGAGGAAAAAAAAAAAAAGATTAGGGTCTGGCGCTACTCACAAACAGGGGGAGGAGGGAGAGGAAGAAGAAGAGGAGGAGGAGGAGGAGGAGGAGGAGGAGGAGGAGGAACGAACGAAAACGAACAATTCCAGAAACCTAATTCCAAACTTCACACTCGTCAGGAAGTTCCCATTCAAAAACGAAGGAAAAATAACGAAACACGTAATTCGTGGGGAGAAGGGGAAGCAGGAAGCAGACTTGTGTTCGCCCACTTCAAGTTTACAGGAATGACTACCAATATACACATACCAACACAACCTCAACGAAAGCCTGACCAAATAGGAGTGCGCAATCCCCGAAATAGATAATATGAGCCGAAGTCTATAAATACCAAGTCATGTCCTACGCAGGTTTGTGGGAGGAGACACGGCCGAGGCGTGGTTTATGCGTGACACTGCTTGGAGCCAAACTAGAGAATGTAGAAACAGGGATTTAGAGAAAACGAAGAAAGGCGGACTAATTTAAATCAATCACTTCAACATGCCCTCCCTCAAACCCCACACCGCCGTTTGTAGGCATTGGAATTACAGTCACGCAATAGCACAATAAAAAGACATATTTTTTCGTCAGTAGCTTGTCGGAACGCGCTGTGAAAGGAGGCGAGAATGCACATCCAGAGTGCACACACGGCCCCAACTTTAGTCACCCCTGAACTGGCGGGTATTATTTTTCTTAGCTCTAAGTGACGTCATCCCGCTGCTCCGCCCAAAAACCGCCTCCTGCGTGTACCGGTCGCAGTTTTGAAGCAGAGTGACTTGACTTGGTATATATAGACTTAGATATGAGCCAAGCACCAGTGAACCCGACGTACTGGAGCCCAACGTTGCCAAATTGCCGTACTCATTTTCTTATGTTTTCCGAATACCACCCCAAAATCTGTCTCTACCCCGATAACTGTCTTTGTATATAGTTATCGTTAAAATGGCTTGGTGTTTCTTGGTAATAGTTAAGGGTCAGAAACAGATAAATTGACCCCCCTTCCCAGCTTCCCTTCCAAATCAGCCATCCCTTCTCCGCCCATACCCCGCTGTCCCCTTCCGATCTGTCCCCTTCCCAGACCCCTTTCCCTGCTAGCTATCCCATCTCTATTCCCTTTTCATCGCCCTCTTCCTTCTCTTTACTTTTTGTCTTTTATGGGAGCGGCGAGTAGCGGGCTTTTTTTTTTGTGTGTGTGTACCCCATTTTGTTGCCCTTGAGCCGTGTACACTAATGTAAAAAAATACGATCCTCTGAGTACGATAATCTAAGAACGGTGCTGGACCCTCTAT